>NC_133405.1:15511699-16111699 GCF_047511655.1 Castor canadensis | reverse complement strand
GGGTGGTTCAACATACGAAAATCAATAAACGTGATAAACCACATTAACAGAAGCAAAGACAAAAACCACTTGATCATCTCAATAGATGCAGAAAAAGCCTTTGATAAGATCCAACATCATTTCATGATAAAAGCTCTAAGAAAACTAGGAATAGAAGGAAAGTTCTTCAACATTATAAAAGCTATATATGACAAACCTACAGCCAGCATTATACTTAACGGAGAAAAACTAAAACCATTCCCTCTAAAATCAGGAACCAGACAAGGATGCCCACTATCTCCACTCCTATTCAACATAGTACTGGAATTCCTAGCCAGAGCAATTAGGCAAGAAGAAGGAATAAAAGGAATACAAATAGGTAAAGAAACTGTCAAAATATCCCTATTTGCAGACGACATGATCCTATACCTTAAAGACCCAAAAAACTCTACTCAGAAGCTTCTAGACATCATCAATAGCTATAGCAAGGTAGCAGGATATAAAATCAACATAGAAAAATCATTACCATTTCTATACACTAACAATGAGCAAACGGAAAAAGAATGTATGAAAACAATTCCATTTACAGTAGCCTCAAACAAAATCAAATACCTAGGTGTAAACCTAACAAAAGATGTAAAAGACCTCTACAAGGAAAACTATACACTTCTGAAAAAAGAGATTGAGGAAGACTATAGAAAGTGGAGAGATCTCCCATGCTCATGGATTGGTAGAATCAACATAGTAAAAATGTCGATACTCCCCAAAGTAATCTACATGTTTAATGCAATTCCCATCAAAATTCCAATGACATTCATTAAAGAGATTGAAAAATCTACTGTTAAATTTATATGGAAACACAAGAGGCCACGAATAGCCAAGGCAATACTCAGTCAAAAGAACAATGCAGGAGGTATCACAATACCTGACTTCAAACTATATTACAAAGCAATAACAATAAAAACAGCATGGTACTGGCACAAAAACAGACATGAAGACCAGTGGAACAGAATAGAGGATCCATATATGAAGCCACACAACTATGAGCAACTTATCTTTGACAAAGGAGCTAAAAATATACGATGGAGAAATAGCAGCCTCTTCAACAAAAACTGCTGGGAAAACTGGTTAGCAGTCTGCAAAAAACTGAAACTAGATCCATGTATATCACCCTATACCAAGATTAACTCAAAATGGATCAAGGATCTTAATATCAGACCCCAAACTCTTAAGTTGATACAAGAAAGAATAGGAAATACTCTGGAGTTAGTAGGTGTAGGTAAGAACTTCCTCAATGAAACCCCAGCAGCACAGCAACTAAGAGATAGCATAGATAAATGGGACCTCATAAAACTAAAAAGCTTCTGTTCATCAAAAGAAATGGTCTCTAAACTGAAGAGAACACCCACAGAGTGGGAGAAAATATTTGCCAACTATACATCAGACAAAGGACTGATAACCAGAATATACAGGGAACTTAAAAAACTAAATTCTCCCAAAACTAATGAACCAATAAAGAAATGGGCATGTGAACTAAACAGAACTTTCTCAAAAGAAGAAATTCAAATGGCCAGAAAACACATGAAAAAATGCTCACCATCTCTAGCAATAAAGGAAATGCAAATTAAAACCACACTAAGATTCCACCTCACCCCTGTTAGAATAGCCATCATCAGCAACACCACCACCAACAGGTGTTGGCGAGGATGCGGGGAAAAAGGAACCCTCTTACACTGTTGGTGGGAATGTAGACTAGTACAGCCACTCTGGAAAAAAATTTGGAGGCTACTTAAAAAGCTGGACATCGATCTACCATTTGATCCAGCAATACCACTCTTGGGGATATACCCAAAAGACTGTTACTCCAGAGGCACCTGCACATCCATGTTTATTGCGGCACTATTCACAATAGCCAAGTTATGGAAACAGCCAAGATGCCCCAGCACTGACGAATGGATTAAGAAAATGTGGTATCTATACACAATGGAATTCTATGCAGCCATGAAGAAGAACGAAATGTTATCATTCGCTGTTAAATGGATGGAACTGGAGAACATCATTCTGAGTGAGGTTAGCCTGGCCCAAAAGACCAAAAATCGTATGTTCTCCCTCATATGTGGACATTAGATCAAGGGCAAACACAACAAGGGGATTGGACTATGAGCACATGATAAAAGCGAGAGCACACAAGGGAGGGGTGAGGATAGGGAAGACACCTAAAAAACTAGCTAGCATTTGTTGCCCTTAATGCAGAGAAACTAAAGCAGATACCTTAAAGCAACTGAGGCCAATAGGAAAAGGGGACCAGGTACTAGAGAAAAGGTTAGATCAAAAAGAATTAACCTAGAAGGTACCACCCATGCACAGGAAATCAATGTGAGTCAATGCTCTGTATAGCTATCCTTATCTCAACCAGCAAAACCCCTTGTTCCTTCCTATTATTGCTTATACTCTCTCTACAACAAAATTAGAGATAAGGGCAAAATAGTTTCTGCTGGGTATTGAGGGGTGGGGAGCGGGAGGGGGTGGAGTGGGTGGTAAGGGAGGGGGTGGGGGCAGGGGGGAGAAATGAACCAAGCCTTGTATGCACATATGAATAATAAAAGAAAAATGAAAAAAAAAAAGAAATCCTAGAACATAAAGTTACATTACATATAATGCTCACATGAGTCATGGTACTTTGAAGGTGAACCAAGCCTTGTATGCACATATGAATAATAAAAGAAAAAAAAAAAAAAAAAAAAAAAAAAACAACAAAGCAAAAAAAAAAAAAAAAAAAAAAAAAAAAACCCTTGCACAAGTATTCACTGTGGATTCTGGTAAAGCAGTACATATGTTTTTATCTTCTAAATGTATGTTTTCTTTCACAATAAAAAAATAGTAATTAGAAAAAAAAATAAAGTTGGTATTGTTAAAAGAAGGGGACTAAAGTAAAAAGGAGAAAAATGGAGAGGATGAAACAATTCTGGATATAATACATATATTCATGGAAATGTTATAATGAAACTCCCTGTATAGATATCTTAAACAAAGTTTTTTTTTTTCAAAAAGGGAGGACAAGAAGGTAAAAGAGGTCCTGTCCGGGGATTGGTTCCAGTGGAAGCGGGAAGAATGCAAGAAAAGGGTGTAGGAGGCTGAATATGGTACAAATGTTATGTACTTGTGTATGAAAATGGAGATATGAGATCTGTTGAAAGTACTCTAAGAATGGGGCAAGGGAATAAAGGATAATGATGGAAGAGGTGAATTTAACTAAGATATACTGTAAGCACTTTGCAAATGTCACAATGTGCCCCCAGCACAATGATATGATGATAAAAAGAAGAAAACTAAGTTGAATTGTTGAGGGTTCTGCTGTAGAAAGTATTTAGAAAAAGGCACACTGTTTCTAAAATATGGTATCTCATTGTGTCCCTCAGATGGAGTATTTAGACATAGTGTATGGTTTTTATTAGCATATAAGAGTTGTACCGGGGCTATCCGTTATATTTATATATGTGCTTTCAATATGTCATAGTTAGATTTACCCTTCTGTCATTAGCCATCATCCCCTTACCCTTTTCTTAGAACAATTTAGACAGGTTTCATTGTTTTATTTTCATACACAAATACAAAATACATCCAATATATTTGCCTCCTTCACTCTCTCGCTCTACCCTCTCCCTGTGAGACCCACCCCTGCACAGAACCTGTTTCACCTTCCTTCTTGTCCTTCATTTTTAAAAAGTGTCTATTGATACTTCAAGGGGGTTTTGCCTCGGCATTTCAGATATGTGTACTTTAATCAGATTACGTCACCATTGCATACTCTCTCTATTGCCCTTCTCCCCTATTATTCAACAGCTCACAGTGCATCGTATTATACTATCTGTATACATAGATGCAATGTTAGATGTAAGTCTATCAATTTGTTACACACAAAGCTTACAGGTCAATACCTTAATCATCACTCACTCTAGACTGGGCAATCATTGTATGGTTTACAGACTAGAGCACAATTGCAGGTGAAACCCTCTATGTACTTGATTTTTCTGCCTAAATAAGGGCTATTTTAGTAGTGAAACTGTCTAGAACAGTAGGATCTATATGTCCAAGTTAATTGAGAAGGGAATGGGCAGGTCCTCTGGTTGATCTGTTTTACATGAATAGATATTGAGAACTATAGAATTTTGCTTACCAAACAATTTTAATCTAAATATCAAGCAATCCTTAGTTGTGTCAACACATTTTGAAAGAGAGTCATAAAGATACACAAATTTTGCTGATTCTATCTAATTAGATTAAATAAACAAAGTGGAAAAATGGAATGCTTCCACATGAATCTTACATAAACAAAAGGCAGAAAGCTGCAGAGGGCCATGAGAAGGTGTAAGAAGTCCATGAGAAGGCATTCCACAAGAAAAGTTTCATTAAAAGTACTGCGTAAGAACCACATTAAAGGGATTCTGACAACAAACATGGATTTATTTTTAAAAATCACCTAGTGTAGCTACTAGCACACACTTGCTAAAGTAATGTCATTTAAAGAAATGGATGAAATTGAGCAAGCTTGCAGAATATTTCCAGGTCAACTACTGGTTCAATTTTCTCCTCCCAGCTAAGGCTATACGTTTGTGGATTTAGAAAGGACACCAGAAATGAACAGCTGATTTTTCCAAGAAAAGAGCACAGGCTTTAAGACCGGGAATTGGAAGTTTTATCCACTCCTTTTCTTTTTGTATCATCTACTTTGATTTCTTCACCCCACACTTTTATTGCCACCATACTTTGCACCCATCTCACTTAACTAGGGACCAGTGGCATACATAACCTTGATAGTTCCTAATTTCTTCAGGATGTTCCTCAGAGAAGTAGAATTCTTAGTTACTCTATCAAAAATTCTGATTTTTCTAGATGCATCAGAAGAATCTGCTAACCTGGTTTCTGACCCCATACTTTGCAGCCCTCACTAGCTGTAGTCACTGTATTTAGTGACTATAAACAGCGGGACTCAGACAGCAGGTCCGAGTGCAGATCACTGTATCATAGCATCCGTCTCAGAGTTGGTTTTAATTGAGAGAGAGTCCATAGTGCTCCTCAGAGATCGTAGAGATTCTAACTATAATTGTACTTTAGAAAGTGACAGTTGCAGGAAGTGGCAGGTAGCTGGGAGGAAGTTTTGTGTTGATTTAAGAAAAAACAGTTCTTCCACTTTAGTGGGCATAAGAATCATTTGGATAGCAGAGAGAGGAAGAGGGTAAAAAGCAGGGTTGATAGCTCCTTTTCAGAATCCAGCATTTGAAATAGTTTGCAAGCAAGAAGGGAGTTAATTTCAGAACCTAACATGAATGGTTGGATTCTCGTGTGTAGAGTTAACAGCAAATTCAGGGAAGAAAGCAAGATACCATGTACAGGGGATGTAGGCTGGGGAAGCATAGTTCAGTCTTCTATTTTCTCTCCCACATGACCTTGGTCTGTCTTGTTGCTCCCTAAAGATGTTAAAACAGCCAGTTCAGGAGGTAGCTATATAACATTAGTGCCATTTAGGAGCCCAGCTGAGTTTGGAAAGAAATTGAAGGTATGTTTTGACTGGCCTGGCCTTAAGTATTTCATCCTGTCCCTACTGTTCACTTTCTACTTTCTAATCCATGGGATAGAATATTAAAGACATCTGCCCTCCCATGTTCATGGTTGCAGTATTCATAACAGCCAAGACATGGAATCCATACCACATCATTCTTTAAAAATTACTGAACATTCTAACATTTTCTTTCCCTCTCCTGCCTCTCATAGTTCTTTCAGGCCCACTAATACAAACTTGCTCTCTCTCACTATATACTTATCAATGTATGTATTCATGTGTACATTTAACGTATAGGTCCAGTTTCCACATATAAGGGAAAACACGCCACCTTTGACTTTTTGAGCCTAGTTTACTTTGCTTAACATGATGATCTCCTGTTCCCCCAATATACCTGCAAACAACATAATTTCATTCTTCTTTATGGCAGAATAAAACTCCATTTTGTGTATATACCACATTTTAGTATTCCATTGTATGTATAGTATGTCATAAAATATGCTTAATCCTTCACTATTTGAAGAACATCTTTTTTTATTAATTTTTATTTTATTCATATGTGCATACAATGTTTGGGTCATTTCTCCCCCCTTCCCCCATCCCCTTTCTTACCCCCTGCCCCCTCCCTCTTCCCCCCTACCCCCTCGCTACCCGGCAGAAACTATTCTGCCCTTATCTCTAATTTTGTTGAAGAGAGAGTATAAGCAATAATAGGAAGGACCAAGTGTTTTTGCTGGTTGAGATAAGGATAGCTATACAGGGAGTTGACTCACATTAATTTCCTGGGCATGTGAGTTACCTTCTAAGTTAATTCTTCTTGATCTAACCTTTTCTCTAGTTCCTGGTCCCCTTCTCCTATTGGCCTCAGTTGCTTTAAAGTATCTGCTTTAGTTTTTCTGCATTGAGGGCCACAAATGTTATCTAGTTTTTTAGGTGTCTTACCTATCCTCATATCTCCCTTGTGTCCTCTCGCTTTATCGTGTGATCAAAGTCCAATCCCCTTGTTGTGTTTGCCTTTGATCTAATGTCCGCATATGAGGGAGAACATACGATGTTTGGTGTTTTGGGCCAGGCTAACCTCACTCAGAATGATGTTCTCCAATTCCATTCATTTACCAGCAAATGATAACATTTCGTTCTTCTTCATGGCTGCATAAAATTCCATTGTGTATAAATACCACATTTTCTTGATCCATTCATCAGTAGTGGGGCATCTTGGCTGTTTCCATAACTTGGCTATTGTGAATACTGCTGCAGTAAACATGGGTGTGCAGGTGCCTCTAGAGTAACCTGAGTCACATTCTTTTGGGTATATCCTCAAGAGTGGCCCGCATCCACGCCAACACCTGTTGTTGGTGGTGTTGCTAATGATGGCTATTCTAACAGGGTCGAGTGAGGTGGAATCTTAGTGTGGTTTTAATTTGCATTTCCTTTATTGTTAGAGGTGGTGAGCATTTTTTCATGTGTTTTTTGGTCATTTGAATTTCTTCTTTTCTGAAAGTTCTGTTTAGTTCACTTGCCCATTTCTTTATTGGTTCATTAATTTTGGGAGAATTTAGTTTTTTAAGTTCCTTATATATTCTGGTTATCAGTCCTTTGTTTGATGTATAGTTGGCAAATATTTTCTCCCACTCTGTGGGTGTTCTCTTCAGTTTAGAGACCATTTCTTTTGTTGAGCAGAAGCTTTTTAGTTTTATGAAGTCCCATTTATCTGTGCTATCTGTTAGTTACTGAGCTGCTGGGGTTCCATTGAGAAAGTTCTTGTCTATACCTATTAGTTCCAAAGTATTTCCTACTCTTTCTTGTACCAACTTTAGAGTTTGGGGTTTGATATTAAGATCCTTGATCCATTTTCAGTTAATATTGGTATAGGGTGATATACATGGATCTAGTTTCAGTTTTTTGCAGACTGCTAACCAGTTTTCTCAGCAGTTTTTGTTGAAGAGGCTGCTTTTTCTCCATCGTATATTTTTAGCACCTTTGTCAAAGACAAGTTGGTTATAGTTGTGTGGCTTCATATCTGGGTCCTCTATTCTGTTCCACTGGTCTTCATGTCTGTTTTTGTGCCAGTACCATGCTGTTTTTATTGTTATTGCTTTGTAATATAGTTTGAAGTCAGGTTTCGTGATACCTCCAGCATTGTTCTTTTGACTATTGCCTTGGCTATTCGTGGCCTCTTGTGTTTCCATGTAAATTTAACGGTAGATTTTTCAATCTCTTTAATGAATGTCATTGGAATTTTGATGAAATTGCATTAAACATGTAGATTACTTTTGGGAGTATCGACATTTTTACTATGTTGATTCTACCAATCCATGAGCATGGGAGATCTCTCCACTTTCTATAGTCTTCCTCAATCTCTTTCTTCAGAAGTTTAGAGTTTTCCTTGTAGAGGTCATTCACATCTTTTGTTAGGTTTACACCTAGGTATTTGACTTTTTTTAGGCTGTTGTAAATGGAATTGTTTTTATATACTCTTTCTCAGTTTTTTCATTATTAGTGTATAGAAATGCTAATGATTTTTCTATGTTGATTTTATATCCTGCTACCTTGCTGTAGCTGTTGATGGTGTCTAGGAGCTTTTGAGTAGAGCTTTTTGGGTCTTTAAGGTATAGGATCATATCATCTGTAAATAGGGATATTTTGACAGTTTCTTTACCTATTTGTATTCCTTTTGAAGAACATCTTTTTGTTTCCAGTTTTGGGCAGTTGTGAGTAAAGCTTATATCACATTTGCATACAAGTCTTGCATCAGCATACATTTTCAATTTACTTAGACCAATTAAGGAGCCAGGTTCCTGGATCATATGGTAAGTGCACGTTTAACTTTAGAAGCAATTGGTTAATTGTTTTCCTGAGTGGCTGGGCCCTTTTCCATTCCCATCAGCTAGGAATAAGCATCCCTGTTTGTCTGCATTCTTTGGAACATTTGTTACTGGGTTTACTTACTTTAACCATTGTAATCAATGTGCACAGACCCTAATTTTAGGTTTCATTTTTGTTTCCCTAATGGCTAATGTTTCTGAGCTTCTTTAACTATGCTTAGTTGCCATTCATATTTCTTCTTTAGTGAGTTGTCCATTCTGATCTTTTGCCTATTTTTATTCGATTGTTTTCTTACTATTGGTTTTTATTTTATTTTACTTTATTATACGTATAATAAAGTAATATATTTAATAATTTAAATATTAATAAAAATATTTAAATAATTAAATATAAATATGACATAAATATATATATTTATTTATTTGAAACTCGGTCTCACTGTGTAACTTAGGCTGGTCTCAAACTCTCAATCCTCTTGCCTCTGCCTCCTTAATGCTGGATTACAAGTGTGTACCACCATACCTAGCTATTACTATTGGAGTTTAATAGCTGTTCTTATATTCTGGATGCAAGTACTTTATTTGTTTGATATGTAATTACCTTGCTGCCTATGGTTTACATTTACATTCATTGAATAGTGTCTTTTCCAGAGAAAATATGTTTTTTTAGTGGTACTGAGATTTGAACTCAAGGTATTGTGCTTGCTAGGCTGGTGCTCTACCATTTGAGCCATATCCCCAGCCATTATTTGCTTTAGTTATTTTTCAAATAGGATCTCACCTTCTTGCCAGGTGCTGGCCTGAACCACAATTCTCCTACCTACAGCCTCCTACATATGGCCTCTTGCTTAACTGGGATGGCAGGCATGCACCATCAAGCCCAGCCTATGGGATCTCGATAATTTTTGCCTGACTGGCCTTGAACCATAATCCTCCTGACATCTGTCTCCTGAGTGGCTAGGATTACAGGCATGAGCCACTGTGCCCAGCAAGAAAATATTCTTAATTAAAGTTTTTACATTGAGATATTTATGACTTTACAAGCAGTTGTAAGAAATTATATAAAACCTCATGTATCCTTTACTCAGGTTCTCTTAATGGTCTCGCAAAACCATAGTATAATACCCAGCCAGGATGTTGACACTGATACAGTCAAAATACATTTTAACCACCACAAGGATCCCCATGCTGCCTTTTTATAGTCACATCCACTTCCCTCCTGACCCCAGCCATGACAAGCACTAACCCTTTTTTTTTGCATTTTTATAATGTTGTCATTTCAAGAATGTTATATAAATGGAATTATACACTATGAAGCTTTTGGGTGAACCTTTTTTTCCATGAAGCGTAATTTTCTGGAGAGTTAGCCATGTTGTTATAGAAATCAATTGTTCATTTTTTATTGCTGTGTAATATTCCATGGTATGGTTGTGCCAGTTTTTTTTTTTTAATATTCATCCATTGAAGGACATCTGTGTTCCAGCTTTTGGTTATTACAAAAACATCTTTTATAAACATTTATGTACAGGTTTATATGTGAACACAACTTTTCTTTTTGCTGAAACAAATGCTTCAGAGTTCAGTTTCTAGGTCGTAAGGTAGTGGCATTTAATTACTTAAAGAAACTATTGAACTATTTGCCACAGTGGCTGTATCATTTACACCCCCACCAAAAATAAGTGTGTGATGCTGTCTCTCCACATCTTTAACAGTATTTAACACTGTCACTATGTTTAACTTTGGCCATTCTGATAGGTGTGGATTTGTATCACCCCAATCTCTAACAATGACGAGCACCTTTTCATGTCCTTGTTTACCATCTGTATATCCTCTTTAGTAAAATGACTGATCATGTCTTTTGTCCACTTTCCAAGGAGATTATTTGATTTTGTTTGTAACTGTTGAGTTTGAGAATTTTTGTAGCTTCTCAATATTAGTCATTTGTGAGGTATGTGGAGGGCACATTTTCTGCTAATCTGAAGCTTATCTCTTCATCTTCTTAACAACGTCTTTCACCAAGAAAGGTATTAGTTTCATACAGTCCAATTTATCAGTTTTTCAGTGAGAAGGCTAACAGGTGTTTCTCTAGTCATGTATCCTAAAGATATTTTCATTTTTTTTCTAAAAGCTTAATTTTTTATGCTTTATATTTATGTCCATAATACAGTTTAACTTTAACCAAGTGTGGGTCTTAGGTCAAAGTCTTTTTTTCTTTTCTTTTTTTTACATTTACTTACATGTGTATATATTGTTTGTGCCACTTCCCCCTACACCCCCACACCCCCTCAACCTGCTGCCAAAGTCATTTTTTTCATGTATGCATGTCTAATTGCTCCAGCATAAACTTATTGGAAAGATTATCCTTCCTTCATTGAATTGCTTTCTTACCTTTGCCAAAAAATATGTTAACATACTTACTTGGGCCTTTCCGTAAGTTCTAAATGTGTCTGTTCTTCTGAAAAACCTCACAGTCTTGATTAACCATGAAATAAATCTTGACATTGGGTAGACTGTATCTTCCTACTTTATCTTCATTTACTTTTTATTTGCTGTATTTATTATAAGTACTTTGTCTTTCATATAAAGTTCAGAATAATGTTTTATGTATCTATGAAAAATATTTTTTAAAACCATAAAAATATGATTTTATTTCTGTCTTCAAGGGTATAAAAAGTATATTCAATACTAAGGGAAGTCAGAGTTGGTTGTTCACATGTGAATGGAAATGGTTAAGGAAAACATTTTTTTAGCCTTTTTTATTATCATATTGTTGTTGTGCAGGAAGTACACTGTGACATTTACAAAAGTTCTTACCATATATCATAGTTGAATTCACCCCTCCATCATTCTCCTTTATTCTCCCCTCCCCCATTCCTGGAATAGTTTCAACAGGTCTTATTTTTCCATTTTCATATACGAGTACCTAATATTTCTACCAGAATTTTGACAGGAATTGCATTAAGTGTTATTATATCAATTTAGGGAGAATTGACATTTTTAGTATGTCAAGTCTTCCAATCCATGAGCACACTGTGGCCAGATATTTAGATCTCCTTTAATTTCCTTCATCCATGTCTCTGTATATTTCATGTTGCACATGCTAAGCAAGTGCTCTACTACTAAGCTGCAATACCATCCCTTTAAAAAAATTTCTTATTTTGTGACAGGACCTCATTTTGTAGCCCAGGTTGGCCTCAAATTTGTGATCCTCCTGCCTTGGCCTCACAAGTAGCTGGGATCAGTCATGGACTACCATACTCATCCCACATAAGTAATTTGACCAATTGTAAAGAGTTACAATTGCATTGCATTTTTATTTCATGGTTCATGTTTTCAATGCTAGTATATAAATATATAATTGATTTTTGTATATTAATCTTATTTTATGCAATTTTATTGAAACCACTTAGTTTTTTATTCCCATTTTTCTAAACTTTTTCTTTGATAATAGCTATTTGTGCACCTTTGTGTTTAAAATAAATTTTAGAGCCTGTGCCTTGAACATAGCTTGAAATCAATAAGAGTGCTTATTTAATAATGTCAGCTAACATTCATTGAGTGCTTACTAAATACCAGGATTAGAAGTAATTTCACATTAAATTTGTCTGTTAGAAGTTACTTTTCGTCCTTCTGGAGATCCATCCAGGGCCTTATGTATGATAGGCAAGCACTTGACTACTGAGCTACCTCCCCACTTGGGTAGGAACTAGTTTTTTTAATCTTCATTGCCTATATGTGAACACTGAAGAGCACAGTAGTTAAGTATCCTGCCCAAATCCATCGAACTTGTGGGTGATTGCTGAGATCTGAGCAAAGGTGTTGCAAACTGACATAAGACAATTTAGTAGTTCAACAGCTACCAGGTAATTCTGAAAAATATTGGAGTTTTCATAACCCTTCCATCCAGTGGTGTATTACAAGGAGAAACAGTCTCAGGCAGGTATAAGCAATAATTAGTAATCCCAAATGGTCCTGCTACCTGTTCCTGAGGACCCAGTGAAATTCCATTGTATCCTTGGGTACCACTTATTATAATTAGTAATTTTTTTGCCTTTTGGCTACAAATCTACCTTTCTTTGCTTACTTTGTTACACTGGAGTTTGACCTTGGAGATTTCTCCTTTGCCACTTCTTTCATGTTAAACTGAACAAGTAGACTGCACTGGAGGGAGATTGCAAGATGGGAGCTGGAAAAAGAGAGTTCTTGTGTACTCTTTTGCATGTGACAGCAAAGCAAATCAGTGTATGTGGAGTCCTAGCAGTCTTTCAGTTCAGCAGTGGGCTCCCCCTTGGCAATTTTCTTCTCTGCAGAGTAGCAAGCTGCATTTGCACTTCAGAGGCAAGCACCCTCTGGCAAGCTTCTTTGTCACCACTGAGGCTGTGGCTCTCCCAGTTCTCCAGAAAGTTCCCCAACAAAGTTTCTCCATTATCACAGAAGCACAGCCTTTTTCTGTGGTGGCCACCACAATTCTTCAAAAATCTGGATCAGCTGTGCAATGGATCTCCCTTTACATTTCTAAGTACTTTCTTTGTTGACTTTCCTTCAGCCCTAGGTCTAGTAGCCACTTTCAGTCTTTGTTCCTTCTGTATACCTTGGCATCATCTTTATCCCCTTTGATAGTTAACTACATTTTATCTAAATAATAATTCTTTATATTAAAATTTCCATGTTCAAATTCCCACTGTGAATTCTCTCTCCTGAGTGAAACTCCAGGTACTCTACCAATTTCCTTCTACAAAAGGGGTTTCCCAAGGTCAACAGAGTGATGTCCTGATAGCAAGAACAAGTAGCTTCTATTCGGTTCATGTGAGACTTTGTATTAAATGGGGCTGGCTCAGGATTTACAATGATATCTTTCATGGATTAGGAGTTTATACAAACTTTCTATTCAGTCACATATTTTGAAACACACTCATTTGACCATGACATCTTTCTAATACCTTTTCTGCCAATTAATTTTTCCCAATAAAGGTTCAGATAATTCTATTTGAAGTATTTGTTCTATGCCACTTTTAACTGTAGACTCCTGATTGAGGGTCCTTCAAATGCTATATGTTCACTAAGGAGTCATGGAGTATGGATTTCTGATTAGAAAAATTTTGTGGTAGTACTTATATGTATATATTTAATGCTACTTTACGTACTCGTAAGTATCAGTCTGTTTGTACTAAAATATTTAAAAATAAGTCACCATTTTGAGCTTGCCGTTTAACAACATATGGGGTATAACAATGTCTTGATTTTTCTAAAATGGATAAGACTATGTCTCAGTTCTGTATAATGCAGCACATTGGCTAACTCTAGATGAACACATGGTTTTCTAAATTTTTACTGGAGCACATCCATTTCCATTTCTTTACATATCATATATTGCTATTTTTGTACTTAAATGCCAGAGTTGAGTTGTGGCAGTCACAAAGTCTAAAATATTTACCATCTATCCCTTTATAGAAAAAGTTGGCTGACCTTCGGTCTATAGTCATATTTGAGAAGAGATCTGTATTATCTTAAGAGCACTAAAAGCCACCAGTTTTCTTCATCAAAAATTGGAATGCCTAATGGTGAAGTCATGTACTTTCCATTATCAATAAGTAATTTCAAAGCTCTAAAGTGATAGAACAGATTAGTTGTAGAAAAGCCTCAAGACATCATGACTTCATTTTCAGAAGTGGAAATTAATACTCAAAGGGATCTTACAGAAAGGTAGTGGTGACATTCAGTTTGCTGACTCTCATTTAATACATTTCACACTTCATTTCATATTGGAATATCTGCTCCCTGAAGAAACTACAGAACAAATATGATGCAACAAGCACAGTTTAATATTCCGATCTCAAGGCCTGTTGTTTAACCTCTCTGTGTCTTAGTTCATCTACACACTAAATTGCTGTCAGTATGAGTTAATCTAAGCAAATGTCTAAAACAGTGTTTGAAACATAGTAAAAACTCATTAAACATTAGTTTTTATTATTAGTAGTCTCAAACTGTCATCATCATCATCAGTCCTAATTTTATTTGTGGAGTTAGAAGAAAACAAAATTTTTAACATTTTAAGACAAATATGAACTTGCTATTGACTAGAATGTAAGGTCTGCCTGCACTTACAAAATGTGAAACCTCAAAGTGATATATGGTCTGCCCAATTTCTAAGAGAAATTGGTTGGGAAAGTTGGGAAAGTTCTATGCTCTGCTCTGTGCTCTATGCTCTGCTTTACTTTGCTATATCTCATTCCTATCTGGCTGTATCTGATCTCTGATTCGATTGTCTGTGTGACTTCTGCCTTCTTAGAGGGTTTACATGGCTCTGATAAATCTTCATTTCCCTTTGAAACTGCTTGAGAAGTTCTCTGTATCTGTTAAAGTGAGCTATCTAAAAAAATTGTAACTTGTTTTGTAGAAATTTTCCTGGTAAAAAAATACTCACCTAGAATTTTACACTTTAACTTAAGAACAATGTAGAACCACCCCATTCTCTTCTGATGCTGGTTTCTTAATTATACACTGCTAAGGAAACATGGGATGAGTAGGAAAAAACCCCCTTTGGGTTCATTATACCAATATGATAGGGGAGTGAGTTGCCTTGTTACTGCTTGTTCCAAAATTTCTCATTAATGTGATTAATATGAATAGAGCTGTAAACTTTCATTTTCACTAAATAATAAAACAAGCCTAACCTTGTACCTGTGAGGCTAACAGCTTGAGAGGCAGATGAGATGAAATTAGGATCTCATTAAAATTGAGTATAATATGGTTCTTGAAATGAGGAGCTCAAAATATATTGTAGTAACATGACTAAGTTTGCCCTTTGATTAAGTCACAAATTGATCTGTTTTCAGAATTGTCTAGACATAGCCTTTAAAGATTGGGACAAATGGTCCCCAAAATGTTTCTTGACATTCTAAGAATGATATGAAGGTAGAAAAGATACTGTTATTGCAGAAATCTCTTAAAGGGAATATTTCCAGGAAACACATGGATAAAGCAACCACATCATTCATTGTAAGGGAGTGAGCACCAAAGCAAATCAAATGAATGTTTAGGATTGTGCAAAACAACCTATCCTTTCCCAAGGACCCACCAGGTACTAAATGATATGCTAGAAGCTGAGAATGCAATAAGTAGACAAAAACTTTGTCTAGACAAAGTTTGTACTTGGAGAAGACAAGCAGATAAGCAATTCTGTAATTCAACCTAGTAAGTAGTAAAATAGAGACATTTCAGGGCTCTATAAAAGCACACAAAGGAGGTATGTCTAATGAGGCCAAGGAACAAGAGAAAGCAAAATATGAAGCAACTCAAACATCCCTTGATAGAGGAATGGATAAATAAAACATGTCATATACATACAATGGAATATTATTCAGCCTTAAAATGGAAGGAAATTATGACATACATTATAACATTAATGAACTTTGGAGACATAATACTATTATGCTAAAGAAGCCAGATGTAAAAGAAAAAAAAACATATAATTCTACTTCTAAGAGGTACTTAGATTAGTTGAATGCGTAGAGACACAAAGTAGGATAGGATAGTGGTTGCCAGAGCCTGGGAGGGTAAGGAAAATGGGCTATGTTTTTAATGGGTACAGACTGTCAGTTTGAGATGTTGAAAATTTTCTGGAGATGGATAGAGTAATGATTGTACAACAATATGAGTGTGTGTAGGTCACTGAAGTGTTAAAAATCAGCTATGATGGAACATTTTGTGCTCTGTATATTTTATCATAATAAAAAAGAACATGAGACCCATGTCTTTCACTCTGAAATGCAATTGTATTGGGACAGCTTGAGTATTTGAGATGAGATGGTCTCAACTGACACCTGTGGGCAAGAACAAAGACCAAGGACCCTTAAATGAAAACACACCATGGAGGAAGGCACAATATTATCCAATAGGCCAGGGTTAGCATTTGAGCCCACATTATCTTTTGAAAGGCTGCTTACTGACAAATATGTTGGGAGGCTGGAAGTTGCTGCTGGCCTTGCCTCCCAAGCACTGTAGGTATGTTGATTGATTAATGGCTATTGTATAAAGCAAAAAACCAAGGTCATGGAGGCAGATGCTGAAAACTGTCTCTGATCACAAAAGAAAAAAGTTACTGCAAGGATAGGAGTCAAGCCTTTGAAGTGATGAATAGCAGAAGCAGACAATGATTTGTTTTCAACAGTGTGTCTATGACAGTACATTTGCTATTCTATTTGCTTAGAAGAGCTAGGGTTGGCCTGGAAGAAAACACCTTGGTGACTTGGTGGTAGCAATGCTGGTATTTTGGTGACTGCGGTGGTGTCAAGACTTTTTGGTCTTGATTTGTACTCTGTGACATCATGGCATGGTCCAGGAGACCTTCCAACAACAAGAAATTTCTGGTGGCAAGAGCAGCATTTTCCATTGGCAAGAGGACATACCAGATTTGCAGAGTAATAAGACAAGTGGAAGCTACTATAGGTGACAAGTGGAATTATCCCAGTTGAAATGACTCTGGGGATGGATAAGTGAGACTTTTCATTGTAATAAAATGGGTATTAAAAGTCACTCTGACTTTTAAAGTTTTAAAAGCATTTGATTCTACACTAGCAAAGGAGTACACAGCTGTTTGCTAAAAGATAGAAAGGATAAGAAAGAGATTCTAAGCAGAGTAACAATTATGAAGATATTAAAACCATTTGATCTCAAGGATGGGCACAGTGGCTTGCTATAATCCCAGCTACTTGGGAAGAAGAGATGAGAGGATTGTCATTTGAGGCCACTCCAGGCAAAAGGTTAGCTATCTCAAAGAACAAGTCAGGCATGGTGGTACACATCTGTAGTTCCAACTACACAGGAGGTGTAGGTATCAGGATGGCAGTTCAAGGTCAAAAGTGCAAGACCCTACCTGAAAAACAACTAAACCAAAAAGGGCTAGGGCTGTGGCTCAAGTGGTACAGCATTTGCTTAGCAAGCACAAGGCCCCAAGTTCAATACCCAGTACCACCAAAAAATTGGTCTTTACAACAATCTCACATTTTTGGTGTTGTCACTCTTATGCTGTCAGTGCAACCGAGATTCATCAAAGTTAAGTAACTTTGTGTGAGAAACCAAGTATCTAATGGGTTGGCAGAACAGGAACTTCAGCTTGAATATGTCAAACTTCAAGGACTGTGTGTTCACACAGTGTGTGCCCTCCAGAGATAATAGACCCAATAATCAAATATGTCAACATTTAATTTTTCATCTAACAATTTTGGCAGTGAGTAGCCATAAACTAAAGAAAGTGTGCTACGAATCTGAGAAGTCTACCAAGGATGCTAGCAAGACTTCCAAGCCTATCCTTCTATAAGTAAACTCCAATGACCCTTGCCTTTCATACACTCTGGAGAAGACACCTGGGAAGTCGCAAATCACAATTGATTAACTTCTTATTTTATATATATAAAGTTCATTTAAAAAATTCACCAGAACTCAGTCTTACATGCAGATATTATTCAATAAATATAATTGAGATGAATAAAACAAACTCCTGTCTACTATCTAGATGGAACTGTATTTTTATATTTGCAGGTTTTAAAAATTCCATATTTAATTTAAAAATAAACCAGGTTCATTGGAATTCAATTTGATGGCTTTTCCTCTTTGATTCTGTAAAAACTGCCAAATTATGTGGTGGGGGGTGGCTAAGGAAATTGCAGAAAGGAGGTTACAGTCAGATAAAGTCAAATTTGCCTATGCAATTGAAGAGAGAAGTTTTGTAGGCAGCTCATGTAAGATTTTTAAGGTACATTTCATTCAGTACAACTGTCTTTGTGGCTGTCAGGATTTGGCCTTTCTCCTAGATGTTCATCATGAAGAAAAGACTTATCCTTCCTAAATACAGAGGACAAAGCTGGCAGCAGTATGATTTAGGATTCCAGTCCAATGGCATTTTTGATGAGAAACTGTGTCTATACAGGATTACCCAGACACTTTGGGAGAAATACAGTGGTCCCCAGCGGCTCTAGCACTAGTAGGTTCTACATACCTAGCATTTCATCCAGATCTTGTTTTCCACACATGAGCACTTGGGGCGGTTTCTTTACACAAAACTTTGATCAGCTACTGCAGAGTCAATTTAAGGATTCATATGTCAAATAAATTAGAGAGTCTTCATCAACTCAAATGGCCAAATGGAGGCACTGATTCAAACTCTGATTAGTATCTAGAGCAGCCACTGGTTCTCAAATTTTCCTGGTGTGCTAGAGTGATACAGGTCTGTTTGCAGCATTGTTTTTTAAGGAAGAGTTTATGCACATGATAAATTGATGATTTCAAAAACTTAATGATAAATAAAAAAAATCCTTTTTATTTTGGAAAATTTAAGCTTATACTAAGTTAGAGAAGACAATATAACAACTCCCAATATACTCACTCTACTCCTCTACTAAATTATTTTTAAGCAAATCTTGGACACCAAATTATATTATCTATCACTGTTTCACTATGTGTCTAAAAGATAAGGATACCACTTATAAAGCTTAACCAAGAGGTCATTTAACACATCTAAAGATGTAATGATAATTATTTCATATCATTAAGTATCCAGTCAGTGTTCATATCTGGCTTAATCTGATCAAGGTTTTCATTAACCTCAGTTCTCTTACACATCCCTTTTAGAATTTTTCTCTAATTTTTATGATTTCGGCTCCAATGATATATACTAAGGTAGGGAATTTTATTCACCAGAAATTCCACATGTGGATTCTATGTGTTAACAAACAAACAAAAGCAAAACCCACCACTACTAACAGGAACAATAAAAAAGAGGGAAGCACAAAGGATTTTTAGGGCACTGAAATAGCTTTTTACAATAAAATAATGTGATAGTGGACATGTCATGATTACATTTGTCCAAGCCCATAGAGTGTAAAACAGAAAGAACAAATGCTCGGGTAAATGATAGACTTTGTTTAATAATGATGGTCAGTGTAGGTTCATCCACTGTAACAAACATACCACTCTGGTAAAGATGTTGATAATGAAAAAAAGCCTCTGCATGAGGTGGGGCAGTGGGTATATGGGAAATCCCACACCTTCCACTCAATTTTGCTATGAACATAAACTGCTCTAAAATAAGTAAAGTCTTACAAAGGAGATAGAGGAACTACTCCTCCTAAAAGGCTTTGTACCTTTACTTCCATTGACAGCAAGAACAAACCAGATAAAATGGAGGCTCTAGGTTTTCTGGACATTTGTTAGTACAGTTAGGCCAGTGGATGGGAACACAGTCCTGTTCGTTATTCTGGAGCACAGGTTAGACTTGACAGATTTGGCAAATAAAAATGGAAGGCACACAGTTAAATTGAAATTTCATATAACTAGCAAGCAGTATTTTAGTATACATTTGTCTCAAATATTGCATAGAACTCATATATAGTGTCCCAAAGCAATTGTTTACTTAAAATTTCAGTTTCACTGTACATTTTATATCACAACTCTAGGCACAACAGATTTGGCAGAGGGAAACGAGTACTAGAAGAGCTCATGAGGCCAAGGTTTCTTGAAGAGTTGAGAAGGCCTGCAGGAGATGAAAGGTCTTGGGAGAAATGAAGAAAAGCACACAGGAGTTTTTTTACCAGTGGTTGGGTGGTGATGAATTAGAGTTCTTTTAGTGCTTTTTGAAATATTCAAGTAAAATACAGAATTCCTTATTGAAATTATTTTGGTTGCTGAACTATGTTTTTTTGAATATGGCATCACGCTGAAACAATTCTGTGTGCAATTGTTTTTTGGCCTCTTCAAGCAGACTTGGGTTTCTTTTGAGTGGTTATTTTCTTTGCAGAATCATGGTAGGGGAAGAAAGGCAGTGTTGTGATGCTGTTTACACACTGAAAATGGTCTTATTCTCTTCAGTTCACTCCACATTTCTAGTCTTTGCCACAAACTTTGAACATGTGCATAGTGTATTTGTTCATTGGCAAACAAAAATTTTAATTTGACTTCCATTTCTTCTACTCTGAACCTTGAACAGAGAGGGTAATTAGTACAAAGCACCTAGTAGATGCTGCCATAATAACTCATTGCCAAGACCTATTACAAGGTAGGACCACAATAGCCATTTGACCAAGGTCTGAAATTCACAAATAGACTTGAACATACATTTTTGACATAAATATGTTTTGTGTGTGCTATAAATTTTATAAGCACAAGTTTTGTAAATATGCTTTTGTGCCTCTTAATTTTAATATACATGGAGCTCCAAGAATGGAAGCAGAAAAAGGAAGTGTCCTGGGATATCTCCTTAAGGCCTTGTTCGTTTTTAATGAGGCACGATTAAATGTGATTTTAAGTCCTTGTGTGCATAGTACTTTACAGTTTCCAAAAGTTTTAGGTATAATTCTTTATTTGTATAGCATTTCACAGTTCAAAAAAACCTTTTCATATTTTGGTCCCACAAATGTTGAATGTGGTAAGCAAAGGCACAGATGTACAGATTAAGATATTAAGCCACTGGCTCTTGGATATATAGCTAGTGGGTAGCAGAATCTGAACAAGAACCCAATTGTTTGCTTTCTAATTGCATTCCTCATAATACTGCACTGACTCCGGTACCAAGATAAAAACCATAATTCATACATATGTAGTGATTCACAGCCCCATTTGCTAATTTAGATACTGGTTATTGCAGCTTAATTTTCCCTTATTTGATTTTATTTTTCCTTTATTTTAAAAACTCTTTCCCCAATCAAAGTGCCATTTCCAAAACATATTCATAAAAATGAAATACATCATTTTTGATGTATTTGCAATATATTTTTCAGACCTTTGATTCATTATGAAATATCAAGCCAATTGCTGAATGCTATTCAAAACGAGAGTTCATCCTTTTTCTGGACATGTTACCTTCAGAATAATTGGAAGCAAGAATGATAAAGGACTTGAATAGATTTATCTAGGGAATGCACCTATTTTTCCTATTTTAATGTAACTTAACATGGCTCATTAGAAAGAATGAAAGACAACGTTGCAAGTGGAATGGATGTTTTTCTAGAGCGACATTTTAATTTGAGTAACAGGGTTTTAAGGAAATAAAAAGTTAACATAAAATTCTCTTAAAGAAATAGTGGAAGTTTTCCAAAGACCTGATTTTTTTGCCTTTAAAATTCTTTTTATATTTGCATTGCAATATGATTTCCCAATGGAGTGATAAAAGCTAGCGAGTGAGGATTCCAGCTCATGGCAGTGAGTCTCTAGTTCACAACATTTCAGAACATCATCTGTCATCACCAGGGAAACAATTTCTTAGAAACTCATACATAAACCTAGGATTAGTGTTCTTTCAGTCATTATCCACCAACTTCAAGCAAATTCTCTGGGTAGACAGGACAAATACAACTTGTTATTTAGTTCCCAATCAGAAGACCTGCCATAGAGTTAATCAACACAAATGATAAAGTTGATTGGGATTAGTGTACAATATGATATATGCATTATATACATATATATTCATACACACATACTGGGGAATGGCTAAATCGTGGAAATTCACATATGCATTATTTCATAGTTACAGTTTTGTGGTGAGAACATTTAAAATCCACTTTTAAAAAGCATTTCCAGGAATACAATATACTGTTATTAACTATAATCACCATATTGTATAACAAACCTCTTGAAGTTATGTCTCCTATCTTACTGAAATTTTAGAACCTTTGACCAAATCTTAGTATCACTATGGGGCAGAGAAAAAGAACACTATTAAATTCCTGTCTTAGCTTTACAGTCAATATTAGTCTCCACTGATTCCGGTAGTAGATAAATGAGCTTATGTTTCTTAGGAAAGATCTATTCTTCAAATTATTTCCTAGCTTAAAATTTGGCCTTTGTCCTATATTGAAATATTCGTTTAGTCATCAGGATCTTACCAAGGAAGGAAAGTGTGATACTTTTTTCTTCATTATTGAAAGAATGATGGTGATAACTAATACATCATGGATAGAGGAGGAAATTGGATTCTATTCTTAATCCATTGTTAATGACTTAGCTTCACAAAAATACTTAGTTTTCATTATACCTTTTTCTGTGCTAATTGTGGAAGCAATGGGGTAAATCTTCCTGTAAGAACCAATTAACTTACATGACACCTTTTAATTTTATAATTCATTGATCCTCCTGAAATTGAGAATTTAAACCCCAAATTGGCAGAGAACACTTAACTATAATTGTCTAAGCTTAGTAAATAGCTTTGAAATCAGGAATAGAAAATACAAACACCACAACTAGATACAGATGTTTATTTTACTTTAAGGAGTAGATCATGAGATAACCCCATTTTTTATTTGAAATGTTTACTGAGCACCTACTATGTGTCAGGCACTGGTCTGACTGTTTCTGTACATATAAGCTTAGTAGTAGAAAGAGAATCAAAAGTACCTGCTTGAATTTAATTAAATGAGATACATGAAAGATGAGCAAGATGGTTAAATTTTGTCAAAAGGTAAAGTGATTTGCTAAACACCAGTTTCATTCAGTCAATCAGCTATGTTATGCGGCTATTTTCAAAATGACTGAATGCAAGCATTTGGCTTAAAATCACTAGCACTCTGAACTGAATCAGATGGTTGGTATAAATACTGACCACTTTCCTTCTGGTTCCCCCTTTTCCATCACCTCAAATATTTATCATTTCTCTGTAGTGAGGACATTTAAAATCCTCTCTTTGAGCTGTTTTGACCATAGTTACCATGCTGTTTAATAGAACACTGGCCTTCCATCTAACTGTAACATTGTTCATCAACCAACATATTCCCATTTCTTGACTGCCACACACCCTTCCCCAGCCTATGATAACCACCATTCTACTCTCTATTTCTATGGGAACAACTTTTTTAGATTCTGTATATGAGAGAGATCATATGATAGTTGTTTTTCTATGACTGGGTTATTTTCACTTAAAGATTTCCAATTTCATTCATGTTGCCTCAAGTATTAGGATTTCATTTTGTTTTTATGGCTGAATAGTATTCCAGTATGTATGTATACCACATTTTCTTTATCCATTTATCAGTTGGTGGACCCTGAAGTTGTATCTATCCCTTGACTATATTGAATAGTGCTGTAATGAACATGAGAGTGCAAATATATCTTCAACATACTGGTTTCATTTCCTTTGGAGTGGGATTGTTGGACCATATGGTAGTTGTGTTTATAGTTTTCTGAAGAACCTTCATACTGTTTTTCAAAATGGCCACACACACACACATACACAGTCTACACTCTTACTAACAGTGTGGACGGGTTCCTTTTACTGCACAATTTCTGGTTCTTTATGTTGTTCTTTTATAGTCCAGAGTGAAAAAATATTTGGCCAGATTATCTGATATGAAATCAGGTTCTTAAAGTTTCTGATGATTTCTGGAAAACTTATGTTATACTTAAATATTCTGTCTTAATGAGAAGTTTGTTTTGAGCTGAAATGCATCATTACATTTGATTTTGCTTATTGTGAGAGCATTATTTTCCCATCAAAGTACTGAATTTTATTATAGAAATAAGAATATTTCCTTAAGTAACCCAACAAACACTGAGTTGAGGCCTACTTTAAAAAAAAACCCACTCTGATTGGCCATGCATAGTGGAGAATTTTATTTTCTTTATTGGAGCTTTATTATATTTTTCAGATAACGGAAAGAGAGATAACATCATTCTAACAAGGAAAAATATGTAACTAGACTTGGAAATAATTTTTCATTTTTAACAACTCTTAATTCCCCTTTGAGAAAGAGCCATTAAGAGACTATGGTAATTATTGTAACAGGTGCCTGTCATATATCTTACTGAGAAGAGTTCTTTGGACTAGAGCCTACAGTTGAATATCAAAGAAGATCAGGGGTCCACCCAAGCTGGAAGAAAGCACAGAACTTTAGGTCATGAAAAGGCATTTCAAGCCTATTTTCCTAATGTCATTTCATAGTTGGGAAAATGATGTCTAAGAGGAGAAAAGGACTTGTAGAAGATAACCCAGCATAAGTAAGGGTGTTGGGCTACAAACCGCATCTCCAATCCTTCATCCAACACCCTTTTATCCAAAGTACAATACTCATGGTGCTAAAATCCAAATAAGTCTTGTCAATGTGACAATTCATCTGTGAGTCACCAGCTATGTATATTATTTATTCTTTTGACATAAGCTAAAGAAACTCACAAAATATTGTTTTAAAGAAGGAGGGAGGAAGATTAAAGGAATATAATAGAGGGGGTAAACTTGCTGAAAATACACTGTATGCATGTGTGGAATTTTAGCATGAAACCCCATATTAATGAATCTAAAAAAAAAAAGAACTCATGTATTAATTGGCTTGATTTAACCATTCCACAATGCTAACATATTTCAAAACATCCTGTTGTATACCATAAATATATACATTTTACTTGTCAATTAAAAAAGAAATCCTCAAACAGTAGTCATTTTATACATTTAGAATGACTAGCCTGTGCTAGGTAAGGGAGTTTTGGAAATGAAAAATGCTCAAGAACGGTGAAAAGGGAACAATCACAATCTTTGAAAGAGAGCACTATCTTATTAATTTGGGTTATGGCATTGGGAATTTACCAAAAGGAAAGAAATAAACATGTGAGAAATGTTGTGCTCTTAGTCCCTCTGCCATAGTTTTCCATAAAGAAAATTCAACCCTAAACTTCTAAACAACATTCAGAATTCTCCAAAAGTCAGCAACAGTTATGGTGCTCTTCTAGATGGTGAGAGAACAAGACTTCAATTTCCAACCAAAGTTTTCCATCTATGAAGGAAAAATAAAATAACTCGCTCGGATGAGCATCAACTAAGTTCTCTTTCTCTGGGTAATTGGCTTCCTGGAAGGTGAATCTGTGCTCATTTAGCAATCAAGGCCAAATGGGTACTGGCCAAGGGAAAATAAAATATAACACATTTAGTGCTAAATTAAACACAGGATCTGCAAGCTGGGAGCCCACACAAATCAGACACGAATCACAAAGTCTGTTCTGTTTATGGCAAATTGACTCTGAAGACAAATAAAAAATCAATCATTAATTTTCACGCTCTGCTTTTGATAGACTTTTTCATTTGAAGGCAATTGCTATCATAATAACAATAATGACACCTTATAATTTTACTTTTCAAAGTGCTTTCCTGTCTGTTCCTCACAATTACAATTTCTCTAAGTTCAGAAGGAAAGTATGGCTTTTATAATTAATGCAAAATGACAATTCAAAAGAAATTTAAGGAGATAATAAGACTCCAACTCTATAGTGCCTAGCAAAGAGTAATTATGTCTAAACTAGTATGAATTACAAGTATCAAAATCCAGAATTTTTATGGGGTGAGGTGGGTTAAGAAAAGGTAATGGTTTGTCCTAATAAATTGTGATAATTTGTGTGCTTGTGAGGGCTATATTAATTGAACAGCAAGCAGTGATCTGACTATCTACTAGTCATTCTCACATGCACTGAAGGTTCAAGTTTGAATAGGACATTGCCCATGCCTTTAAAAGGAAAAAGACATTCTCGGTAGAAAGAATAGCAAAGGCAGAGGTTCAGAGATACAAAAAGGCATGGTTTATCTGGGAGAAATACAAGACTTCCTTCATCTGGGGGAACTACCAGAGATCTTTATAGACAGATTATATAGTAAAATGGGGTGGAGGGAGCAAGGCAGTAACAGAAAATGAGGCTAGAACCACATGAATAGGTTTGTGGGTTATGCAAAGGTGCAAGCCTGAAGGAAAATAGGTCTAAGTAAGGAGTTTTAAGACAGTAAGTGATATGAGTGTATATCTTTTGCAGGCAGATTATTCAGGTGACCTGCAGGTGATGATGAGAGAGACCCCAGCATTAAAGGTTAAAGTAAAAATCTAGTCAAGAGATGATGAGGACTTGGGCTATGGCAGTAGCAACAATGATGCCGATGGGCTTGATGCACTTGGTAGGTATAATCAGCAAATATTCATGATTGAATGTGGGGAGTAAGGAGAGGTAGGTGTGAAGGTATCATGGTTCCCACTCAATGGAGTCATGTTTGAATATCAACACTTTATCTTACCTTCAAATCTACTCTTATCTTAGTTTTTCCTGTCTCAACTCCATCTTTCCAGTTACTTAGCTCAAACAATGAAATTATACTTCACTTTTCCACTTCTCTCATTCCCCAAACCCTATGGAGTAATATATTGTGTTGGTTTTACCTTCAACACATATATAGAATATGAGCATTTTTACCCACTCTACTACTGCCACTCTGTTCCAAGCCATCATCATCTCTTATTGAACTTCAACAATAGCCTTCTGACCAGTTTTTTTGTCCCCACTCCCACCTTAAACCATATTCTTTAGTGAGTCATCTCAAGTAACATATTTAAATTTAAGTCAATTTAATTAGAACATTATTTATAATTTAAGTTTACCAAAATGCATTAAGAAGCAAGTTAACTGACACAAGGAAACAATCAGACAATTCAGGCTAACTATCCCAGGCTCTTCAATAAGTTAGTGCCGTAGAAAAAGAATGGGAATGGAGAGATGTTCTATGATAAAGGTATGTGAGGAGCATAACAATCAAATGCAATGCATAGTCCTCAAATTTATTCTCATTTAAACAAAACTACTATACAAGAAATTGTGAGGGTGATTAGAGTCCTGTGAATATCAATGGGGATCAGTTTAAAATTGTTTGGGTGAGTCTGATAATGCACATAGTGATTACACAGGAAAATATTTTCTTTTAAGAGAAATGTGTACTGAGGTATTTTGAATAAAATGTCATGATATCCATACTTTAAAATTTTAACAGGCTGGGCATGGTGGTGCAGACCTGCAATCCCAGTACCACGGAGACAGAGGCAGGAGGATCACAAGTTTGAGGCCGACGTTGGCTACACAATTAGTTCGAGGTCACCCTGGGCCTACATGATGAGACCCTGTCTCAAAAATAAGCAAATAAATGAATTAATTAGTACTTCAACAAATAAAGTATACTTGAAGCATAACGTTAACATTTGTTATTTCTAGGTACTGGATATGTGGATGTTTATTGTGCTGTTCCTTTATTTTTCTTAAAATTTTATTTAAATTTAAATTTTTCGTTGTGGTGCTAAAGTTTGAAGTCAGGGCTTCATGCATGCTAGGCAGGTGCTCTACCACTTGAGCCACTGCACCAGTCCCTAAATTTTTAATTTTTAAAAAAAATTACGTAAAAATTTTATAAACTGAGAAAAGTAGGTCATAGTAGTTATTCCTCAAAATCTTTCCAAGGGCTCACCATTCCAATTAGAGTAAAATTCAGGTGTCAACCTCTACCATAACGTGAACCTCATTATCTCTCGGGTTTCATCTTCTTCTACTCTCCTTACTCACTTTTATTTCATAAACCCAGATTTCTTTGCCAAGTATAGTCCTACTAACTAAAACTGTACTTTGCACCTGATTTTCTGTCTGTCTGGATCACTGTTCTCTTGGATATCCATGTGGTTCATAGCTTCACTTTATTCAGGTTTTTATTCTCTCGTTAATGCACCCTTTCTGGACCACCCATTATAAAGCATCACCCCCTTCCATAAACTCTGTCTGTGTTCTTATCTTGTTTTATTTTTCTTATCAATATTTATCCCACTTCATACATAATATTTGTCTTTTTATTGTCTGCTTCTTCCCACCCTGCCCCAGAACTTAAGCTCAATATGATTAAGAGTTTTCCTATTTTTTATTGCTTTTCTTAGTGAATAGGCAGTGAAGGAATAAAGATTTGTTGAATGAAATGGTGAATAGGAAAAGCTGGTTTGGTGAGAAGTCTAAAGCGAGTTTGGGACTTGTTGAGTTTGAGAACTTATAGCATATTTATGTGGAAATATCTTGTTCTCTATTCATTTTGGAGAGTGGTTTTAGACTTTGGAGTAGGAGAGTAAATAATTTTCCATCTGGTAGATTCTTTTTTAATTGAAAAAGAAGGTAATGTCATCAACGAAAAATAGCACATTGATGACAAAATCCTGGAAGTTGATGATCTTTTATTCTAGTTACTTTTCTAAGTGATGAAAAAGAAAACAAGAACCAAGGTGACAGTAATATTTAAGGGGCAAACAGACCAAGAAGAGGAAATAAATAAGACCAAGAAGATAAGATCAAAGGTAAGAAATGGTGACCACAAGAATCTAAGTTTCATGCAAACTAAAGGAGGCAAAAGTTTTTCTTTTCTTTTCTTGTTTCCCCTTTATTGTTGTGCTAGGTGGGAGTACATTGTGGCATTTACAAAGGTTCTTCCAATGTATCAAATATATCATACTTGAATTCACTCCCTCAATCATTCTCCTTTATGCTCCTCCCCTGAGTCCTGAAATAGTTTCAATAGGTATAATTTTTGCATTTACATTCATGTGTACACAGTTTTTGCACCATATTCACCCTCCTACTCTTTTTCCCTGCCACCTCCTCCTCCCACTGGCACTAACCCACCCCTCCTTGTGTAGGACCTGTTCCGCCTTCCTGTTCTCCAATTTTGTAGAAGAAAGAAGAGAAAAGTTAAAAA
Source organism: Castor canadensis (assembly GCF_047511655.1). Classification (NCBI taxonomy): domain Eukaryota; kingdom Metazoa; phylum Chordata; class Mammalia; order Rodentia; family Castoridae; genus Castor; species Castor canadensis. The sequence continues at coordinate 16,082,826 of NC_133405.1, read as the reverse complement.
GAAAAACATGAAATTTTTGTTTGTTTGAGATAAAGGTACTATACAGGGAGTTTCCTTGTGGTATTTCCATGTATATACGTACTATAACCCCAAATAGTTCATCTCCTCTAATTTTCTTCATTCTACCTTAGTCTCCTTCTTAAGGTGGTTTCAGCAGGTTTAAGGTTTCTATATTCTTTCTTGTATAGAGATTACATCAACCATATTCAAGTTCTTAGTTTCCTTCTTTTACCCTCCCCCTCCCATATGGGACCTCCCCTTAGTGTGACCAGTGTTTCATAATAGTACTGCATTTGATTTAGGTCTGTAGTCCACATAGGAAAGAGAACATGCAGCCTTTGGCCTTTTGAGCCTAGCTAACTTCACTTAAGATGATGTTCTCCAGTTCCATCCGTTTACCTGTGAATGACAAAATTTCAGTCTTCTTTGTGGCTGAGTAAAACTCCATTGTATATAAATACCACATTTTCTTAATCCACTTATGAGTCACTAGTGGGGCATCTTGGCTATTTCCATAGCTTAGCTATTGTGAATAGCTGTGAATAGTGCTGCAATAAACATGGGTGTGCAGGTGCCTTTGTTGTAACCTGACTCAGATTCCTTTAGGTATACCCTGAGGAGTGGTATTGCTGGATTGTATGTCAGATCTTTTAGCTTTTTAAGGAGGGGATATTCTTTTAAAAAGATCAGAAACCAAATGTACTAGCATTGGCCATGAAAAATAAAGATGGTTTCCATATGAAAGCAAATGGAAAAAGGTTGAGTGGAGTATTAGAGGCTTAATTTCAGGAAGGAATGAAAGACATAGAAGTACATATCTAACGAAGACTACTCTTTAAAGAAATTCTGTTGAGAGGGGTCAAAAAAGAGTAACTCAGGTCATGGAATTGAGTACAATGCTAAAGGAGGGACTTTTTTTAGGATTAGAAGACATTTGAATGTATTTATATGCCAGGAGTGAGGAGATAATAGAAATTAAAAATAAAATACTCATATAAAATACACAAAGGAGCAAGTTTCGGGAACAAGCACCAGAGATAGCATAATGAAGGGGCTTGTCTTTAATAGGAAGAGAGGTACTTAAACTAGTGGAGAAGAATGGATGGGTATGGAGTGGGATACTGGAAAAATGAAAGATTTCACACCAGTGGATTCAGCATTAATAATGTGGGAGTCTGAGAGAGAGGTAGTTAGAAGTTGGTTAGAGAACTTGAAATAGGCAAAGATTTGGAATAGTTATTATGAGAAATAGAGATGAGCTAACAAGGAAAGGGTTTGATATATGGCATGAAGGATGTAATGGAAGTAAAAAATTAGTGCTTTATAGAGGTGTTCATCTTCACAATTGCTGAGCAGTGCTCAGCTCTCTGGTTATAAAACACAGGAAAGCAGATTGCAGAGAATTTGTAGAGCATCAGCAGAAGGCAGTATTGCATTGTGGTTAAGAGTGAGAGTTTCAGTCACAGGCAAGCCTTGATACTTGGCTTTGTGATTTACTAAGTGGGTGAGCTTAGGAAACTTATTTAGTCTCTTACAAACTTAAGCTTGTCACCATTAAAATGAGGGTAGTAATGGTAACTACCTCAGTTATTATATAGTTGGTAGAATTTAATGGAAGAATTACTCCAATTGCCTGACACTTACTAAGCCTTCTTAGTAAGGCTTAGTAAAAATGACAAACTAAAAAAGTTGAGAAGGCTGGTGAGTCAGAAATCCATGATTTTAACCATAGGCTCCAGGCAGCACTGGGAGCAAAGTGATACAGAGGGACTGGTAGACTAGAAGCAAATGAAGGAGTCTTGGGAATAAAGTCTTGTGATGAGGCTGAAAAGCAATTGCAAAGGGAATAAGAACTGATATTGCCATATGAGTTTTAAAAGATGGAATGGATGTTGGTAATTACAAGCATATAGCTTTACATGTGATTGGCTGAAGTGAAAAAAAAGTTGCAAGACTCTAGAGCTGAAGAGCCTGCAAAAATTTGAGGTCGATTGTTTTTTTTTTTTTTTTTTTTTTTCATTTTTCTTTTATTATTCATATGTGCATACAAGGCTTGGTTCATTTCTCCCCCCTGCCCCCACCCCCTCCCTTACCACCCACTCCACCCCCTCCCGCTACCCCCCTCAATACCCAGCAGAAACTATTTTGCCCTTATCTCTAATTTTGTTGTAGAGAGAGTATAAGCAATAATAGGAAGGAACAAGGGGTTTTGCTGGTTGAGATAAGGATAGCTATACAGGGCATTGACTCACATTGATTTCCTGTGTGTGGGTGTTACCTTCTAGGTTAATTCTTTTTGATCTAACCTTTTCTCTAGTTCCTGGTCCCCTTTTCCTATTGGCCTCAGTTGCTTTAAGGTATCTGCTTTAGTTTCTCTGCGTTAAGGGCAACAAATGCTAGCTAGTTTTTTAGGTGTCTTACCTATCCTCACCCCTCCCTTGTGTGCTCTCGCTTTTATCATGTGCTCATAGTCCAATCCCCTTGTTGTGTTTGCCCTTGATCTAATGTCCACATATGAGGGAGAACATACGATTTTTGGTCTTTTGAGCCAGGCTAACCTCACTCAGAATGATGTTCTCCAATTCCATCCATTTACCAGCGAATGATAACATTTCGTTCTTCTTCATGGCTGCATAAAATTCCATTGTGTATAGATACCACATTTTCTTAATCCATTCGTCAGTGCTGGGGCATCTTGGCTGTTTCCATAACTTGGCTATTGTGAATAGTGCCGCAATAAACATGGATGTGCAGGTGCCTCTGGAGTAACAGTCTTTTGGGTATATCCCCAAGAGTGGTATTGCTGGATCAAATGGTAGATCGATGTCCATCTTTTTAAGTAGCCTCCAAATTTTTTTCCAGAGTGGTTGTACTAGTCTACATTCCCACCAACAGTGTAAAAGGGTTCCTTTTTCCCCACATCCTCGCCAACACCTGTTGTTGGTGGTGTTGCTGATGATGGCTATTCTAACAGGGGTGAGGTGGAATCTTAGTGTGGTTTTAATTTGCATTTCCTTTATTGCTAGAGATGGTGAGCATTTTTTCATGTGTTTTCTGGCCATTTGAATTTCTTCTTTTGAGAAAGTTCTGTTTAGTTCACATGCCCATTTCTTTATTGGTTCATTAGTTTTGGGAGAATTTAGTTTTTTAAGTTCCCTATATATTCTGGTTATCAGTCCTTTGTCTGATGTATAATTGGCAAATATTTTCTCCCACTCTGTGGGTGTTCTCTTCAGTTTAGAGACCATTTCTTTTGATGAACAGAAGCTTTTTAGTTTTATGAGGTCCCATTTATCTATGCTATCTCTTAGTTGCTGTGCTGCTGGGGTTTCATTGAGAAAGTTTTTACCTATACCTACTAACTCCAGAGTATTTCCTACTCTTTCTTGTATCAACTTAAGAGTTTGGGGTCTGATATTAAGATCCTTGATCCATTTTGAGTTAATCTTGGTATAGGGTGATATACATGGATCTAGTTTCAGTTTTTTGCAGACTGCTAACCAGTTTTCTCAGCAGTTTTTGTTGAAGAGGCTGCTATTTCTCCATCGTATATTTTTAGCTCCTTTGTCAAAGATAAGTTGCTCATAGTTGTGTGGCTTCATATCTGGATCCTCTATTCTGTTCCACTGGTCTTCATGTCTGTTTTTGTGCCAGTACCATGCTGTTTTTATTGTTATTGCTTTGTAATATAGTTTAAAGTCAGGTATTGTGATACCTCCTGCATTGTTCTTTTGACTGAGTATTGCCTTGGCTATTCGTGGCCTCTTGTGTTTCCATATAAATTTCACAGTAGATTTTTCAATCTCTTTAATGAATGTCATTGGAATTTTGATGGGAATTGCATTAAACATGTAGATTACTTTGGGGAGTATCGACATTTTTACTATGTTGATTCTACCAATCCATGAGCATGGGAGATCTCTCCACTTTCTATAGTCTTCCTCAATCTCTTTCTTCAGAAGTGTATAGTTTTCCTTGTAGAGGTCTTTCACATCTTTTGTTAGGTTTACACCTAGGTATTTGATTTTTTTTGAGGCTATTGTAAATGGAATTGTTTTCATACATTCTTTTTCCGTTTGCTCATTGTTAGTGTATAGAAATGCTAATGATTTTTCTATGTTGATTTTATATCCTGCTACTTTGCTATAGCTATTGATGATGTCTAGAAGCTTCTGAGTAGAGTTTTTTGGGTCTTTAAGGTATAGGATCATGTCGTCTGCAAATAGGGATATTTTGACAGTTTCTTTACCTATTTGTATTCCTTTTATTCCTTCTTCTTGCCTAATTGCTCTGGCTAGGAATTCCAGTACTATGTTGAATAGGAGTGGAGATAGTGGGCATCCTTGTCTGGTTCCTGATTTTAGAGGGAACGGTTTTAATTTTTCTCCGTTAAGTATAATGCTGGCTGTAGGTTTGTCATATATAGCTTTTATAATGTTGAGGAACTTTCCTTCTATTCCTAGTTTTCTTAGAGCTTTTATCATGAAATGATGTTGGATCTTATCAAAGGCTTTTTCTGCATCTATTGAGATGATCAAGTGGTTTTTGTCTTTGCTTCTGTTAATGTGGTTTATTACGTTTATTGATTTTCGTATGTTGAACCACCCCTGCATCCCTGGGATGAAGCCTACCTGGTCGTGGTGGATAATCTTTTTGATGTGTTGCTGAATTCGGTTTGCCATTATTTTGTTGAGGATTTTTGCATCAATGTTCATTAAGGAGATTGGCCTATAGTTCTCCTTTTTGGAGGTGTCTTTGCCTGGTTTTGGGATAAGTGTAATAGTGGCTTCATAAAATGTGTTTGGCAGTTTTCCTTCCCTTTCTATTTCATGGAACAGTTTAAGGAGGGTTGGTATCAGTTCTTCTTTAAAGGTCTGATAGAATTCAGCAGAGAATCCATCAGGTCCTGGACTTTTCTTTTTGGGGAGACTCTTGATTGCTGCTTCAATTTCATTTTGTGTTATAGGTCTATTCAGGTGATTAATTTCCTCTTGGTTCAGTTTTGGATGATCATATGTATCTAGAAATCTGTCCATTTCTTTTAGATTTTCAAATTTATTTGAATATAGGTTCTCAAAGTAGTCTCTGATGATTTCCTGGATTTCCATGGTGTTTGTTGTTATCTCCCCTTTTGTATTCCTGATTCTACTAATTTGGGTTTTTTCTCTCCTCATTTTAGTCAGGTTTGCCAGGGGTCTATCGATCTTGTTTATTTTTTCAAAGAACCAACTTTTTGTTTCATTAATTCTTTGTATGGTTTTTTTGGTTTCTATTTCGTTGATTTCAGCTCTTATTTTTATTATTTCTCTCCTTCTATTTGTTTTGGGATTTGCTTGTTCTTGTTTTTCTAGGAGTTTGAGATGTATCATTAGGTCATTGATTTGGGATCTTTCAATCTTTTTAATATATGCACTCATGGCTATAAACTTTCCTCTCAAGACTGCCTTAGCTGTGTCCCATAGGTTCCGGTAGGTTGTGTTTTCATTTTCATTGACTTCTAGGAACTTTTTAATTTCCTCTTTTATTGCATCGATGATCCATTCTTCATTAAGTAATGAGTTATTTAGTTTCCAGCTGTTTGCATGTTTTTTGTCTTTACTTTTGTTGTTGAGTTCTACTTTTACTGCATTGTGGTCAGATAGTATGCACGGTATTATTTCTATTTTCTTATATTTGCTGAGGCTTGCTTTGTGCCCTAGGATATGATCTATTTTGGAGAAGGTTCCATGGGCTGCTGAGAAGAATGTATATTGTGTAGAGGTTGGATGAAATGTTCTATAGACATCTTCTAGGTCCACTTGATCTATTGCATATTTTAGATCTTGGATTTCTTTATTGAGTTTTTGTTTGGATGACCTATCTATTGATGATAATGGAGTGTTAAAGTCTCCCACAACCACTGTGTTGGCGTTTATATATGCTTTTAGGTCTTTTAGGGTATGTTTGATGAAATTGGGTGCGTTGACATTGGGTGCGTACAGATTGATGATTATTATTTCCTTTTGGTCTATTTCCCCTTTTATTAGTATGGAATGTCCTTCTTTGTCTCGTTTGATCAATGTAGGTTTGAAGTCTACTTTGTCAGAGATAAGTATTGCTACTCCTGCTTGTTTTCGGGGGCCATTAGCTTGGTAAATCTTCTTCCAGCCTTTCATCCTAAGCATATGCTTATTTCTGTCGGTGAGATGAGTCTCCTGTAAGCAACAAATTGTTGGATCTTCTTTTTTAATCCATTTTGTCAAACGGTGTCTTTTGATGGGTGAATTAAGTCCATTGACATTAAGTGTTAGTACTGATAGGTATGTGGTGATTCCTGCCATTTAGTTATCTTAGTTGTTTGAAGGTTTGATTGTGTGTACCTAACTTGATGTTACTCTCTACTGTCTTGCTTTTTCTTATCCTGTGGTTTGGTGCTGCCTGCCTTTTCATGGTTAAGTTGGGTGTCACTTTCTGTGTGCAGGATCCCTTGCAGAATCTTTTGTAATGGTGGCTTTGTGGTCACATATTGTTTTAGTTTCTGCTTATCATGGAAGACTTTTATTGCTCCATCTATTTTGAATGATAGCTTTGCTGGGTAGAGTATCCTGGGGTTGAAGTTATTTTCATTCAGTGCCCGGAAGATCTCACCCCACGCTCTTCTTGCTTTTAATGTTTCTGTTGAGAAGTCTGCTGTGATTTTGATGGGTTTACCTTTGTATGTTACTTGTTTTTTCTCTCTTGCAGCCTTCAATATTCTTTCCTTAGTTTCTGAACTTGTTGTTTTAATGATGATATGTCGTGGAGTAGTTCTATTTTGATCTGGTCTGTTTGGTGTCCTGGAGGCCTCTTGCATTTGTATGGGAATATCTTTCTCTAGATTTGGGAAATTTTCCATTATTATTTTGTTGAATATATTACGCATTCCCTTCGCTTGCACCTCTTCTCCTTCTTCGATGCCCATGATTCTCAAGTTTGGTCTTTTGATGGAGTCGGTGAGTTCTTGCATTTTCTTTTCACAGGTCTTGAGTTGTTTAATTAATAGTTCTTCGGTTTTTCCTTTAATTACCATTTCATCTTCAAGTTCTGAGATTCTGTCTTCTGTTTGTTCTATTCTGCTGGATTGGCTTTCCGTTTTGTTTTGCAGTTCTGTTTCGTTCTTTTTTCTGAGGTTTTCCATATCCTGGCTGTTTTCTTCTTTATTGTTGTCTATTTTTGTCCTGAGTTCATTTATCCATTTATTCATTGTGTTCTCTCTTTCACTTTGGTGTTTATACAGTGCTTCTATGGTTTCCTTTATTTGTTCTTTTGCTTTTTCAAATTCTCTATTTTTATTGTCTTGGAATTTCTTGAGTGTCTCCTGTACATTTTGGTTGACCCTATCGTATCATCTCTATAAAGTTCTTATTGAGTACTTGTAGTATGTCTTCTTTTAAATTATTCTTGTAGGCTTCATTGGGTCCTTTGGCATAGTTTATCTTCATTTTGTTGAGGTCGATTGTTGAATGAGTCATTCACATTTCACTGAAATCTCCCAAGAACAATGGCAGAACCAATATAGAGAAATGTCAAAGGCCTCAATGGAAGTGGGCTGCCTTATTAGTTTCCAGTGACTGCTGTAACAAGTTACCATGAGTATTGTAGCTTAATGCAACAGAATTGTATTGCATTTTATCTCTCAGTTCCTAAGGACACATGCTACAGTTAGTAGAGTTAAAGCATGAGGAAAAAAAAAATCTCTATTTTGTGTATGAAAGAACTGTAATTTAGAAAATATTTTCTGACTCCTATCCCTGAGGAAAACATATCTAAAGATAGTGGTAATATTAATCTGCTTACTCATAAGAAGTCATGAATTAAAAATATATTAAATACAACTGTGACAGTACTAAGTGATGCTTGGGTCCAATAGACCCAATTATCTTGTTAAAGAGTACTTAAAAAGTTTTCACATCATCTTGCTATTTTGCAGCCAAATGATCCAGGGATTACAGAAGATGGCTCGTAAGAGTTCAATGGTCAGGGGATAGGAAGTATGTGAACTGAGGAGTCAAGGGAAAAGAGTAGAAAAAGAGAGGGTCGGTTAGGTCTAGGCCAAATACAGTTCCCTGGAAACAAGAGGTACACTTTCCTTACTCAGTCCTGAAGTTGGAATTTTATATGTAGATTAGCTAGACTTTAGGGAATGTTATCCTTTTTGGGGAAGATCACCAGGGAATGGTAATGATCATCTCTTAAGGGAGTGATCCAATTTGTGTTGCCTAAATTATCATTAGACTTATCAGTAAATCGGATATTAAATATATTAATTCAACATGATAAATAAAAATTACGAAAAATCTGAAATATCTCTCCTGGCCAATAAACCCAATGTCCTCCCAGAAGGAGGGAGGATGTAGAAAGGTCATAATATCTGGTGGCAAATGAATGTCACCTTCACTCAAAACAGGTGTTACGTGGCCAATACACTGTCTCCCCAGACATAACTAGAGATTCTGATGAAGACCAACTTCAATTCTCTTTTAAAAATATCTATTTGTGTATATATGATCATATTTATATTTGTGTATACATTTATGCTTTGGATCTATCTTCCACATATGTACAATTACCTTTTTTCCTGGACTCTGGCATGATTACCCTTCAATTGGTACGATTCTTTCTATTTAATAGATATATAGAACCTGTTGTAACTTCCCAGTTGATAGCTTATTTTATGCTGATTGCATTTAAGGTTGGCTGCTTCCTAGGAAGACACTTTAATCTGATTAGTAATATGTCATCCTGCTGGATAGATAACTTGAGAGAAGGTTTCCAATAGCCAGCTGCTTCCATACACAGGCAAGTATCAAGCAGAAAAGATTCCATCTCAGATCCTTTTCCATTTCACCCTTTTTATTCTTCAGTGCCCACTTCAGTTTCACACCATGTTGACTATTTCCTCCCTCCTGAAGACTGTTCATAAAGTAAATGTATGTAACTGGGGTGTATACTGCTCACATTGTGCAATTTTCCGTAAGAGTCATTGCTTACATATTTCTTTAGATATCAACACATAAAACATCCAAATTATAAAATGTAAGAAAAAGATGTTCGAGGGCTGGAGGTATGTCTCAAGTGGCAGAGTGTCTGACTAGAAAGAGACATCTAAGTGTTCAGTTGAATCTTTACTAGACAAATTTCACTGGGAAATCATTTTGTGAATTGTATATTAATTAACACCAAATCATTGAATCATTAGAGATGACATAACCAATTCCTTCTGTTTGTACTTAATGCAGCAAATCCATACAACTTAAAATCCTCTCCGAAGGTCATCCAGAGAGTTACGTTAAAGTTAGTACAAGCAAGATAATGTTTAAAGTAATTCAGTTTTATGTGGAGGAGCTCATAATTTCTACACCCCATCAAATCCCTAGTGCCTTAATTTTTTTAAATGTAGCAACACATAGGAAAAATAACTTTATTACTTTTCTCACTTCAAAATCATTTTTGATTTCTTTCTATTGGAGGTACAATTTTTATTTTAGATGTATCAGTAACCAATAAATCTATGACAGCTTTAACCTATGCATGCCAAAACATACAAAAATACATATTCTTTTGTTTCATAATAAATGAACCTGTAGAATAAAGAATAGTGCAAACTACCATTGAGAAAGTTGTATAAATAAAACAACTCATTACACATCGGGAATATTTTGTCCTACTAAGTTTACAATCCATAAATTATTCCCCCCCCAAATTCACAGTTTATCTTTTCTTTTTGAAAGAATTGTGTGAGTGAACAATATGAAAATCAAATAAACTTTTTAAATGTCGTAATGTTTGAATTTATCTGGAAATTTAATGGTTGGTAAATGTTTTCTAGTGAACATGCAGTCATTAGAAAAAATGCCATCAGTTGTGTCAAATGAGGCAATTCTTAAGACACTCAAATTCCCTTTTTAAAAAGTCTGAAAGACAGTTGATGTAGTAACATATGCATCACCTCCCCTTTGGTTGCATTGGAAACGTGTGCACATCTCTCCCTGTGTACAAACCAGAAAATAAGGGCATCTTCACAGGCTACATGGACTTGTGCGCAGACAATATTTCGAAAGAAAAAGTAAAAGTAATCACTCTGAATCAGGTGCATAGAGAGAAGCTTTGTTAAGGGTAATTTTAATAAAATCACATTAAGACTGTGCTAAATATCACAATTGCTGATTTCACCAAAATATGTAAATCAAGACCCATTTTACTGTCTCTAATTGAAGGAGAGTAAAGGCTACTTTTAAAATATTTTTATTTTTTTTTTAACTCTGTATGCACCTGTTTATGTTATACAACTCTACAACCTTGTTGGTGCCAGCAGAGGGAGCTCAAAGACAAGTTGCCAAGCTGCAGCAACCTGCAGGAGAATGAGGCCTTTGCTAGGGAGTGTTGCTCAAGTGCATCACTAGAAAGAAAGACAGCAGCAAAAATAATTGTCCAAAAAGTACAGAGATGACATAAATTAGACCAAATTTGGGAAGATATTAAAGGGGTCATTTTTTAACACCCACATTTACCCCACCCACTTCTTTCCATCTGCTGATTAAAATGAATTCAAAGAGTTAATCTTAACATCCTTTTCCAGACAAATAGAAAGGCAATTTTGGAAACTTTGTACTTGATTTTTCTAAGTATGATGCAAAAAAAGGTCTTAAAATATTTTCTAGTAAAGGATCTAATTAATTACTTATAAATTAATTAGAAGTTGGTTTGACCACACAGCAATTTGCCACCCTTCCTTTAATTTACATTCACCTTTATTTTAAGAGATTTGTTTTTTTCATGAGTACACATTTGCATATGAACTTAATGTAAACACACTGAGACTAAACATAAATAGAGACCTGATTTGATCCATTGTTTTGTAAATGGCTGAGTGCCTGCTATGGGCTGAATATTTGTCCCTCTCCGATCTCATATGTTGATACCTAATTCCCAATGCAACAGAATTAAAATGTCAAATCTTTGGGAAGTGATTAGGTCATATGGGCTCCACCCTCATAAATGGGATTAGTGCCCTTATGAAAGAGGCCTTAGAGAGTTTGTTTGCTTTTCTGCCATGTGAGACACATAGAATGTGCCATATATAAATAATGAGCCCTTACCAGACACTGCATCTGTTGGTGCCTTGATGTTGGGCTTCCTTACCTTTAGAACTATGAGTAATACATTTCTATTAGTAAATTATCCAGTCCAAGGTATTTTGTTTTTTTGTTTTTTGTTTTTTTTCATTTTTCTTTTATTATTCATATGTGCATACAAGGCTTGGTTTATTTCTCCCCCCTGCACCCACCCCCTCCCTTACCACCCACTCCACCCCCTCCCGCTCCCCCCCTCAATACCCAGCAGAAACTATTTTGCCCTTATCTCTAATTTTGTTGTAGAGAGAGTATAAGCAATAATAGGAAGGAACAAGGGGTTTTGCTGGTTGAGATAAGGATAGCTATACAGGGCATTGACTCACATTGATTTCCTGTGCATGGGTGTTACCTTCTAGGTTAATTCTTTTTAATCTAACCTTTTCTCTAGTTCCTGGTCCCCTTTTCCTATTGGCCTCAGTTGCTTTAAGGTATCTGCTTTAGTTTCTCTGCATTAAGGGCAACAAATGCTAGCTAGTTTTTTAGGTGTCTTACCTATCCTCACCCCTCCCTTGTGTGCTCTCGCTTTTATCATGTGCTCATAGTCCAATCCCCTTGTTGTGTTTGCCCTTGATCTAATGTCCACATATGAGGGAGAACATACGATTTTTGGTCTTTTGAGCCAGGCTAACCTCACTCAGAATGATGTTCTCCAATTCCATCCATTTACCAGCGAATGATAACATTTCGTTCTTCTTCATGGCTGCATAAAATTCCATTGTGTATAGATACCACATTTTCTTAATTCATTCGTCAGTGCAGTCCAAGGTATTTTGTTATAGCAGCCCGAACAAATAAGACAGTGTCCATGTATCAGTTTATCCAAATACATTTATTGAGGACCTATCATATACTACATACAGTGCTAAGAACTAGGAATCCGCCAGGAAATATGACAGAGAAACAGTCTGGTGGTATTACTAGGCAATAGCAAATCAAATAAATAAGACAATTTCAGAGAAATTTTGTGAAGAAATTAAGAGTATAATGTGAAAGGGTAGCTGGTTGAGATAGGGAGCATGTCTTTCTAAGGGGGTGATAATTTGCCTATCCAGAGAACTAAATAAGAAGACAGCCATGCAAAGATCTGGCCAGGTTTGGCAAACTATTTCCTTAAAGGTCTTGCGGGTCATATGATAATCTGTCTCATTATCAACTCTGCCATTATAACACAAAGACAACCTCTGTTGGTAGCAAACAAATGGGCATGTATTACAATTTAACTTTATTTACAGAAACAGATACATAAAAGAGTAAGAGTCCTCCAGGCAAAGGAAAAAGCAATATAAAAATGTCTTAAATCAGGGATGAACTTGGCAAAAAGTTCAGTATGGCTGGAGAATAATGAGTAAGAAGACAAGGATATCAGGAAATTTCAGAGCAATAAATAGTGGTCAGATCACCTGGTAGGATTGAGAAGGATTTTGAACTTTATGCTAAGTATGAGGAATGCTACTGGGGGATTTTAAGCAGATGAGTGACCTAATATAACATGGCTGCTGAGTGAGTAGAAGTAGTAGACTAGTTACTAGATGATCCACCTGAGAGATGATGGCAGCTTTGATTGGGGTAGCAGTGGATAAATCCAGCATATGTTTTGTAGATAGAATCAGTAGGAATTACTGAAGGACATGAAAGAGAAACAGAGGGATCCAGGGTTTTTAATGGAGCCCCTGGGTAGATGGTGATGCCCTTCACTGATTTGCATGAGATTAGGGCAGCAGCAGGATGGAAAATGAATGATTAATTTTGGATAAAAGAGTTTTATCTACCTATTAGATGTACAAAGAGGAAGTTGGAGATACAAGGTAAACCTGGTCCAGTCTAAATATATAATGTTGGGAGTCATTAGTTAACAGTATAAAATATAAACACATAAATGTATGAATTATTAGTAAATAGACATTATTGAAGCCATTTATTTGGATGGCCTCACCTACAGAAAGTGTGCCACGTAGGGAAGTTAGGATGGATAGCAAGCCCTGAGGCACTCAATACTTACTGGTTGAACACAGGAAGAAAAGCAGTAAAGGAAATTGCTTTGCCCATTGGCTATGAAGAAAACCAATATGGTGGGCACTTCAGGGAAGTTAAGTGGAAAAGGGTCCCATGATGAGAGAGTAGTCAATACTTGTCAGTCACTTCCATCTACTGGCCAAGCAGGTAGCTGAAATATTATGAAAAACAGTTCATGCTAAGGGAAGGTCACTAATGGGAGAGGGAGGGTAAAAGAATGAAATTAAGAAGGTGAATATAGGTAATATACTTTTTTTCAAGAATGAATATAGAATTTTTTACAGTTCTTCTCCCAATGAAGCATGTGCTGAGGTAGTGAGCCGTTCTCATGCTGCTTTCAATCTAGCATCTCTGTCTCCTTATCTATCTCTTCATGCATGTCAGTCCAACATGCTTTCTTCCAGTTAACAGTAGGTACTCGTGAGGCAGAGATCAGGATGATTGTAGTTTGAAGCCAGCCTGGATAACTAATTCCTGAGGTGACAAGTTCAAATGCCTGTATGAAAAAACTGATAAAATTTGCCTCATGTCAACAAAATATCCTAGATACTGTCTTGGAGGATATTTTGGATTGCGTGGTTTCGCTAAGGCTGTTGTTTTTGCCTGGGTCCTGGGGTTTCAGGTCAGCTAGAACCTGCTGTAACAGAGATTTGTTAGTATTAGCTGTATTGTCTAGGATGTGATTTATTATCAACAGAAAAGCCATGGTTCTCAGACATTAGGTTTCCTAAAAGGTTCATTAGTCCTCATGAGAGACTTCCTGCTTCTAAGACAAGACAGTGTCACCACAGGGCCCTGATTCCATTCCTCTTTGCTATCCAAAGAAATACAAGGTGAGACTATTCTCATGTTTGGTCTGTAACTGAGTTGCTCTCTTTATACATGGGTTCTCCAATAAATACTTAGTATGGAATTAAAAAAAAAAAGAATGAATATAAAATTTTTAAACCTGTCAAAATCACCATAAGGGGACTGAGGTAGAAAGGAGAAAATAGAGGGAATAAGCAATTCAGGTTATAATATATATATATATTATACATATTATAATATGTATATTATACACATTATACATATATATACATGGAAATGTCACAATGAAACTCCCTGTCTATCTTCAACAAACAAAAATGTCTTTCTTCAAAAACATTGAACAGGAAGGTGAAACAGTTCCTGTCTGGGGGTGGTTGGTACCAGTGGGAGGGGAAGGATATAAGGAAAGGATATAGGAGGGTGAATGTAGTGGAAATATTATGTTCTCATGTATGAAAATGGAAAAATGAGACCTATTGAAACTATTCCAGGAGGGGGACAAGGGGAATAAAGGAGAATGATGGAGGAAGTGAATTCAACTATGATATATTATAAGAATTTTGGTAAATGTCACAATGTACCCCGAGTATAACAATAATATGATAATAAAAAAAAAGAAAAAGAAAAAAATATGGAAACTGAAACTAGAGGATAAGACTTGTTCCTCCAAAGTGGGAAAAATGCTTAGGGTATGTTAAGCACCAAATTATTACTCCAGTTTTTTTTTAAATCTATCAATTTTAACACTGTATTCTGTGTTGGATTCCGAATCCACAACATTCTATTTTAAATATGCTACTTCTAATTTTGTACCCAAAAACAAAGTTGTTTTCTTTAATCAGGGTGTGTCCAGTGCTGTTTATGTCCACTCTGGCTCCATCTTATTCAGCTTACTTCTCAATTTTCCATGACCATCTCTAACTGAAAATGAAATGACATAAACCCTTATTTCAAAACCTCAGTGCTGGAATATTTAATACCTCAATCTCTTGAATAAATGAGAGGAAGGGGTAGTAGACCACAATTGGCATCAAGTGAGATCCCTGCCAGGAAAAGAACATCGTTTTGGGTACATGAAGAGACACAAAAACTAAGACCGACATGATCTTTTCCTGGCATCACTAGAGCTGCTCCTAGCAAAGGTCATGAGCTGTGGTTGTCTTTGAGAATTCCATTCTCAGTGTGTTCACTACTGCTATGAGATCATTGACATTTGCCTTTGCCTCCATGTTAAATGGAGCCACTGTGTCAGAGAAAAACCAAGCTGTCTACTGCCCAAGGGAAACAAACTAGAGAAAATAGGCAAATAGGCAGATGTCTGCAAAAGTTATGTTCCCAAGGGGAAGAAATCTAACAATGATTTTAAAAATCTTTTGGACTTTTCTGTTCATGTAATATTGCTATGAAAATCCATGTACAAGTTTTTAGGTGAACGCATTTTG
This sequence comes from Castor canadensis, assembly GCF_047511655.1. Lineage (NCBI taxonomy): Eukaryota > Metazoa > Chordata > Mammalia > Rodentia > Castoridae > Castor > Castor canadensis. The sequence goes on along the minus strand of NC_133405.1, from coordinate 16,067,408 downwards.
TGGCTTTCTTAAGGATAATGGTAGAACTGGAATTGCTGGGTTATATGGTAACCCTGTTTAATTTTTTGAGGAAATGCCAAACTATTTCCCACAGTAGCTGCTGCATCATTTGACATTCCCACTATCAATGAATGAAGGTTTCAATTTCTGTACATCATCTTCAGACTTTTTATTTCCCATTTATTATTATTATTATTGTCAACCTAGTAATTGTAAATGGCCAGAGAAGGAGCACCTGCTCCAATGACTCTCCAGAGAAGATTTTGATTTTGTGGTTTAGATTTGCATTCCCTTCATGACTAATGATGTTGAAAGACTTGTGCACTGAAAACTGCAAAACATTGATAAAAGAAATTAACGAAGATACAAATAGGAAGACATCTCATGTTCATGGATTGGAGGACGTAATATTGTTAAAATGCTCCACTCCACCCAAAGTGTTCCACAGACTCAAAGCAAACCCTGATAAATTCCAATGGTATTTTTTTTTACAGAAATAGAAGAAACAACTCTACAGTTTATATGGAATCATAAAATACTATAATTTGCTAAGTCAATTTGAGAATGAATGAAACGGAAGGCATCAGACTTCTCAATTCCAAAATATTTTTCCAGACTTCTGAAGTCAAACCACTCCCAGTACTGGGAACATCATCAAGGATTGTCAAGCTGTTAGTTTCACAAACAAACTGGGAAGCAAGGCATGTGGCGTTAAATGCCACAAATCTCACTATTCTTATTGAGATTTGGTGATTTTTCTTGGATAAGTGCTCTCTGGGTTGCCACAAAGTTTTGGTTAGTTTTCTGAGTTCTAAAATGGTTGATTTTGCCATATTCTTACAGTTTTTTCATTGTTTTTATGGAAGAATAAGCTTTGGAGTTTTTTTTTCTTCCATTTACACTGACATTACTCTTTTTGACTTTTACACTGTCAGTGATATAAAGCATTGCAGACACAACTTGTTATAGGCAATGCAAATCAGTCAGGATATTTTCCCATGGAGTCTTTCCTATGTGAAGCTGACATAGCCTAAATACAATTAATTTAAGCCATAGAGATGAGTCACTAAGATCTTCCTTTTTTTTTCTTTTTTTATTCATATGTGCACACAAAGTTTGGGTCATTTCTTCCCCCTTCCCCCACTCCCTCCCTAGCACTCCCGCCCCCTCCATCTCCCCTCCACCCCCTCAATACCTGGCAGAAACTATTTTGCCCTTATCTCTAATTTTGTTGAAGAGAGAGTATAAGCAATAATAGGAAGGACCAAGGGTTTTGGCTAGTTGAGCTAAGGATAGCTATACAGGGAATTGACTCGCATTGATTTCCTGTGCATGTATGTTACCTTCTAGGTTAATTCTTCTCTAACTAACCTTTTCTCTAGTTCCTGGTCCCCTTCTCCTATTGGCCTCAGTTGCTTTAAAGTATCTGCTTTAGTTTGCGTTGAGGGCAACAAATGCTATCTAGTTTTTTAGGTGTCTTACCTATCCTCATATCTCCCTTGTGTGCTCTCGCTTTCATCTTGTGATCAAAGTCCAATCACCTTGTTGTGTTTGCCCTTGAACTAAGATCTTCCTTAATGAAATAACAAACTATTCAGTTGGAAACCCTGAGCCCATGGTAGAGTATTACCAGGGTCAGGTCGCATTTTTCCAACATTGGACTATTCCCATGTATCCATTCCTCCAATGGAAGGCTCGTGCTGGAAGATAATGTAAATAATAATATCGGCAAAGAAGAATGGGCCAAAAATTATGGAAACACTACAATTTACAGAAAAGTTTATACTTAACATATAGGTAATAGCAGATGTTGTAAGCTCAAAGCGGAATATAATATAATGACTATTGCATTTGTTGCAGTTATGGAGGTATGCTGCCTGGATCTCTTGTCAAAAAAGAATCTACCATTCAGTTATACAGGGTGCATTTATCTGACAGTCTCCACCTATGAGCACCTTCAGATTCTGATTCAGACATGCTCTTCATGGACATCTCCCTGCCAACAATTGAAAATGGTGAAGGTATTAGGGCCTGTCTATTTCCCCCTCATAGTGGGAATTCTCTAATGGGAATTTATTGTTCTAGAACTAAAACTTTGTGAGATCTTAATGAGAATCTGATACTGTCCTTGTTCAAATTAATTCTTCCTTTTCCTATCAAAGATATTATATCAGCATCATGGTCTGAAAGCTTTTCCTACCCACTTCTGTTCCTTCTTCCTTTTATCTTTCATAGGCATTACCTGTATTAAATCTTTGCACTCCTGACTCTATGTCAACTTTTGCTTCCCAGATAGAGCTAAACTGACATAATTTAAGCCATATTTCCATGTTTGGTGAAGAAAAGTAAATAAATAATCACAGTATTTATAGGGAAAAAAACTCTTAAAATCTATTCTCATTGAGATCTGATACAGTCCCAGTCTGGATGACATTGTTATAGATCCTAAAGGTCAAGTTAGTTATCCTATCATTAGAAGGATGGCCAAATATAAATATAAAGAGGAATTTATCAGTGCTAACTTGCTTCTAAGCTTCTAACATAGGCATGATTCTAATAGAAATAAATAATTCAAGTTGCTCTAGGAGATGTATATTGTATAAGCAAATAGACTTTCACTTAACTGATCATAGCTAGTTGAGCATAGATCCACAACTTCAACATCTATCTGGCACCCAACTATCTGGATTAAAAGTGAAAGAAAGACAGTCATTCAGATATTTGGTATAATGCAGCCTAACTCAAAGGTAAGTGAAGAAGTGAGATAAGCTTCCTGTCAATTTGAACCTTAGTTACTATCATCTGAGACATTTAACAACTTGATTTACTGACCTTTAAGAGTTGGAGATTATCAGTGAGCATACCTACCCTCCTCTGCTATACCAAAGAAGAATCTGAGACCCAAAGACTAAATGACTTTCTCAGTCTCACACAGAAAGTTATTGGCTGATCCTGGATTGGAACCAATCTGATTTGTCAGAGCTTTACCCTCTCATTTTTGTAGTCGGTATACTTGATGTGTCACTAATTCTAGTATATTCTTGTTATCAGGGAGCCCTAAATCCAATAAAGTACATTCATCCACAGTTTTTTACCCTTTCCACTGGGCTCACATGCAATCCAACAAAAAAAAAATCCCTTTCCATCTGCACAGACAATCCTTGATACATGACAAAATGGAAATCCAGTAGGGGTACTCAATTTAGATTAGCCAATCACAAAGTAAGGGAAGACCACAAACAGCATTATCTGATTATGTGATTTTTCTACCATGAGAAGTGATCAAATTTGTCCTAGAGGTTCATCTGCTTTTGACACACTTGTTCCTTGATATTGGTACTCCATAACAATTTCCAACACAAGATGTACTGGTGGCTTATTTTCCTAAAACTTTCTGATTTTATCAAAACTCCAAACTCTAGAAGTTTGAAACATGTTGTTTATTCACCCTCAGTTATCCACAGGGTTCGTAGTGAGGGGTTCTGGCTCTAAGAAAATGTCAATTATCTTGCAAGATAAGTCAGCTGCTGGAAGGACAGAAAATTTATTAAGTTATTTTTATAGAAAAAACGATAGCAGGTGCAATAGAATTGGGTGCAATGTGATATGCTTTTTCCAAAGCACCAATTTTAATGATAATTGGCAACTCAGTGGCTGGCACTTTTCCCTTAGTCATTATTTTAACTCATGTTCTAACAAGGTATCAGGGAATAGAAGGCTTTGTGAAGTGCCAAGCTATTGACCAATCCTGGCTGCACCAAATCCTATGACAAATGAAAGGATTTAGCTTGAATCCTTTGTGCTCTCTTCTTGTCATTCCTTTTTGATTGTTGTTTCTGAAGATGGTCCTGTCGTTTGGGATTGGTACTGCCCTAAACTGATGGGACTCACATAATTTGGCAGAGTGAGATAAGCAACAGCTGCAGCTAATCAGAGCTCTAAGTGGCTTCAAAGAGCCTGATATTTTATTTTTACAACTACCTTGGATGAATAAAAGCCTTTTCTGGGAAAGTGTAGGCTGTGCATTCTCCTTTCTTAAACTTTCCTACAGCAGGATCACATTGAAATGAATTTCAAGGATAGCTCACAAGGGCAAACTGCATTTGTACGTTTATGGTAGTGAAGTATTACTAAAACAACTTTCATTTATTTATCAAGCACATGTTGTGTATCAGATTGTGGGTGAGACAATTGGATTAAATACTAAGCAACACAAAAAGAGTCCCTGATCCCAGAGAATGTACGAGCTATTGGGAAGTAGAAACAGATAAACAGGCAAGTAGACACGATATAGTAACGGATCCTATGGTAATGACTACAAAGGGGATCTAACTAGGTCCTGATGAGCAATGAAAGACTTAGAGGAAATAATACCTAAGTGAAGACCCAAAGAAGGTAAGAAGATAGGGAGGATAGAGTTTATGCTCAGTGGTGAGAATAGCATGTATAAAAGACACCCTTGACAAAGGAATGGAAAGAAATAATGTATAGATGGAGAATGACATATAATATAATGAGTAATAGTGTTCTGGAGGCTGGCTATTGTTCCAAAGAAAATAGGTAGGACTTTAGCCCCATAACGTGTATAGGTGTATTTAAATGATCTACCATATGTGGAACTCTGCACTGGGCATTCTGGGATCTAGAGATTTTAATAATGATTATAAGAAATACTTATAGAGCATTAAGCTCTATGAAATAGGTGGTACTGTTATCCTATACCCATTTTGAATATGAGAAATCTTTGAATAAAATGAGAGATATAATTGTTAAGTATCACAGAAACAAAAAAAAGAAATTGTTACATGGGACTTGAGTGCTCCAACATTGCATCTGTGTATTAAGATGATGTAATGAAATGCACCGAAAGCTGTGAATAAATGGTGGAGTAGGGTGATAGAGAAAGAGTAAATAATAGAGGGGGTTAATTTGATTAAAGTATGATATATACGTGTGTAAAATACCAAGGTAACACTCCCTTCAACAACCAATATACATTGAAGAAATGAAGGACAGGAATGTAAAACAGGTGGGTGGTGGCTACCAGTGGGAGGGAAAAGGATAAATGAAGAAGGTGAAGGAGGGTGAATATAGTAGATGTACTTTGCAAATGTGTATAAAAATAGAACAACGAAACCTGTTGAAATTGTTCTAAGGGGTGACAACGAAGAATGATGGAGGGGTGAATCTAATTAAAATACATTGTAAGCACATATGTAAATGACTCAATACAATTCCTCTGTACAACTAATATATGCTAATAAAAATTTAAACAAAAGGAAAACACAGTACTTTGGGATGAATGTACAGGACAGGATTGCAAAGGAAAGTTCGGAGTTGGGTTTGTCACCAGCAACTATGAGCTTAGATAAACCCCTCCCCTAAATGAATGAGACTGAAAAAGTACAGGGGCTGAGTAAACAGTAGACAATGCTCATGGTTTATTTTTAAACTTAATTAATTAATTAGTTTGGTTTTGGTGGGACTGAGATTTGAACTCAGGGTTTTGTACTTGCAAAACAGGGGCTCATAATGAAGGTGTTCTATCACTTGAGCCACACTTCCAGTCTATTTTGCTCTGGTTACTTTGGCTGTGAGATCTCAGAAAGTATTTGCCCCATCTGACCTTGAACTATGATCCTCCTGATCTCAGCCTCCCAAGTAGCTAGGATTACAAGTATGAGCCACCAGCACCCAGCTGCTCATGGTTTATTGTAATAAAAAAAGAGAAATCATCAAATGAGACCAAGAAGGAACTGCCCTCTTTTTTTCTGAAGCAGGTCATAGGAGCCAGAGTTCCTTTTTCCCCAAGGTGGGTTATGGAAACTGGAATTCCTTTCCCCCAAAGAAAACCTAGAAAAATCACTCTTTTTTTCTCCCTTGAAAGCTGTCATTGCAAGGGAGTCTTGCCTCATATCTGGGAGGAAGCAATGCTACACAGAGAGGCCAAGAAGAATCTGAACAAACAGCCTGTGCTGGCTTCCTGGAACCTAAGAGGGAGGATTTTCAAAGACTGTCAGTGACTATGCCAGCTAAAGGGATAGGAGGAAGTTACCATAACCTCCAACAATGCAATTTTACTTATTGTCATTCATTCCTCAAATGTATTATATATCGAAGCAAATGTTGATAGCTTTCTTACAATATATGAAAACTGAGATGAAGAAACACGATGTGTTTGACAGGTATTGAAGACAAATCCTTGATATAGTCAAATCTCAGAGATGTGTCAACATTTCCACAGCCAGAAGATTTTTGGGCAAAATACTTTAGGTTTTGAAAATAAAATTATCGATTTATTTCACAACAGGAAACAGTTTTCTGCTCTAACAATCTCTTCTTCCCCTTCCAACAAGAACTACTTCTCTTTAGTGCAGAAACTCCTGCTTAAGGGCCCAAGTTTAGGATTCACAAAATGCTTCAGTAAAAACCAACTAGCTCAGTACTTCGGCTAGGATTAAAACCCAGGTATATAAGGTCTAATTGTGTGCTTTTTCTTCTAGAGAATTTCATTATGTAAAGCAAATAAAAAAGGAAATACCCTCAAACTGCACTGCTTTTATTCTTTTCTAAATAGTTGACATACCATTTGAGCTTTTGAGGGCCATGAAGTTTTAGTGGACAATTCCTAACTTATGATCATGTTGCTTAGACAAATGAATTTTGATGCTACATACCTAAAACATAGAAGGATAGGTAAAAAATACTACATTCCAATTTTGCTTCTTTAGTTTGATAAGCTATGACGTGTAGCTTGGGAAGCAATACCTCACTTAAAGACATTTATAAAATGTGGTATATCAAAATTTCTGCATAACTTTAATATCTGTGGCCTTAAACACAAGTTTATCTGATTCCACTCAAAATTTTTATAAGAGTGAAGGGAATATACACTACTACAACAAACTAAGCTCTTGGAATTTTTATTTTCACATACTTTGGTTTCACATAGACACTGTATGATAGATTCTCAGCACAAGAAAAGTTAGATACAAAACAGATGGAATCAAAGGAAGTCTAGAAGAATAAATGGGAACAGGAAAGGTTGAGGCATTTTTTTGGTCTGTCTGACCTTCTATTTAGGTGGCCACTGGAAAAGGTCAAATCTCTTTCTCTAGACAAAAGTGAATTTGATTTAAATGGCGATATTGGATTTTTCAGATCACTGCAGAATGGCAATCTTGCTATTCAAATGATTCATTTCTTTTGTTGACTCCACTTTGTCTTTTAATCTTTGTATGACTGAAGAGCAGAAGAAGGTTCCTTAAATAATGAAAGGAACTTCAAACATACAAAGGGACTATTCATTTCTCTTTCTCCATGAGCTATAGACTTCACATTAACCCTAACTAGCCAGTCTCCCAAAATGCTTTACCAGTTATAAGGAAGATTTGTAGGGAAGGGAATAACTCTGGGGGTACTTTCTAGGTTCCTATTTCTATGGGGAGAAGGCAGAAGAGACACTTCTTATGGGGGGAGTATACAAGAGGAGCTCAAAGGGAAGAGGGCACAGTAGACATTAGGTGTGCCCTCAGGAGTGAGGCGTTCATTCTCCTAATTGCAGAGTGTTAGCTACCAAGGGTTTCAAGCTGAGTTACTATCTAGGAATCACCATCAACCAAGGGAATTTGCATTACTCAAGGTTACACATACTCCTTAGGGACGATCCAAATCTAATGTCTGGAAATATGGGTATGTGTAGCTTGAACACCTTCCCTTGGTCCAATACAACTCAAAAGGGTCATTTAGCTTAGAACGCTGCCATATAAAACCATCTGAGGCCTCTACTGCAGCTGCATCTCAGTTGACTCTCTCCCTGACAAATCCTACTTTCCTCATTCCCTTACAGTGCTTTAAAAAAAATAAAACTAAGAAAATACTTGTATGTATTAGTAACTTGTATGTATTAGTCGAGGAAGTTAGCCCAAGATAGAGGGGAAAGTAGAGATGTTGGTATAAAGCAGAATGGGTTCTAATGAGATGAATATCCTTTCTTTTTTCTGTGATAGTGATAAAATACAATACTCCTGGCCTACTAATTCAGGCTTGGAATGGTAAGAGTTTACCATTACTGAGTGGATTTCTGACCTATTTATATTTTGCCATATCTTGCATGACTCCATTGCAATGAAAAGAATACTGTCTGATATTTTAACTGAATTGACTGATCAATTCAGGTAAGATAGTGAACCACTTGAGAGCATTGATAACAGCCAAAAAAAGTAAATGAAACCAACCTAAGGAATTTAAGAATAGTGACTAAAGACTTAAGCAACATATAATATTTTATTAGATATATTCATTGTACAGGGAGGATTCATTGTGACAATTCCAAATAGGCTTATATTGCACATTGGTTACATCACCCCCACTGTCTCTCTCCCTCAACCTCCTTCCGACCCCACTTAAAGCAATTGCAAGAGGTTTCTTTGTTCTATTTCATATAAGTATCTGAAGTTCATCCACCATATACCCTCACCTAAATCTCCTTCATTTACCCTCCCCCCACAAGGACTCCCCTCACACACTGTACCTACTTTACAGTTTGTCTTTTGTTATTAATATTTAAGTCAATGTTTCAAGGGGTTTCTCAATGTTTCCCCACTATGAGTCTACTTTACTTTGGTACTTTCAACCCTTTCCATTGCTCTTCCTTACCCTTTTATCTCCCTCCCTATTTTCAATAACTTTTAATGCATATCTTTATTTCCTCTACCTTCGGAGATGTTATGTTTTATGATATCGTTGATGCTCTATCATTTTCTTTTCCTTTCCCTCCTTCCCCGAGTTCCATAGCATAGTTCCACTATTACAAACATGTTCTACATATGAGTTTGTATATGAACATGCTTTTTTGTGTGTATGTTTATCTTTTGGATCTATTTTCCACATATGAGAGGAAAAATACTGCCTTTGTGTTTCTGAGCCTGGCTTACTTTACTTAACATGATGTCCTCCAATTCCATCCATTTACCTTCCAATTACATGTTGTCATTATTCCTTATAGCTGAGTAAAATTCCATTGTATACATGTACCACATTTTCTCGATCCATTCATCAATTGTAGAACACCTGGGTTGTTTCCATAGCTTGGCTATTGTGAATAATGCTGTGACGAACATCAATGTATAGGTGTGTAACACATAATTTTGAAACTTCTTTCTCCAATAGAATGAGTTCTTAGATCAAAGGCTGATGGATTTACCACATTCACACTTCTTTGTATGAAAATAGAACGATAAAACCCACTGAAATTGTTTTAAGAAAGGGAAAAGGGGAGATAAGGTAAAATGATGGAGGGGGTGAATCTAACCAAGGTACACTGTAAGCACATACATAAATTTCACAATGAAACCCCTCTTACAAATAATATGTGCTAATAAAATGTTTTTTTAAAAATTCAAACTATAGCACTTTGAATATATAGAAATTGGTTTTGAAACCAATATAATAGTATTAACTATCAAAATAAGTATGAGATAGAATTCATATATCCTGGATTTTTAAAAAGGCTGATGTACAGAGAAAAGGAATGTATTAGTGGAGATGCCAAGACAAGCATTATTCATTAATACATAAGTTATTACCTTTGCACTTACAAGTAAGTTAAGATGGTCAATTTGGGACCATCTCAGTATGTACCTCAGTATGACCATTTAAAAAAAAAAGCTTTTGATAATTTCAGTGAGTTTAAGCCTTCTCACAACCAAAATTTCTTTTAAAAAAAATTGCTGTAGCTGTGTTGGCACAGCAACTTGGGAGGCTGAAGTGGAAGGATTACTTCAGCCTAGAGTTTGAGGCCAGTCTGAGCAACATGGCAAGACTATCCCTCCAAAAAAATCACTGTATACATGCATCAAATTATCACAGTGTACTCCATAAATTTGTACAGTTAAAATGATAATTTAAATCCCTATTGCCACCCCTAACAATATTATGGGCTCCTCGACTTGAAATATTAAACCCATTAATTAGTAACAATTTACTTTCTTACATTTAAGCAGTGAAATATGTACAAATCAGTCTCTGATGAATGGGAAGGAACTAGTTAAATTACCCTAAACTTATAAAGTAGCACAAAGCAAAGACACCTGATGTTCTACTTAGCCTGTGCAGCTTTAGTCCTAGGAGAGCTAGGACTTCTGATGGAAAATTGTTCCACATACCTTAGAGGACAAATAGAAACCTCAACACTTCAGATTGGAAACCACTAGACACTTTTACTTTGAAAGTCCCTCTCAGAACTAACATTTTATGTTTTGTAAAATTTCTTAATTAGTCTCAGTTTGGCAATGAGTTTTTTTACCCAATTTTGTTCAATTGTAATAAGTCACATCTGATTTTGAATTTTTATAAATCTAAGAAGTAATATCCTTGCCCATCAATTATATAGAACAATTCAGTATATTTTTTTAATTGTGTAATTGGAGGTGAGAATCAAAGCTCATTATGACAACCTACAAGATATCTGGTATCAGCAAAACCACAAAGACCTCTTATTATAACTCACAATAGTAAATTTAAAGTGTCCTACAAACCTGGGGTCCATTATTTAAGCAACAAAACTAATACATTCCAATGTGTGAACCTTGCCAATAAAGTAAATTTTTGCATGTTGAATTTAATCAATCCTCTGAATTCTATCTGAAAGTCCACTTGCTTTCACGGATTTCTGTCTATAAATGAAAATGAAATATCATCTATTATCCATGAGAGTCAACATATATTTGTTACTGATATGGAAAATATTTGATCCTGACCTAACTAGAAAGTGATGAATAGATAACTTGTGGTTATTTGCAGGACTGGTGAAATTTCCTGACAAGTCTGAAGACTTCCTTACCAATATGCAGTGTCTCCATTTACAGATAAGATGGCTTTATGAAACAGTAGTAGGGAGGCCTTGTTAAGAAGAGTTAAAGCCTCCTTTAAACAGCATAGCTCCACACTACAAATCTTGGTCAGAAGTGTGAAAATTAAAAATCTTGTTTTTATTCTAAATAACACCCAATTTTGGTGGTGCGGGGAGTGAGAAAACTCCATAAGCTAAAATGATGACACAGTAGACATATTCATTATTCTTGTAGGAAAGGACTGGAGATAGCAAGAGACTGTGGAAGAGCTTCTGGGGCTACTTTGAACACCCTTCTAAAGTGATAACACATGTACAATGTTAAAATAGGGCACATTTTGGGTTCCTTTGATTCTACTTTTCCTTTATTCATTAAATGCTAATGGGCAAGGATTATTCAGTTTAGAAAAGCACCCAAAGCCTTGCTCAAAGACTAATGCAGGCAGATTACATATGCAGAATCTTGCCATTTTGGAAGTCACTAGACATTAATGCCCTGTCTGATGAATGGTTTTGCTCCTAGGCAGAGGTGGTGCAGAATGCTATTGGTTACTTTATAAGCAGTGCCTCTGTTAAATTGCTTCATATCTAAGTGTTTTGGTTGATTTGAAGACCATAACAATCATTTAATTTTTACAAATTTAATAATCTATGGGTTTAGGTTGACTTCACTACTAACAGAATTGCTATTCTATATGCTTAAAAATATTCAGTCCCCTTTTGTTATTTTTGTTGCTATGGTTATTTACTTGTTTGAGACAGAATCTTCCAACACAGTCCAGGCTGGCCTCAAACTTGCAATACTCCTGCCTCAGCCTCCTTGTTTCTAGGATTACAAACATGTACCACTATGCCCAGTTACCATGTCCCTTCTTATTTATTGATGATTGGATAGCAAACTTCTTTATTCTGTTCTCAGGGTTCAATCAAATAGCATCTGCAAGGCATTGGAGACCAAGCACCATTTTTATTCTATGGAAATTTCAGCAGAGGAAAAAGGAACAGGTATGGTATATTGGAAGTTGCTCTGGAATGGGAGTTGAAGGAGCTTCTGCAGCAGTACTACTTGCTTGTTCTCTGACCAAGCAAGTACAAGTTGAGCATCCCTAATCAGAAAATCTAAAATCTAAATACTACAAAATCCAAAGTTTTTTGGGTATCAATATGATGCCAAAAGTGGAAAATTATACACCTGACCTCATGTGATGGGTCAAGGTCAAAATGTAGATGCAGTTAAAAAACTGTATAAAATTACCTTCAGCCTATATATAATATATATATGTATACAAAATATAAATTACATGTTTGGACTTAAGTCACATCCCCAAGATATCTCATTAGGTATGCACAAATATTCGAAAATCTAAAATAAATCTAAAATCGGAACCATTTCTAGTTCCACGAATTTTGGATATGGTATGCTTAACCTCTATATAGTTCTCTTATTTGCAAAGTGATAGGCCCAGAGGTATGGGGAAAAGAAGGATGTCCTCTTTTTTTGAGAATTTTCTATGTACTAGATATACAAATGTTTGAATATATTGTGTTATTGGTTTTCAAAATTACCCTACAAAGTAAATACTAGACACTTCTTTCCATGTTATGGGAGAAAAACTGAGGCTTAGAAAAACCAGAAGTTTCAAATAATGCTCAGCAGAGTCCTAGGAATCCAAAGGTATCTCTGGGACTCTTAAGGTAATGAGAAAGCAGATACCTTCACCATCAATTTCAATAACACCTACTGTGCTTTTGTATGTTGTATATATTGGGCTTCCATGTAAGGTGTCTTTTGTATTCTAGAATCGGCCATTACAAAGGCATTTGAAAAAAATTAGCAATCTCAATGATCTTGTCTGTTACCATTAATATCCAGTCACCAGAAGAAAGTTTTAAAAAGTAGTTATCTGCTGGGCTGTCTCCAAAAAGGTCATAAATTTCTCACATGAGTTTGAAATAGTCCATGTTTTTCTTGCTCTTACTAGAGAAACGTTCAGAACTTGCCATGCCTTGAGGTGTTTTGACTTCTATACAGAAAGCTAAGTTGATCTGGACAGGGTGTGGGTGAATTATACATGTGGAATAGCTGGGTGGGTTTTGGCTTTAGACTCCATTATCTTATGCAAAGCAAAAGAAAAGTTCAGGGTAAAGTCAGGACTGTCCCAATTCTCTAAGTCACTTGAGGCAAAGGTGAGCTATTAGGCTTGCCCCACTTAGATGAGACTTGGACAATCTCCAATCCCCCAACTAATGAGGTAGCCCCTTCTGCCCTGTGGAATTTTCCAATACTGCACACAGTCATAAATATTGGGTAAAGCACCCTATCATGGCTGGGAAATCACTCAAAATTACAATTCAGTTCCATTTTAGCACTCTGCCATCTATCTCTGTCTAAGTTTATTCCTAAATACAATGTAATAAGAAAATCTCACAAATAAATGAAATTTAAAGTCACCCAATCTGCACTAAAATGCTTTCCTGATCCATAAGGCTTTTTGGAAAGGAATTAGACAAACAAAACCACACAACATAACAAGTCAGAAGTAGCACCAAAGCAACATAACCTGCAGCTTCATACACATATTAATTCCTCCAGGTAGTACACTTGACATCATGGGCACCATCGACTTTGTGACCTTGAAACTCATCATGGCTTAGGCTGCCTCTGCCTTCTTCCCCTCTCAAGCCCCTGAATACCAGGTAAAGGGGTAAGGAATAAGAGCTTTAGAATTGGGCTTCAGCAATAATGTGCTGCTCTTGGTGTTTTGTAGTCTCTACAGTAGTATGACAGCCATGTGTTTCTTCTTATTTCTCTAACAAATATTTATTGATGATGAAAATTTGGTGGAACAATGAATAAATTCACTGTATCTCGATTATGATAATAATTTCACAGGTGTATAAATGTCAAAACTTATCACGTTACACACTTTGACATATGGACGGTTCTTTGTATATCAATTATACCTCAACAAAGCTGTTAAAATGTTTATTGGATGCTTTCCCTATCCCAACCACTGTACTTGATGCTGGGAGTACAGAGATAAGTAAGTCCTCATGACCTGCACCATATTTGATGAATCATATAAAGTTGCTGTTTATGTATGTGAAAAAATGAGCAGACATTGGCAGTGTTCAACATAAGTTAACAATTCCGTGTGCTTTGCTGTCACTTAAAGACAGGCAATAAATATGTATTAGTACCATTTTTTTATTTTTTTTTTTATTATTCATATGTGCATACAAGGCTTGGGTCATTTCTCCCCCCTGCCCCCACCCCCTCCCTTACCACCCACTCAGCCCCTTCCCTCTCCCCCATACCCCCTCAATACCCAGCAGAAACTATTTTGCCCTTATTTCTAATTTTGTTGTAGAGAGAGTATAAGCCATAATAGGAAGGAACAAGGGTTTTTGCTGGTTGAGATAAGGATAGCTATACAGGGAGTTGACTCACATTAATTTCCTGTGCGCGTGTGCTGCCTTCTAGGTTAATTCTTCTTGATCTAACCTTTTCTCTAGTTCCTGGTCCCCTTTTCCTATTGGCCTCAGTTGCTTTTAAGGTATCTGCTTTAGTTTCTCTGCGTTAAGGGCAACAAATGCTAGCTAATTTTTTAGGTGTCTTACCTATCCTCACCCCTCCCTTGTGTGCTAAACCTTTTATCATGTGATCAAAGTCCAATCCCATTGTTGTGTTTGCCCTTGATCTAATGTCCACATATGAGGAACAACATATGATTTTTGGTCTTTTGGGCCAGGCTAACCTCACTCAGAATGATGTTCTCCAATTCCATCCATTTACCAGCAAATGATAACATTTCGTTCTTCTTCATGGCTGCATAAAATTCCATTGTGTATAGATACCACAGTACCATTTTATACATAAGAAAATTTAGGTTCATAAAATAAGGTGGCTTACTGGCGATACTTCCCCTGGCATTTCCAGGTCTTAGCCACCCCTTGTCTGGGTTGTCTGGCCTGAGTATACTGAGAAGGCCAATTCATCCAACGCTGGACATAAGGCTGATTGATCATTATGGTTTGTATGTTTCTCCTGGCCCTTAGAATGTGCTGCCACTGAGACAACTCTAAGAGCCAGTGACCCCAAGGACCTGTCTTATTTTCCTTATTGACACAGGGCTGTTTACTGAGCTAGTCTCAAATGTTCTGGGTTTAACTGAGTCCCCAGTACTTGCCTCCATTTGCTGCAATCTTGCCTTGTCTTTGTGTTTTGGATTTTGATTACCACCTGATTTTTTCCCCATATTTCCAAGCAAACTTCCTTGGCCTCTGACTTCCATCTTCCAAAGATTTGGCTATGATTTTCCTGCCCAACAGCAAATTTCATCCTCCAAATAGAAACAGCACTTTCAAGATCAGGAATAAAAAGCCCTCAGGGCATCACCATATAATAGTGTTTTAGTTAAATATTTTCAGAGTTTACACAATGATTCTTTCCATCAGTGAAGCTTATTAATTACCTATTATTTTTGAGTTTTTTCTATAAAATGGGCATAATGAATAATTAATTCATGGAGCTGTTAAAATATTACATGAGGGAAACCATGCAGACAACTTTTATCACAGCTCTTGGTCTATGCTTAGCAATCAGTAATGTTCATTATTACTATTATGTGCACGATATTGTATTAAATGATCAGTTTATGGGTAGGAGTTTGGGTGCTATAGGGTTAAGGCTAACACTGAGATGAATAATGCAAAGTGGCTAGCTGTAAAGAGCTAAGAATCTATCACCTAATTTTTGAATAGGGCATAATATTATTATCAAAATAAAAAAGCAATTATACTAGAGGAAATTCTGTTAGGAATGGGGGAAAATTTCATTGAGACAGTGGCTTTTGATGTGTCCCCTACAAGAGACATGAAAGATCAAAAGCAATGGAGTGGGCATGAGGGACCAAGGGAACCGCATGGACATGTGACCTCCTTTTTTCTTCTTTCTACCTTAATCCTCTTCTGATGGTGATTTCAACAGGTTTAAAAATTCTATATTCATTCTTAACCATACTCACTTTCTTAACTTCCTTCTTGTACCCCCCACCCCTTGTATGTGACCTCCCCTTAGCGTGACCTGTTTTTCATAGTATTGCCACATTTGTAGTAGGCCTATATTCCACATATGAGAGAAAACATGTGGCTTTTGTCCCTCTGAACCTGGCTAACTTCACTTAAACTGATGTTCTCCAGTTCCATCCATTTACCTGCAAATAACAAAATTTCATTCTTTTTTGTGGCTGAATAAAATTCCATTGTATATACATACCACATTTTCTTAATCCATTCACCAGTAGTGGGGCATCTTGATTGCTTCCATAGCTGAGCTAATTGTGAATAATGCTGCAATAAACGTGGGTATGCAGGTGCCTTCATTATAACTTGACTCATTCTTTCCAGTATACCTCTAAGAGTGGAATTGCTGGATCATATGGCAGTTCTATTTAGTTTTTTTGAGGAGCCTGCATTTTGTTTCCACACTGGTTGTAGTAATCTACATTCTCACTGAGGGTTCCTTTTCCCTCCCCACATCCTCGCCAACATTTGTTGTTGTTTGTGTTCTTGATGGTAGCTATTCTAACAGGTATGAGATGGAATCTTAACATGGCTTTGATTTGCATTTTCTTTGTGGCAAGAGATGTTGTAGCTCAGATTTTAGAGTATCTACTACTGAGACTGTTTAGGCAAGTTACTTCTATTCTCTGGGCCTCAATGTCTTTGCCTCAAGTGGAGATGATAACATTCCCTACTTCATAATGGTGGAGATTAAATGAATTTATGTATGGAAAGTATTAGCACAACCCTTAGCACCTAGAAGTACTGAGTAAGTACTGAGAACATGATTGCTACTATGATTACATAAGCTGGAGAGTGTCATGGGGAATATTGTATCGTCTGACACAGTACCCATACATGATAGCTTGTCAGACTATGGTTATCTCATTAAACAGAGATTGCTTTTCACTCTGAGCATAAGCATAATTTAGTTGTGCTCTAGCTATGGATAGTCTCCTATAAAGGCAGAGAAACTTTATTTGTAAATCATTCAATCCACAAGCATTATGGAGAATCTACTGCCCACTTGAACACTGTATTAAGACTGACAGTGTTATGATAAAAGTACGAGAGTTATCTTGCCTTCATGGAGCCAATAGTCCAGTCAAAGAGGCTATCAGGGAAGAAAGAACATAATCAAGTGCCTGGCGGTGTAGTATTTATTTGAAGAGACATGAGTTAAGCAGACAAGAGAGAGCTGAATTGGAATCAATAGTCATATTGATGAGAATACTCACTCCAAAAGCATGCAACAGAGTTGACTACATGAATGTTAGCCAAAGTTAGAGATGGATTAGTCTGGTGGGCACTGGAACAAATGTCACTTAGCTATTCCTCCATTTCCTCTCAGGATTGTTTCCTGGCCAGACACTCTCACTATTTTATCTCTTTACTTTAGGTTCTTTTTCTTCATAGTACTTATCACTACCCAACTGGACAAGAGATTTCTTAATTTTGTCTCTTCTCTGTGTCTATCACTGGATTGTTGGATCCTTGATAATAGCAACTTGATTGCCTTTAATGTTGAATCTTCAGGACTCACAAGAGTGCCTACAACCTACATGTGCTCAATAAATGTGTATTTTGGACAAAGAAATGAACACTTACCACACCTCTTCAACGTTCTCTTTTGTTCCAAGGTGAAAGCAGCCCCAATTCTGAAGTCATAGTTAGCTACTACAACAATAATAATAGTTACTGTTGATTAAACTCTGCCATGGAACAGGCGTAATATGGTCCACACAACCATCTCATGAAATAAAGACTATTATTCTTCCCATCTTACTGATGTAACAACTGAGACCCAAAAACACTGTATAACTTCTTTAGGTTCACATACCCGAGACACAACTGATTTATAATAACAGTTGATACCTTATGCTTTCTGGGTTTATGTCTTATGTCAACTTCTAGTGGTATTGGAACATACCTAGATTTTGAGATATAGGAGTAGATCCTTGAAGAAGTAGGAGTGGAGGAAGGGTGGATGAGAGAATTGATAAGTGTGTGTTGCAAGTTGAATTAGGTCCCTTCTCCCAAATTCATATGTTGAACTCCTAAACCCTTGTACCTCAGAATGTAACCTCATGTGGAAATTGTTTTTTTTTTTTGCAGATATAATTAGTTAAGACAAGGTCATACTAGAGTAAGGTAGGAACAAAATCTAATATGATTTTCCTATGAAAAGGAGATACGCATAGGGAGAATAACATGTGCAGATGAAAGTAGAGATTGGCGTGATCGCCACTAAACTGTCGGATGCTAGGAGACAGTCATGGAATAGATTTCTCCCTCTCAGCCCTCAGCAGGTACCGACTCTGCCAATACTTTGATTACTGACATCTAGCCTCCAGAACTGGGAGACGATTCATGTCTGCTACCCAGTTTGTGGCACTTTGCTACTGCAACCCTAAGAAACTAAGAATACTGTAGGGGCAGGCAAAACCTTCCAGCTCCTGGAAGGCATTCTCGATGGAATAGCATCCCAGCCTTTTCGACCTGCACTCTTAGCCCAATCTGAAGATATTGCTTCCTTCTGGCAAGATCCAATTGTGACGGTTAATGTTATGTGTCAACTGAGAGATGCCCAGATGACCATTAAAACATTATTTCTGTTATATCCAGAGAATGTTTCTGGGAAAGATTAACATTTGAATTAGTTAACTGAGTAAAGCAGACAGCCCTCACCATTGCAGGTGTACATCCTCCAATCCATTGGGTATCCAAATAAAAGAAAAATGTGGAGGAAGGGAGAATTTGCTCTGCTTGAGCTGCATCTTCATGTGCTATTAGTCATTAGAGCTGCAGGTTCTCAGTCTGTCAGACTCAGGCCAGAATTTATAGCATCATGTCCCTAGCCCTGCACCTAAATTCTCAGATATTTGTGTTGGACTGAATTATACTACCAAATTTCTTGGTTTTCTAGCTTGCAGGTGGCAGATAGTGGGACTGCTCAACATCCATAACCATATTAACCAATTCCTATAATAAATCAATTGTTCTATATATCTAGCTATGTATAGATATCTACCTGCTGTTGGTTCTGCTTCTCTGAACAATCAAGCATTTCTGAAAGCACCAATGATTTCCTAGAAGAAAAGGACAGTGAGCTTCCTAATTCTTCTAGTGAATTATGATATACAGGCCCACAAAATGGACCATAGTGTAAGGAATAGCCACTTAGAGATCCCTGTTCCCTTTTCAAATTATTGTTGTGCTGGGGGTACATTATGACTGTTAAAAAAGTTCTGACAATATATCATAGTTGAATTCACCCTTCCATCATGCTCCTTTATCCCTCTCCCTCCATTCCTGGAACAGTTTCAACAAGTATTATTTTTCCATTTTTATACATGAGGACACAATATTTCCACCATATTCATCTTCCTGCACTCTTTCCTTATATCCTCCTCCTCCCACTGGTACCAACCCCCAAACAGGACCTCTTTTACCTTATTGTTCTCAGTTTTTGAAAAAAAGACATTTTTGTTTGTTTAAGATCGCTATGTAGGAAGTTTTATTGTGACATTTCTATGTATATATGCATTACAACCCAAATTAGCTCATCTCCTCTATTTTTCTCCTTTCTACCAAGATACCTGTTCTTTAAAAAGAGGCTCTGTGTTCTTGGTAAGGTCAATGTTGCCTTAAACTAGCCCATATTTTTGTATGTGGATAAACTTCAGAAGTTCCCACAAAGCTAGCTCCCTCACACATCATTGCTGGTGGTCCTGCTTGATAGAACAAGTTGAAAACAGGACCCTTAGAGGAAATACACAGCCTACTCTCTGCAGTGTCTGCTGTAGGGTATTGATTTCATTGTCCTTTAACCCTCTGGCACTGGGGCCGATATATTACTGGTAATGAAGAAAGAAGCCTGCCAGGAATTGTAAATATCTAGAAGTCACCATAAAAAGTTTCTTCACAGCAAAAATAATAAGGGATCAAGAGCAATTTTATAAAGAGTGGCACGAAAAATGCTTGCCAACTCTAGGTCCCATCCCCATCCTTATAGGCCTACTTGAGGTCTTTCAGCAATGTGTAGTCTCGTTTCCAGTCCCAGCAATTTCTGTTCTGGACAAAACTTTTCTGCCATGAAAAAACAGATCTTTCCTAAAGAATGGGATTAGTGTTTGATTTTTCTAACACAGAGGTCAGCAAACTTTTCTGCAAAAGGCCAAACAATAAATATTTTAGATTTTGAGGCCATAGAGCCTCTATTACAACTACTCATTTGTGACATTGTTGTGCAAAAGTGACCGTAGGAAAAGAAAAGTGGCCATAGACTACATACAAAGAGATAGGTCTGCCTGTGAGTCAATGAAACTTTTGTTTACAAAATAGGCCATGCCCAGATTTGGCCAATGGACTGTAGTTTGTGAGGTTCTAGTGTGCAGTATAAAAGGGCTGGTATTTGGCTGCCTGTGGAAACAATATTCTTATTCCCAATGCTTGGGTACCCATATCTTTCCTGGAAATGTCATCTCAGGGCCCACAATCTTTTGTACTACATCCTCAAACAGAAAAGGGAAATGAATAAATCTGACTCATCATTCCCTTTTAGGGATCCATTTTGCCAACATTGGACTAAAGTAATGCTAACCTGTGATCCTTTAATTGTTTCCTCTAGAATATATTGGCTTATAAATTTTTGTGATAAAGAGCAAAGAAGAAATTGCCTTACAGAGTGTCTCCTTCAGTGATGAAACGGCATTGATAGAAGAGGACTAGATTCTGTGTCTGGAGTCCCGGCTTCTTGTCCCTGTCTCTGCCCCTGACAGGCCCAGTGACTCCTTGCAGTCATTTCATCTCTCTGGCATGACAACTCTTTCCTTACCTACTTCATGTGACTGTCATGAGAATGAACTAAAAAGACCAAGGTAAAAAATGTGAAAGCATTTTGTAGAAAATTAAGTTGAAGTGAAGTTCAGCTTTATTGCAGAGGGGTTACTATCATTACAGATCTATTTCTATAAGGAAGCCACGAAGAGGATAGTGATGCTTTTCTGGGTAAATGGAAATGTTACAATTGAAATAGATCACTGAACCCTCAAGTTACAGAGAGACCAGGACAGGGGAGGGCAAAGAGCTTCTGATGAAGCTGGGGCAGTTCCCAGCATTCCTGTTAGACTGTCCAGTTGTCGTGTCATTTATATCTAAATTAATTCCTTTCACTCCTAGTTGTTTCCTGGCAAGTTCATTGAACAGACCAGGTGCTCATTATTGAATTCCCTTGTTTTATTTTCTCTCAGATCTGTTAACTCAGTACCAAGTTATCAGAATTGTCTGATGCTAAAACAAGTGACTTGTTTACAATTATCTATTATATCTGGTTTAATAAGCTTCATTTCTATGTGTCAAAATACATTTTATTGCAAAAAGCGAAAGATATATATATATCTTTTATATATATATCTTATATATATCTTTTATGTATATATATATATATATATATATATATGTATGTATGGGAGTAAAGAGGAGCAACTCTCTGGCAGACAAGTCTAAATGTCAGAAATTTTTTAAAAACACATCAGGACATAAAGTGTCAAGATGTGGTCTTAGAGGCCAGACTTTCATAAAGCCTTATAAACAACTCTTGTTTGGGTTTGAGCCTGGAGTACAGATAAATCTGGTGCAGGAGAAAGAACAGTGACATCAAGAAGCTAGGCAAGTTCAAATCCAGGCTTTGCCACTACCTGCTGTGTAATATTAGCTAAGGTAGTTAGTCACTCTTGATCTTTGCCTTCTCATTTAGAAAATGAAGGGATTTAATTTTATGTGCTCTAAGGCTTCTTCCTCCCCTTAGTTTCTACAAAATAAGAATTCAGTGACATGATACATAAACTAGAGGTGCCTGCTGTGGATATAGGCATTCATTTGCTCAGGAAACATTTGAGATGCTACTGTCATCTAACTATTGGGAGTGCAATAGCAGACAAACTCAGACTCTTGTGTTTCACAAAGGTGATCTTCAGGAATTCCAATACTTGAATAATACCTTGAGGTTTCTAAAAGGATTAAAGAGAAAAATATTTCACCTAATGTCAGTTCCACATCTCAGCTCACAGATATGGATACTGGGCTTACCTTTCATCTATGAAGCTCTGCCTCATTAGTGGCTTCTTGAAATTTTAAGATTAAGAATCCTTTTAGCACCATTACGGCAATTAAGTTCAGGCAGAACGAGGACACATCTCCAAAACATTTTGTCAGGTAACAAGATGAAATGTAAGTGCATTATCAGTGAAAAGTGCTTCTGTCTGGAATTTTTTTCTTGGTGGTTTCTTTAGGGACCCAGGTTGGGGATTTTGTTGTTTGAAAATTTTTGACTATAGCACACCATTTAGTACGTGTACATGAGGTGCGGGGACTTTGCTGGCATGTTTTGGTCTAAAATTTTTAGTAATAGAATTTAAATTGAGAAAATTGAGAATTTTGTTCAAAGGCAAGCGCTTTGAGGGAGTCAGTATGGAAGAAGCCGAGGACTGAGAGTCAGGAGACCTCTTTCTTAGTTTTATCTGTTGTTAAATAGTTAGGTGACCCTAAGCAAGTCTCTTCCCTTTTATGCATCTCAGTTTCCCCAGCTATAAGATAAGGAAATTGAACTAAATGGGTTCTTGTCTTTGTCAGCTTGGAGTTTCTAGAAAAATGAACTGAGAAGAAAATTACCCTGACATAACTGCTATGAACTAGTTTGAAGTGAACTGAGAGTAAATAACCACTCTGGTCAACAACTTCCATGCATGGCTCTTTGAAGAGGCACTATCTGGTAGACAAAAGGATAATTAAAACAGCTTATTATTTTCATTAATCATATCCCTACCCTAGAAATTAACCTGATGCATTTTCTCAGTAAGGAGCTGGCTTAAGGAGCTGAGTTGCCATTCTGATAAGCAAAGAGCTCTATGTTCTTTTAAGAAAGCACCGACTGGTCTTAGTTTAGCTCAAGAGTGCTGGCTTAGGGATCTGCTAGACCCAGACAGTGTCTGTAGACTGGGATAGAGGTAATCAAAGGTGGCTATATAGAAAATTAGATGAGGGCTGTGGAAGCCTCCTCTACCACTCTCAAGTCACAATTTGCCTACTCTCAAGATTTAAAAAAATGTGCCCCATAATGCACTGAGAACTGGAGCTACTTCTCAAGTAACAAGCACAGCCTTTCCAGATTTCATAAAGAAAGAAGCTGACATAGCTAACATGTCTGCAGTTTGGATATGATTTTAGAAACTAATCACCTCCACTAGAGTTGTGTTGGGAGTCTACATCACCTCTGTACACTGAGTATCTGGGTTGACTGTCAGTGTCAACTCAGAACTGGCTGAATGAACATAACCAGGTTATACTCTCTTAAAAGCACCCTAAGTGGGATGGGGGAATTTGAAGTGTTTGATGAGTGATTCCACATGTTGGGTTTAATCCCCTGAAATGATTCTTTTGTTGGTTTCCCTTTCTAAGTGGACCTATTTTGTGATAGTATTATTCATGGGCTGTGCTGATGATACCAGTGTAGGTGAAAGAACATGAATGTGTGCACCCTGTCTGTGTACTCCACCAGAGTCCCAGAAACCACAGGCAATTCCTTTCCTCAGACTGAGAAAGTTGCTGAAGGGATTTCAAGAGCTCTGTCTGACACCTCTCCTTTAGAAGCAGGAGGAGAGACCTTCAAGGCTTGGGCCTGGGATGTGCTTTAGGTCACAGTACGTTAATTAAAAACTTAAACCTTTGTATCAGACTTGTTAGACTGAATAATCAACTGTAGCTAGTTTTCTTAATGGTAGTTCTCGAGTACAGGCTGCACTATTCCGTCCTCCACCCTCACCTCTACACACACAAGCGACATTGAGAAACGCGTACAGACATACAAAGTTGTCACAGGGACTCAGGGTGCTACTGGCAGGGGGCTTCAATCCATTAGACAATCCTTTTTTTTTTGGTGGTACTGGAGTTTGAACTCAGGACCTCACACTTGCTAGGCAGGTGATCTACCACTTGAGCCACTCTGCCAGCTCACATTAGACAATCCCGTATTATAAAATGCCAACATCGCCATCCCATTAAGGGCCACTAGGATGCATCCATTTAGAAAAATATAGGGTTATGCCTTTATCTTATCCCCTTCCTCTCCTCCAAAGAAAGCAGAAGAGGAGGGGAGATTTAAAGACCTTGGTTCCAGTCCTGGCTCTGATATTACATCATTGTGGGACCTTAGTCAAATCTTTCTCTCTGGACCTCACTTACCTCTTAGTCCATAAAATAGTTGTTTAGCTGAGATGATTTTCAAGAACTCTTCCAACTAAACATTTTGGGTCTGCTTCTGTCAGAGTATTGGACCACCTTGGCAGCAACTTGTTAAGAACTGAGACTCCTGAACCCTGTCACAGATCTTTGAAATCAGAGTATAAGAAGGTGGGGCACTGGGATCTGTGTTCTCTGCCCATCCCCCAATGTGTCTGAAGCACAAAAAGTTAGAAACTAGGGTTCTAATATTCTAAGTAGGGGAACTATACCTGATCAACCAGTGCTTACAGTTTAAAAACATGGTTATCGTTTTCCATGCAGAGCTGAAGCAGCATTTGTGTAATGGCAGGCCTGCCCCCAGTACCACCCTACTACTGCATTCACTAATACCCTTTGTGGGCTCCAGCCATATTGCTCAGGCTTCTCTCAGGTGGAGAGAGTTAGCTCAGGGTTTGGCAATGGTAGAGGTGGAGGCTCTCAGAAAGAGCAGTGGGACTTTTTAAGATTGCAAGGCTTACTTCTCTGACAACTGAGAGGAGTCACCCTGCTCCTGTTACAGCTACCCACCCAGCACCTGCCTTCTCAAGGAACTGCCTGTGCCAGAGCTGCAAATTTTGGCTATGTATTCCAATTGCTACTAATTAAAGAACTTCTTTACTCAGTCTAAGTACTGCCTCTATAGCCTGTCTTCCCATACAACTCCAGCAGCCTCCCTTCCATCCCACCACATGGGGTAGAGTTGGCAGCCAACATACTGTATGCAACACACCTAGAGAGAATTGGTGGTTTCCTTCTGTTGGCTCATAGAGTACACTGCTTTTCTATCCAATATTCTGATGTTGAAGGCCACCATCAATATTCAAAGCCAAAGGGAGAAGACATGCAGTTTGCCTCTGGCTAGTTTGGTGGAGGGTAGTTCTTTGAGCTTGGAAATAAATGAATAAAGTGTTGAACAGATTGCATTTGTTCATTGTGGAAAAGATGCAGGTGTGTGTTCCAGGAAAGCTTTGGAGATTTATTACCTGGCATTCTAGATGACCTTCAGGCCAACAGACCATCGGTAATCATCCTTTTAAATAATGCAACATATGTTGACTCTAGCTTCCTCAGGGAGTCTTATGAATCTCCAGTTCGCTAAAGAGAATGGAGGAAGGGAAAAAGTCAGTTGCTAAACATAAGCTAGTTCCCCAATTTAGAGTATACCTCTTCTCTGATGGAGAACAATATTTCTGAGTTTAATTTGCTCAAAGTCATGAAATACACAGTAAGGAAGAGGCTGATATAAAAACAGAAGTATCAACATGCTTGCAGAATTCTTAGAAATTAACAGTATATATCCCTTTCCATTGGCTACTTCTGGATGGAAAAAAAATCACAGTTAAAATAGTGTTTATAGTTTTTGACTGAAGACACCAGTTTCTGCTAAGAAAAAAGTCAAAGAATGCATATGTGTATCATTCAATAGTTTGATGTGAAGGTTCAATTGCAAATTAATTTATTGAGGGTAAAAAATAAGGTCAAAACAAAGGCCTAAAGAAAATGTGTTGTCAGTGAGGTAAGGGACCATTTTACACCTGTTAGAAACCTTGCTAGTTATTAATCTGCCCTGGCAGGAAGAAAGAAGTTTTGTACTTGACAAAGTTGATAAATGTGGTGAACACTGGCCCTACATTTAAAAATCAATATGGAATATTTTCAGAGCAAACCCAGATAAAGCTGGCATACCAAACACAGTGGTTAACAACCAGCATGGGGATTAATTGTTTAAATGCATTCCAAGGAGGCAAATAACCATTATAAGAGAGAAGATGGAAGGAGACAATGCTGACAAAAGGAAAATGGCTTTGGCTTGGTTCAAAGACACTTTTTCTCTAATAAAAAGGATCTTCAGAATGTGAAAGGGGCTTGTTATGGCAGAGAGCAGTAAAATGCAGGCAAGAAATGAACAGCCATTCAGTAAGAATTCTTTATGGCTAGTATGCAATTTGGAGCTAAAAGTGTGAACTATATATCAGAATGGTACACAGACATTGGTGCAGAAGAACTAAGAGAATGGTGGAATCTTCTAGGTTAAAAGGGATTTCAGCTTTTATTCTACTTGCCTGGATCCATTTCTTTAATCAACTAACACTTACTATCTGGAGAATCATTGGTGAACATACCAGTTTCCCCACCCTCAAGGGACTCCACTAAT
Source organism: Castor canadensis (assembly GCF_047511655.1). Taxonomy (NCBI): domain Eukaryota; kingdom Metazoa; phylum Chordata; class Mammalia; order Rodentia; family Castoridae; genus Castor; species Castor canadensis. The sequence continues at coordinate 16,041,057 of NC_133405.1, read as the reverse complement.
AAAGCAATAATGATATAAGTGGGAAATTATACTACCATTATGACACCCACTGTGATTGAAAGAGGCTCAGGTGTTGTGGAAATGCAGAACAAGGGCATCAAACCTGACCTGTCCTGCAAAAAATCCAGGAAATTTTCCTAGAGAAAGGCAGGCTCATACAACAATCTATGCCAGGCTTTACAGTCAGAAAGGCCTGAATTAATAGCCCAGTTTTGTTTCTTATTTGTTTGCAACTTTGAGCAAGTCCTTAATTTCTGTGAAACTTTGTTTCTTTATTGAAAATTAGGAACAATAATAACTCCACCACCTAAGGGTATGCATATTAAAAGAACAATGCATGGAAAGCACTCAGCACAGTTTCTGTTATCCAAGAAGAGAAAATGTGTTTATTCACTGCCCTCTTTTCTAAGCAGTGGCTGCTATAGATGTTGTCCTAATGCACAAGTTCTAGGGGTTCTGCCATTCTAAAGAGATTTTTTTTTAAGAGAAATGATTCTTCTAGAAGTCTTGCACTTAACTTGTTCAACCAGCTCTGGAAAATCAGTCCCACAACTGCTACTGGCATCTGTTGCTCATTGCCCTACTAAAGCTGGTTACTAAAACTGAGTCTTGGAGGAAGCTGGTAATTTAACCCACATGTATGCACACACATACATCTACACATACCATACACACAAGTGCACATCTACCTTGTCCTAGGCCTTGTGTTAAACTTCTTTCCCATTTTCAGTCATTTAATCCTCACATGGAACCTCAGAAAAAATTGTTATCCTCCACTTACAGACAAAGAATAAAAAGCTAGAAGAGATGGACTAACTTTGCTGTGGTGGCTAATTTGGGGTTTTTATTTGACTGAAACATGCCAAGATATTTTGTCCAACATTGTTTTGGGTGTTTCTGTGAGAGTACAACTGGATGAGATTAACATTTACAGTAGTGGAGTAAAGCAGATGGCCCTCTACAACGTGGGTGGGCTTTATCCAATCAGTTCAAGGCCTGTATAGAACAGACAAATCTTCTTCCTTATAAGAAGGAATTTCTAGTAGATTACCTTCAAACTTCCTTATACCATTGGCTACATCATTACAACCTGCCAACCTACACTATAGCTTTGGTCTTGCCAGCCTTCACAATTGCATGAGCTCATTTTTTATGATATATATTACATATATCTGTCATATCATATATATCATATCGCATATTATACCATATATATTTATCATATATATCACATATCATGTACATATCCAGGTTTATGAAGAGTCATGACTAATAGCCATATACCTTATTTTATTGTACTATTTTAACTTAACTGTTATGTAAGATTTAAATATTATTATCTATATTTAACAGACAAAACAGTGAGGTATAGAGAGATTAACTAATTTACCTAAAGTAAAAAAGAAATATGCATTTGCCCTTGTTCTGATTCAAGATGCCTGTTTAAACTTCCTGTTAACATGAAGAAATGTTACTAGTGGCCCAGAAATGTTACCAGTGCTTCTGGTGTTACTAGTGGTGTTACGTTGAAGCAGCATCTGGCTGAAGACTTGACAGCCTTTGAAGGACATTGTGGCACACACAGACATAAAAATGAGGCTGCTCAATGCAAATAGAACCATTAAGTTGGAAGTATACTTCAGTCCACAAAATCTACTTTTTTATCCAGGATGCATTTCTCCAATCTGAAAGCCTGCTCTGCATAGCAAAGACAGAGGACTTCCAGCAAATTCAGTTTTTCTCCAGTAATGAAGCTCAGAGTTTGGAAAACTCTCATTTCTTATCAAGGCCTGGCAGTCTTGGGTTAGGTTTAGCCCTGGATGAATTTATTAAATAAGTGAGAAGGACACCACAGGATACTAGACAGCAAAGTATAGTCCTGGAGCACAGAGAGAAAGGGTGAGGTGAAACACGGAGCTGAAATTAGTTGAGGAGTGGGCTGACCTCAGATTTTCTGGCAAAGGGATTTTTGCATCCAACATTTTGAAGAATATGTGCTGTTTCAGGCAAAGACAAATAAGACATATGAATGTCTTTGAGAAGTTCGTAATCTAGCGTTTATCACAAGATGAGAAAGAATTCTTTCAACTATGGAACAAACACTTACTAATTGACAAGTAGGTGCCAGGCCCACATGCTAACTACTGGACATAGAGTCGTGAGTAAATCCATGCATTCTAGGCTCCCAGATTTAATGAGGCTCCCAGTATCCTGGACCATGATACTTCCTTCAAAATCACCCGGATAGGGAGAGAGCTTTGGTGCCACTCCCTCCAGTCTCCTTGAGTTGAGCTCTTTTGTAACAATGTGCTGTGTTTCTCTTTTGGATTCTGAATTCACTCCCTCCCGCAAGAACATAACTCTGTGACTGGGGAGAAGATTACTGTATTTTCAATTATGTAGAACCTAACATTGTGGGGAAAGCATAAGATGGACAGACATTACTGTCAGACATGCGATCTCCTCAATCAGGAAGCAAGATAGCCAAAGGGTGCAGTGATGGCAATCTGTCTTACCTAGCTCAGCCCAAGAACAAACAATCGTCTCTGAATATTAAAGGCTTGGGAACAATTTAGAAGGAAAGTCTACACTTGTATTCTCTATCCTATCTTATTCAGTGAAATGCAATTCTGATGTTCAGACTGGTACTGACTAAGTAGGTAATACAGCCACATTTTTTAAAGGGCCAGCTATGGCATTTTCTCTAAAGCATCAAACATTTTAGATTAAAATGAATATGAAAAATGTGCCCCCACTTGGCATCTCCTTTGCTCTGCAGGTCAGGGACTAAGATGAAAATCAGCATTGGGGTTTCAAAGTACAAACTGCGACTCTGCTTCCAGCTGTACCCTCCCACCTCCTTGTATCAATCATCTACTATGTTCAGAAATAGCAAATCAGAAATTGCACTAGCTTTGGCTTTGGGCATCTTACTGACCTGATGTTGACCTTAGGAAGTTACTTCCCATCTCTGAGCTTCAATTTGCTGATCTTGATATTTGGAAATAATTACCCCTCTCACCTACCCAGTGCCTTATGAGAATCTAGTGTAATCACATATATAAGGGATCTGATAGGTGGTAGACACTCAAGTGATATGTATCCATTCCCTTTATTTACCGCATTCCACCCTAAAGACAGCTTGAGAGCAGAATCCTTCATAGAATTTATATCGCTGTTTTGGTCTAGACTTCCATTCTACTTCTTTCTTGCTATATTGTAACCAGGAAATTCTAAAATTCTTCTTGACCTTCCTTTGGTTATTTACTAATTCAGTTTGGTCTTCATTTTGCTGCCAATTAGGAGGTAAGGCATCCATGCAATATTTGTACAGCTCTATCAAAATGAACACATTCTGTCATCATTGAGAATCTGCATAATTTAACTGATGCAAATCCTCCAATAATGAGAAAGTTTCATGTTCCATATGAAAACAAATCTCCAGTAATTAGCATCCTCTTGTCATCAGTGTGTTCCAGCAGGTTGGCTGAATGGCTTGGGTCAGGGATTGGCAGCACTCCAAAGTCTCAGTCTGTTGGGAGCTCAGGCCTTTTAGAAGGCACAAAGGAAATAATTAAGGGAAGAGGGAGAACTCTCAGCACTTCTCAGATCATACACAGGAGAGGCCTAGTACTCTACTTCACACCCTCTACACAGAAGGCCTAGAACCTTCTCCTTATTCTATATGTCCTCATTCAACCTTCTTTGGATCATCTATTAAACTGACACATCTGATGCTAATTTAGTGTGTGACTTGAGAAAGTCTCTCTTTTTTCTTTTGGTCTCAATCTTCTCTTAAAATGAATAATGTGGAAAAGAGCCAAGAGGAACTCTGGAATCTACTGAATTTAGACTCCATGATTGTCCTCTCTTGCACCCACCACTGACACCATAAAACTGCTCTCTAGGAAGCTTAACTAATAGTAATAGTGGACTTTATTGTCATGAAATCAGTGGACTTGCAGATTTGCTGGGAGGCTGGAGGCCCAGACAGGAACCAGGACAGAAGTTTGGGCTCCAGATGCTGCTTACATGGAGAAACTCCAATCATGTGTGCTTTGTTCTTGTATCACATTACTTAGAGTGATGGGATTTAGAACTTAGTTTTATGCAGTTAGGTCATTTGGATAGACTTGGACATTTGGAGCACAGATAGAACAGAAGTAGGCTCCAGCAACCCTTCTCATTTCCACAATGGGAAAGCAGGCTTCCCTAATCACCTCAACTTTAAATAGCATCATTATATGATTGCACTTGTTGATCCATTAACAAAAAAAATCTGGCTTCCTACTTTGTAGGCTAAGACAAGAAAACCCAGCATTCCTTTCTACATCTCCTTGACCCCTTCCTTGTCAGTTTGTTCCTTTACTTTTTATATCGTCATGCTTAAGTTTTCCATCCTTTTTCTACAGAATGATTTTTAAATTTTATTTAAAAAATTTTGGCAAAATGTTTAACATTATTAATTATTTTGTTAATATGTCAGTCCAGTTGATGCCATTCTAATAGATTCCTCAGAAAGTGCTCATGGGCTTAATATCCCCTAATTATTGATAATATGTTGATAATCTGCATCCTTTGTACTTTTAAGTGACTTTTACTGGATAGTAACAGTTTCTGAAGGGGAAAGTCAAAGGAACACAATATTACTACTACTTTTGAAAGCTACAATTCAAAAAATGCCTTACATAAATTTTTTAAAACTATACTATTGAAATCACACATTATAAGTTTCATCTGTTTTGTGGATGTGTCTTTCTGAAATTCCTACATTATCATCTATAGGACAGTTTGCTTTTTATTTCCTTTTTTTCTTTACTTTTTATGAGATTTGGCATTGATAAACTTTGCACATTTTTATGTGAAAATAATTTTATGGTGTTTGGAGTACTGTCTCTGTTTTACTTCTCCTGCTCAATTTCGAGTCCCTTACCATCAATATATCCTCAGCGTGGGACTTATATGGCTAATGAGTTTTGAGAGTTCATAGAGGTTAAAGAGTTTCTGTCCTTTTAGTTACCTTTCTGACTTTCATATGATTTTATATGAGGAGTCTGTTTTTCCTTTGTCACTAGAGAGTCCTAACTCTACACACTCTACCTCAAATTTCATAATGGTAATGTTTCAGGCCTATCGTGTTATCCTAAGAATTTCCTTGTATTAATCAGCTTTGTATAACTGTGACAAAATACCTAAAATAAACAACTTAAAGGAGGAAATGTTTATTTTTGGCTTATGATTTTATAAGTTTCAGTCTAAGGTTGCTTGGGAACATTGTTTTAGGCCTGTGGTGGCACAGTAAATTGTAGTTGGAGCATGGGGAATAGAAAACTACTTTCCTCATAGCAACCAGGAAGCAGAAACACAAGAATGGACCAGACTCCCAATATCCTCTACAAGGGCACATTCCCAATATCTAACTTCCTTCTACTAATTCCAACATCCTGAAGGTTCCAATACTTCCTAGTAGCACCGCAGGCTGAGAACCAAGCCTTAATCACATGGGCCTTTAGCAGGCATTTAAGATCCAAACAAGAATATTCCTTCACTACTCTTATAAGGTAACTCCAATATCTTCCTCTTTAATGATTTACTCTCTTATTGTAATAGGTTATTTCTTCAGGTAATGCCCTATGTGATTTAGGAAGGTAAGCTTTCTGAGCTCTTACGGCTCTGGAAAGGTCCTTATTTAACGATGAGATTTGGCTAATAGTGTCAGTGAGATAAAATTCTTCTTTTCCTTCCCAGAAATAACTGTAGCCTTCTGATTTTTGACAAAGGAATAAAATTATACATTGGCAAAAAGATAGCTTCTTCAACAAAAAGGAGTTGGGAAAACTGAATATCTACACATAGATGACCGAAACTAGATCTCTCTCTCATCCTATATAAAATCAGTACAAAATGGATCAAAGACATTAATGTAAGACTTTGAACCTACCAAAGGAAAACACTTGAAAATGGAGGCATAGGCAACAACTTTCTGCATAACACTCCAATTGCTCAGGAAATAAGAGTGAGAACTGACAAATGGGATTGCATCAAATTAAAAACCTTCTGTACATCAAAGGAAACAATTACCAAATGAAGAAACAACCTACAAAATGAAAGAAAAATCTTTGCAAATTATTCATTGGACAAAGGATTAATATCTTTATAGAATATATAAAAAGCTCAAAAACTGAACACCAAAAATCCAAATAATCCAGCTAGTAAATGGGTAAATGAAATGAACATATAGTTCTCAAAAGAAAAAGTACAAATGACAAATAAATACATGAAGAAATGTTCAACACCCTTAGCCATGAAGAAAATGCAAATCAAAATGACACTGAGATTCTATTTCACCCCAATCAATATGACCATCATCAAGAAAACAAACCACAAAAAATGCTGGAGAGGATGTGGGGAGAAAAGAGCCTTTGTACACTGTTGGTAAGAATATAAATTAGTGCAACCACTATGGAAATAGTATGGCGGTTCCTCAAAAAACTAAAAATAGGACTACAATATGATCCTTCTATACCACTCCTGGGCATATGTGCAAAGAAATATAAGTCATCATAAAATAGAGATAACTCCATACTGAGGTGTATTATAGTCTATAGCCAGGTTATGGAATCTGTCTAGATTCATATCAATGGGTGAATGAATAACGGAAATGTAGTATATATACACAATGAAATTTTATTTAGCCATAAAGAAGAATGAAATCATATCATTTTCAGGAAAATGGATGGAACAGAGGAACATCTTGTTGAGTGAGAATAAGCCAGCTTCAAAAAGACAAATATTGAACATTTTCACTTATGTGCAGTATTTAGACGTAAAACAAAAATAATAATGATTATAGACATGATTGTGAAAAAGGGAACTGTTTGGTGGGAGTAACCAGAAGGAGGGGAGGTGGATAGGAGAGGGGGCTGGGTGTGAATACAATCTAAGCACATCATATATATGTATTAAGACAGCATAATGAAACCCACTACATACTGCTTACAAAAGTAAAAGGGGGGTATGTGAGTGTAATAGAGGAGATAAATTCCAAAAAAGTGACTTCATATGTATGTCTTCCTTGTATTCCAGTTTTCAATGTTATTGATGGGAAGGCTGATGGCACTCTAATTCTTATTCACTTATAGGGGACAAATTTTGTATTTCTGGAAATATTTAGGATATTTCTCCTTGTTCTTGAAATTTCTAAGTAGTGTATATGTGTGTGTGTGTGAGAGAGAGAGAGAGAGAGAAGATGTGTGTGTAATTTTCATTCTTTTTTTTGAGCCTTTTTCATCTGAAGACTTATGTCCTCAGGATGAATTCTTTTCTTACATGTTATCCCTTTTCTTTTCATGGAATTCTTATTAGCCTGTTGGAGTTCTCAGTGTGATTTTTTTTAAAAAGTCAACTTTCTGGAAATGTTGCTCAATTATAATAATGTGCACTTATTTTAATTGTACATTTAATCACCACCATAATTAAGCTATAGCATATTTTCATCATCATAAAATTTGTTTTCATACTCCCATGAAGTTATTACCTCCATCCCCAGCTCCAGTCAACGAATATTCTGCTTTCTGTCACTACTGGTTACTTTAAACTGACAGCATCATAAAAATGGGAATGCAATGTGTACTCCTTTAATCTGGCTTCTTTTACTCGGCCTAATGCCTTATGAGATTCAACTGTGTTGTTGTACCTATCAATAGTTCATTGTTATTGCTGAGTGATAGTGCATGAACATATCACAATTTGTTTATCTGGATTGATTTTTTGATCACAGAATTTGGCATGTCAGACTGTGCTCTGGATCCCACAACTTTTGGTATTCTCTGGTATCACACTTGTGATTATGTTATATTACTTGGCAAAAGTCACATTTGAAGATGTCACTAGAATTACTAATCAGCTGGCATTAAAATAAAAAGAATATTTTGGATTATTTGGTAGAATCACTTGAGCTCTTAAAAACAGAAGTGGGAACCAGAGGGAAAATAAAACTAGAAGGACTCACCATGCTTTTGTTGGCTTTGAAGGTGGAAGAGGGGATTGGCCAGAGAATGTGGTTAGTCTGTAGAAGGTGAAAATGATCCCAGGCTGATAGTTTCATGAAAATGAGGGTGTCAGTGCTGCAACCTCAATGAATAACTTCTGCCAATAATCTGAAGGTGTTTAGAAGCAAATTATTCTGAAGCTTCCAATCAGGGCACAAATGACCAACAACATGAGTTTGGCATTGTGATACCCTAAGAGTAGACACAGTTGACCTCTCCTAGACTTTGGACCTACAGAACTGTAAGATAACACCTGGGTGTTGCTTTATGCCACTAAATTTATAGTGATTTGTTATGGCAGCAATAGAAGACTAATTTAGATCCAGACTGTCTGAATTCAAATTCTGTCTCCATTATTTTGCAGCTGTGTGACCTTAGGCTTTTCCATGTACCACTTTCCTCATCTACAAAATTGGATACTTATAATATGTACCTGTTAAAGCTGTGAAGAGAATTACATGTGAGACACTTCGAGAAACATCTGCCACGTCTCTGCACTACATTAAAAGTTGAGTGTTGCTATTATCATTTTTCTTCCTTTGCATTGAATGTTCTGGGATATTGTTTCAACCTTATCTTCTAATCTTTTCATTAAGTACAATATTTTGATGACCTTTTTATTTTTTAGAGTGCTTTCATGTTGTCTTGTCATTCTTTTTATAGCACCCTATACGCTTTTGTTTCTATAATTTTTATTTGTTAGTCTTTAAAAATCTTCATATTCAGTCTTTCTCATTCATATTGCCTTCTTTCCTCAGCATCCTATAATGTCTGGTTTTCTATTCTTATTAAAAGATTAAGCAATAGGAGAGCTGAACAGAAACTCTAGGTATGCAGGATGTGAAGTTTATTGCCTTGTTAGCTTTTGCTTTTGGTATGTGCACAGAGAGCTGTCATTGGGTAGGAGTCCCTGGGTATTGTCCAGGTAAGAGCCTTTCTATGGTACAGGCACATAGATTAGTTCCCTTATAACTTGTGGCTGTTTCCACACAAATTCTAATTGTAATTTCCTCTGATCCACACCAGCATCTACCACTTTCCTATCTGGTGTCTGTGCTCCAGAAACTTTTGCTTATTTTCATCTAATGGAGGTCTCTTTGCAGTCTTCTTTTCAAGGAACATTCAAACCTATTTAGTGTTTTACAATCATTTTCATGTGATTTGCAGATGGCTAGCCTATCAGATTGAATCAGAAGCTCCCTCACTGTCTCAATCCCTCTTAACATTGGACCTTGCTTTTTCCTTCTGTGAAAAAATAGAATTTATATTGATACTCTCAACTTCCTGCCCTTATTCTTCTAAATTTATGTCTCTACCCTACTCACTCACTCTCTTAGAAGAACAGTTGTCTCTTATTTGTCTAACAGTAATCCTCTATCTCCATGGCATTGCTCCTTTGGTTATAAGAAAACTGATGCCTAATCTTAGATAACAGACAGGAACAAACTGTGCAAGAAGATGGCAATTCACCAAATGACACTAACTTTTATAACAGATCAGCTCCAGCACTCTTGAGGGAACCTGCTTTCCTCGGGAGATTGTTCTTATCACCTGTGATTTCAAGTCTTCAACTGCCAGGTTGAAAAAGAGAAGAAGACAGGGTAGAGAGTTGTTTATGATTTATCAAGGGTGAAACACAGAAGTTGATTGTGCCTGTGAGTGATGTGTTCATATATTCCTAGGTGCAGCTGTGCACAAAGTTCGCTTCCATATATCCAAGCCTACAATTAAAAATAAGTATCTTTCTTTTACTCTACTTTTGGTCTTCTATAATCTCTGTAGTTTCCTCACATGGTAGTGCTTTGTCTGTCTCATCTTTGTCTCCCACAATATTTGCAGATTCTTTGAATTAATTTTGAGAACAGAATAAATCAAGAGGCAAGAGAAGAGGATGATTCAATGAAGACTGGAGGATCAGCAGGATTAAACTAGTCAGAAACTGAGGAGGATAGAACTAAGCAAAAATAGCATTGAATTTGATTTTATGAGCTCATTAGGGATCTCGGTGAGAATTGTTTTGAGTATTTTAGATTAAAAAAAAGTCACAGTGCAATAAACTGAGTGATTGTGGAGAAGCTGAGGAAAGGTATCTAGGTAAAAGAGAAAGTAAATGGGAGGAGTTAGCAGCCAAGGAAAAAGCTATCTCCAAAATGGGGGTGCTTGCAGTATGTTAGTGGACAGAGGATAAAAAGTCAGTAGAGGGACAGAATATGTACAGAAGAATAATGGAAAGGCTAAGCAGGATAAAAACTATTTCTTTCTACCGTTAAGTATGGTAATCTTCCTATATTTCTCTCTGTAGTCATTTGTTTACATGCACACTCTATTTCAAGTGTCTCAGCATTCTCGTGGTTTTAATCCACATCTTTCCATTAACAAACTCTTCTCCAGCTCCTGCTCATTCCTCACTTATAAACTTCCATTCAGCATTTTGAATTACTTTGGGTATGGATGTCTCACTAACTCTCAAAGTCAGTCTCAAAATATACAACCCCACTTACCTTCAAGTGTGCCCCTTTGCCTTGACTTCTCTGCTTTTTTTTTTCATGAAACTCCTTTTCCAGTTACCATTAAGAGAAATCCAGGCAATTATTGTTTTTGCCTCATGTCATTCTGTCATTCCCATGTTCTGTCATACACCAGGTCCTGTTAAGTGTCCCTTCAAAGTGACTAAAAGATATCCCACTACTGTACTCTTTCTCTCACTGCCCCTGTCTACTAACGCCCTCTCGTAATCACCCACATGGACCATTGGTGTCTCTGCTTCTAGTCTCATCTTCCTTCAATCTACTCTCCATGCAACCACCAATGCCTTCTTTCCTAAATACCAGTTTCATCATACCTCTGCATTACCCACAATCAACCAGCCAATCAAACAGCATTTCTGTGGTTCTCAATACTTTTAGTAGAAGTAAAAGTCAATTACTTATCTTTGCAGTGAAGGTCCTCCGCAATCATGTCTTTGCTTTCCTTTAAAACTTTGATTTGTGCTCATCTGCATTGGAACCCCTGCATTCCAGCCAATTTGAAATGGCCAAATGTTCCACTCACCATCTGTCTACTCACACTGTTCATCTAAACTGAAATGCAATTCTTTCACTCATTTTTAACATTTATTAATATTTTTCTATGCTTTCCCTATATATTAGAGTTATGGATTATGGCCTAATATGACTCCCATTTTGTTCAGCCACCCTTCTGCTCAGGAATAATGCTGAGAATACATTACTAAATCCAGTAATTCTTTCCATTCATTGTCACAAAAGATGATTGCAATGGATCGAATGTATGTGTTCTTCCCAAAATTCAAATTCTGAAACCCTCATCCCAATATGATGCTATTAGCGGTTGAGACTTTGGGAGTTAATTAGTTCATTAGGATGGGATTGAGCCCTCATAAATGTGATCTCTTTCTTCTGGGTTGGGATATAAGGAATAGTCTGCTGTCTGCAACCTGAATGAGAACTTGTAGCAGAACCTGACAACAATGAAACCCTGATCTATGACTTTCTGCCTCCAAAATTGACAGAAATAAATTTTTGCTGCTTGTAAAACACCCAATCTATGGTAATTTGTTGTATCAGCCCAAACTGACTAAGATAATGAGCTGTCTTATCTTACAAGAAACCCATAATGCCAGCATTGAAAGTTCTCTCAAATATTTTCTAGCCCAACTCTTCAAATTTTAGTTGAGGTCCAATGAGGTGAAATGTCCTGCAATGGTGACATAGTGATTACTCAAGGGAATGAGATCCAGATCTCTAGAATCTCAAGCATTGACCACTGTCCCAGCTGATTGCCTTGTTATTTGTTCTTTAGTTCTAATACATTACTGCCTTCAAGTATAGATATGCAGTGGGTTCCCATGTTTAGAAGGCAGGTGGTATTTCTCAAACTCCTCCGAATTCCACACAGCACATAATCCATTGCTTCAGACAGAATAGACACTAAGAAAATGTATATTGATTGAACAAGAAATAACACATTATAACCTGACATAAACCATCAATTTTCACTGTCTAATTATCAATAGTTAATTGATATTCTATCAATTAAAATTAGAAGTGGCCTTAGGTCTCTGAGCAATTACAATGACAAAGCATAATATTCCAACATAGGCAAGTAAACCTGAGGCCTTAATTTATATTTCATAAAAATCTTTAAACAGCAGGGATGGAATTGCCCTTAAGGTTTATCTCACATAACAGTCCTCTCCTTTCTCCCACTTTGATTGATGGGACAATTGAAATTCCACAGTGAAACTCTCTGTATAGCTATCTTATACAAACAAAAATGTCTTTTTACAAAACTGGAGAACAGGAAGATAAAATAGGTCCTGTTTAAGGATTGGCACTGGCAGGAGGGGGAGGATATAAGGAAAAGGTGTAGGAGGGTAAATATGGTGGAAATATTATGTCTTCATGAATGAAAATGATAAAACGAGACCTGTTGAAACTGTTTCAGGAATGGGGGAAGGAGATAAAGATGAATGATGGAGGGGGTGAATTCAGCTATGATATATTGCAAGAAATTTTGCAAAAGTCAGAATGTGCCGGGCGCCAGTGGCTCATGCCTATAATCCTAGCTACTCAGGAGGCAGAGATCAGGAGGATCGTGGTTTGAAGCCAGTCCAAGCAACTAGTTTGTGAGACTCTATCCCAAAAAAACCCATCACGAAAAAGGGCTGATGGAGTGGCTCAAGGTGTAGGTCTTGAGTTCAAGCCCTTACCACAAAAAAAGTCAGAATGTACCCCCAGTACAACAATAACAAAAAATATAAAAATAAGTCAATAGAAAAAAAGATTACAAACGATGCAGCTCAATCAGAATGAAAGTGATTCTATACAGGTGATTTGAGATGAAAGAAGAAATGAAAGTATTTAAAGTGACCTAAAATAATGATGGAATGTAATAATTATAATGAATTATGATACAATTGAATAGTAAGTATAAGCCATTTGAAAGATGATAAGTGAAGTTAAATGGTTTCTTTTATGTCCCTTATATTGGGGGGGAATAATGATGCTAACTGCAGACATTGATGTACTATTATACATGTGGTAACTTTAGATGATCATTAAAAGAATAAGAAAATAAAAAGAAAATCAAGATTCACAGAATGGTAAGACTTGCCTAAATAAATATATTAAAGGAATGGGATAATCATTATGAAACACTACATCTCCAAGTGTCTGAGCCCAAATTTTCCATGACCCAAGGGAGCAGACTCTACACTATTGTAGTTAAAGAGTTTAGCATATGGGCTTAAGAGTCCAACTGGCCTGTCTTTGCCACTCAAGCAAGCTAATTAACCCTAGTGAGCCTCAACTTCACGTGCAGTAAGCAGTGTGCTTGGGGAGCTCTAAGGCCAACCAAGGAGACAGTACTTTCTATAGGCTGTGGTGCTGCCTCTATCATGCCACCAGTCAATGCATCTTGCATTGAATGGAGAAACCAATCACCAGCTTAGACACAGACCTGAGGGCTTCTGAAGACATGAAGACCCATGGCCCAGCACACACACAGCTGTGCCCATAAGCCTGAGATCAAGCATAGTACTCCTGTGTGTATATGACATAGAGACGAACATAAGGTTTATTTGGAAGATTAACAAATTACATACTGTGAGGCACCAGGGAGTAGGTACTAAAGTACCTCTCCATGAGAGGCCCCCTATGAAAGTCAACAATGTCAAATGAAAGTCACTGAGTAGAGGAGGACATCTTGTTCCCAAGGTACTCACTTAGAGTTGCTTAGTGCTAGAACAGCCAGAGGCATTCTGAGATTTTACTAAAGATTGCCAACCAAAGTAAGAACCAAGAAAGGTAGACATGAATCTTCACATGTAATTGGTACCCACCCCTTCAGTAGCTGTGGCTATAAGGACAGCTGCTGCTGGGGGAGGGTACAACCTCTTAGTAGAGTTCAGGAAGAATAGGGCTTGGTACTTGGACACCATAGACACGTAAGAAAAGGTTTAGGAAGTCAGGTTTGGTAGTAAGCACAAGAGAAAAGAAGAATAAGTGTCAAACTAAAGCCATAGGTCCAATATCCAAGTAACTGGTAGGGATCATTTAACGATCCCTACTATATATAACAAATTACTACAAACCTACTAGCTTTAAAACAATACCCACTTATTATTTCATACTTCTGTGTGTCGGGAGTTTGGGAATGGCTTGTTTCGTTCCTCTTATCTGGGTCTCACAAGCTACACTAAGGGTGTTACCAAGGTGTGGGTTCATCTGAGGCTTTATGTCTTCTTTCAAGCCTATGTGGGCACTGTCAAAATTCATTTCCTTAGAACTTGCTTCTTCAACGCCAGAGGGAGACTTCTGTCTTTGAGCTCTATGCTCTTTTTTAGAGGCTCATCTGATTAGACCAGGCCCACCCAAAGTGATCTTCCATTTGTTTAATTCAGAGTCAAGCTGATTAGAGAACTGAATTAAATCTTCAGTCTCTTTACCTTTGCCATATGTCATAATCTAATCACAAATGTGACATTTTGCCCACACTCAAGTGAAGGGGTTATATACCAGGAGGCAGGAATTCTGGGAGCCATTTTAGGATTTTGCTACCAGTCTGCCCTCTGGTCTCCAATGAGTCACATCTCTTCTAAGTGAAAAATGCATTCACAATGCTCCCAAGAGCCTTATCCCATCATAGCATCAGCTAAAAGTCTGATCATCTAAATCTACATTTCTTCATCTCATCTGCTCAAAATCCATCTCATCAGCTAAAAGATCAGAATCTCGTCAACTAAATTATCTATGCTAGGTACAGATGGGGCCTTCTCTCCAACTGTTGTGCAATCATTATGTTTAATTCTACAACTAATTCTGTGAATAAATTTTCATCACCCCCATTTTATTGATGAGGAAACTGAGGCTCTGAGAAGTTAACTTACTTGCCTATCAGTTAGATCTTAAGTTTCATAGTTAAAGGTTGAGTCTGGGTATGTGGAACTTTGTTAACTATACTCATTTGTCTCCACAGAACTATGTTCTGTATTCCTCTTTACAAATAAGTGGTCTCAAATGATCATTTACCTCCCTAGCAAGCAAGTTTTGGAGGTAAGATTATCACACTGGAGAGCTGTTAAACAGCATCGTATCTTAGAATGGATGAATTTTCCTAAGTATATTCCAGTGGTAGAGGTGAGAATTGAATTACACAAAAGTATGAATTAATGAAAGGAATAAAACAAATGTTAATAACTCCAGTTACATGATACAAGAAGGAGAAAAGTGGGGGGTATGTGGGTGCTAACCAGTTATGCCATAACTTGATATATGACTTTGGATAAATAGCTTTTTTGGTCATTGAACTTCAGTTTCTTTTTTTGTACAATGAAAACAAAATGTTTGCTAGATGATCTCTGGGTCACCTTCAGAAGCCAGTAATTTTAACAAGAGAAACAACCAAAAATGCAGAGAAATGTCATGATTTGGCATTTGGTAGAGAAAAAGAGTCCTGGTTGTTTGAATTCCATGACATTGTTTGTTCTTAAACAGAAAATGCTTAAGCTTATGGACATAGGTTTGAGCTCAGAATATGCGATGGAGCCCTACAAAACATTGCAAGGATAAAGCTTACCACCTTTGAGAAACAAAGGTAATACTTAAAACCACTGATAATCATTATTCAGGCCACTATCTTTAAAAAAAAGCTGCATGCTGAGGAGTGTTGGAAAATGAATGAAGCTTTATGAGAAGTAGTTACATTCTGGAATGTTCCAGTTGGGGAGCCTGGTCCTAAATGCCTGGGAAACTAGAGGGAGTTGTATGCACTGGAATTCAAGATTCATCACTTTTCCTATCCAAAGTAGCCGTTCATATCTTGCAACTCCCTACCTCCTGTTCACAAAGCCCTGCAACTTGATTTCATTTATTCCACAAATACTGATTGTGCAATTTATTATGTGCTGGGCACAGTGGGGGAGTACAACAACGGATAAGATATATTGCAGAGCCATCTTGCCCACTTTTCACTCTCAATGTCTGTCCCTTGCTGTTTCCACCAAAGTATATGAGACAATTATTTATCCGTCAAGGCTCGGGTCCATGGTTGCATCGTCTGTGAAACTTTCTCTGGTGAGTAATACTTGCTGCATTTTCCCTTCCCTCACCTTCACCTTCCTTCCCTTTCTTTTTCTTTTCAGCCCTTTCTGTGGCTTCCTCACATAATACTTGCCACTACCTGTGGTATGTTCCACGTAGTGTGTCTAAATAAATGTAATCCCCTCTGTTAGTCTGTGAGAAATGTGAGAATAAAGTATGTTATGTTTATTACACAGTAGGTGCTCAGTGCTACAAAGTCTTCATGAAGCTGCCTTAGTGCATGATTCAGAATAAAAATTGCTGTTTTTACTGATCTACGTACTCTGCTGATCAATGTACATGACTTATCTTGCTGAATCTTCACAAAAATCCTCTAGACTAAATTGAACTATTAAATAGTGTGATTCTTACAGCAACCCAGGTCTACCTGATTCTCTAACCTGCTAAAACAGTATGCTAATCTACCTCCCAGAGTATCCAGTAGTGCTCTGTGATCCTTCTATGGCTCCTATAAATGCATTTTTAGTTAGAAATTAGCTTCTCCCAGCTTTGTTTCAGTTAGGCCAACATTGAGGTGTATTTGTATTATTTAAGCCTACGTCAATCAGTGGCTTGCATATGGAAAAGGGGGAGCAGAAGGAAGGAGAATTAAAGTGATCTTGCAGAGTTCTGGGACAGTATACTTATGCAGGGAAAATGACCCTCCAGGCAGCATCCACAGAGATATTAGGAGATGATGAAAAAGAATCTTAAGGTAAGAGACAGGAAACAAACAGAGACAAAATGATAACACTTGGCTCAACCACATGCTTAGGCTTGCTAAGTGCTTACTTAGAGGTTAGTTTCATGGAAGAACAGAAAAGGGAAATTCCCCACATATGCTCAATTTCCTTGACTGCAAAGGGAAAACCAGAGGTGCCAGTTCCCCAACCCTAGCCCAATATGCCTCTGTTATCTACAGAAGGGGGCAGCCAACACCAGCGTGGGCTCCTCCAGGGACAGGGGCATCTCAGTGCCCTGTGACACATAGATTAATCGGGTCCGTTACACATAGATGCATTCTTGACTAAAAAGTAGAAAATATTAGAAAGTACACTCCACATTACTTTTAAACAAAAAGCAGATAGTTTTTTCTAGCAAATGCTGCAGTGATCCTTCCATTTGAACACTTTATTAATACAGAGAAACAAATTATTTCTCTGTATATTTATAGCTGGTAGTAGTAAACTTAGGGCTTTATAATTTCATTTATAAATCACATTTTAATGCTGAATATCAGATACAAATTAGATCTTCTCCTAGTTCCCTTAATAGCTCATATGCTAATCACTTTGCTCATATTTTATATTAACAATTTTTAATTTGTCCTTAGGTTGGTTTTTAATACATCATTTGCTGGTGCTCAGTTTGCATACTCCAGCATTCCTTGTGCTCACACACTCGGCCAGTTCTCAGTCCACGCAAAACCATTGTTCCACCCCAGGCACTTAGAAGACTGCAAGGAGCTCCCTCTTCAAATGCATTTTATCAGTTGCAAACAGATAAACCACCTATAATGCATCGTTAATATGTAAAGATGTATGTGCATAGACTTAGGCAGAGGTGTGTGTGTGTGTGTGTGTGTGTGTGTGTGTGTGTGTGTAATACAACTGCGGCAGAGAAGAGGAAATCCTTAGAGAAAGCATTGCTTCCATATTTCAGAGATGCTGAAAGCTTGCAGTGTTGATGGGATTTGGGCCAAGGCCTTTAGAAATTCACATTTTCCAGGTGTAGAAAGAGGAAGAGGTAGAGCTAAAGATGTAGTTTAGTGGGAGGGCACTTGCCTACCATATGTAAGGCCCTGGTTTAATCTTCACCATCACATGCATGTGGAGGGTGGGGATGGGGAGAGGGGCAGAGACAGAGAAACTAACCTTTCAGAGGTAAAAGCAGGGTGAACTTCCCAGCGGGGCGAGGAGCTTCCCTTTTGACATTGCAAGATATGAGGATATTCAGTTGAGATGCATTTAATCTTCCTGGTTCTAGAAGACAAATTACCTGGGGAGATAGTCAGACTCACAACTCCACTCCACCCACTTGCTTCAAAGGGCAGTATCCAGAAGTCAGATATAGCCACATTTTTGAAGCTGGAACCAGGTTGGTATCCTGAGCACACTGAACAGGCTTGGAATTGAGGACAGTATAAATAGAAAAAAGATGCCCACAAAGAATGATAGTTTAGGAGGAAGAATCAAGCAAGATAATCAGGCAAAGTATTTGTCAGCAGGTTCCAATTACTGCCTGAAGACTAGATTTGAGAGCTGGAGACTGGTTATATGTTTAAAGCATAGTCTTTATAGTCACACAGACTTAAGCTTAAATCCTGGTCTAGACTCTTACAGTGGGGCTCTGATTCTCAATTCCATGATCTTAAAACAGTCATAATTATAGCAGTTACCTCCTACAGTTGTGGTGATTATTGAGTTAATTAACATAATATGCCTAGAATAGTTCATAGCCCAGCCTGAGTGTTCAGGAGCAATCATCATGAAAATTAGACTTTGAAAAGATAAGCAAAGATGAATGAAGAGCTAGAGGAATGGAGTAACCATATACAGCAGACAGATCAGTGTTTGATTTCAGAACTTTCAGTTTAGAACTTGATCAGTGGATTAGAGCAGGATTTTCTATGGAGGTATCTGAAAGGTTTAAATAGGACCACCAAAATACCTCTTATTGTTTGGGAGTGATTCTCTGAGCCTGTGAAATGGGGGAGAAGGTTGTCAATTGGTCTAGCTATTTAAAGAGAACAGATGCTAGACACTTCACCATTTTTGCAAGAGCACCAAGATATTGGCAGAGACACTTAGACCCTCTTTATTCTTCTCATTCTGAAATCACCATGATCCAAGCCATCATCAGCTTTTGCCTGGATACTTGTAATAGCCTCCCACAGCTGCTCCTGTTCCATGTTTACTGTCTATCCAAAATCTGTCTTTGGAATGCAGACATGGTGCTTCTGCTAAGCAATGAGTCTTGGCCATAATACACATTAGATTACCTCAGGGACTTAGAAAATACCTGCTTCTGAAGCATAGAACCAGAGTCTTTTGTGTAACATTTTACTCCAGTATTCATACCCTTTAGTGCAAAAGTAAGATTTTTAACCAAGGTCTATATGATTAGCTGGTTGTCTGTTTTTCTGACTTAATCTCCTACCACCTTCCTCCTTTCTCATTATGCTCCAGCCTTCTTTGCTCTTTTTTTCTTTTGAACATTCCAAGCAAGCTTCTACTTTGGATACTTTACACTTATGCTCCTGATGCCTGGAGCACTATCTCCCTGACACATGTAAAGTTCACTCCTTCACTTCTTTCAGGTCTCTGATTAGACATCATCTCATCACAGAGACCTTTCATGCATAGTCCATCTGAAGAAACACCCCACCACTCTCTGTCCTTCTACCATACTTTATTTTTTTCATTAACTGTCACTACTTGACATTATATTTTAGATGA
This sequence comes from Castor canadensis, assembly GCF_047511655.1. Lineage (NCBI taxonomy): Eukaryota > Metazoa > Chordata > Mammalia > Rodentia > Castoridae > Castor > Castor canadensis. The sequence goes on along the minus strand of NC_133405.1, from coordinate 16,021,449 downwards.
ATTTATTTCTAATTCTCCCACTGGAATGTAAGATTTGGGAAGGCAATGATTTTTGTCTGTCTCCCTCTTCACCCCCACAGTACTATCAATTGAACCTAAGGCCTCACACTTGCCTAACAACCATACACCTAGCCCTTACTGTTGTATTTTGTTTTTGAAACAGGTTCTCACTACCTTTGCCTAGGCTAACCTCAAACTCACAATCCTCCTGTCTCCACCTCTCAAGTAGCTGAGATTATAAACATGTGCCACCATGCCTGGTTTTGTCTGTCTTGTTCATAACTACATCCTCAGCTCTTAAATCTGCATCTGGCATATAATACACGTTCAATAAATATTTATTGGTTGAACGAATGAATGAGTGAATCTTTGTTTCCACCTTTCTAGGCTCTGAGTGTATGGAGAAAGCCAAAGGGAGTTCCCAGGCTATGACAATGTATATTCAGCAGGTGGCTGAGTAGAATTTGTGTGCAAAATCCAAGTTTAGGACTACATTAATTATTTGAAAACCTATTAATAATCATTACAACCCTATGTTTTTTGGTTCAATGGTCATCTAATTGGAACCCAAGCCATTTTAAAGTCTGTTGATGATACATGATGTGATAGCTATTACAAGACCTTAGCTAGAGTCTTGGAGGGGAAAGATTTCTGAGCTCAGCTCTGAAAACCTAGCAGATGGTTATGCAAATGTGATATCTGATAGTAATACCACATTTGCATAAGTACTGTATTTTCAAAGCAATTTATTGCTTTACAAAAGGCTGGACTAGAAATGGTACATTATGTGCTTCCCATTAGCTCTTGAATATGATTGCTGTATAGGTAATATATTAGGTGGCTTTGTGTTGTTCAAGTTTGTGCACTTAAGCCTTGTGAGGCCACCATATGGATCCAGGTGGATCTTAAAGTAGATTGAAGTTTCCAGGAACTGATCTTGCTCTAGTTTTCTGGTGACTGACAGAATTGGCCTTCACTGCTACTTTTCTGCCTTAGTTGATTCTACCCAAGCTTAGCCCTACAGGATGATAGTCTGTCACAGGAACAGTCCGGACTTGAGCATTGTCATTTCTGCAGCTGTGAACTTAGAGTCTTCTTGAATAGAAATCTCTTTGCTTTATTCTCTGCCTGTTTGAATTCTAGCCATTCTCCTGGACCAGATTAAGTACCTCATACAAAAGGTCTTCTCTAAACATCCCAGATTGAACTGATGGCCTCTTTGATCTTCAGTAGGAACCTTGCCCATGTCATCAATCAAGTGTTTCTGAGGATCATATTGATTAGTAGCCCAGGCTCCTAATCATACTTGGCCTTCAATCTTGGCTCTGCCATTTCCTAGATGTATGACTTCAGGCAAGTGACTTTACCTTCAAAGTTATGACACCTTAGCAAAACTAAAATAATACGAAAATTAAAATCTCTCAAAGCCTGTACTTGGGAGGCTGATATTGGGTAGATTGTGGTTCCAGAACATCCTGGGCAAAAAAGTCTGTAAAACCCTATCTCAACAGAAAAAAGCTGGCATGGTAGTGTGTGCCTGTCATCCCAGTGACAACAAGAAGGTTAAAATAGGAAGATCAAAATCTAGCTGTCCTGGACTAAAAGCAAGACCGTATCTCCAAAACAACCAGAGCAAAAAGGGCTGGGGGTATAGTTCAAGTGGTAGACCACCTGTCTAGCAAGTGCAAAGCCTTGAGTTCAAACCCCTAGTACCATGGGAAAAAAATCACTTAAAGCCTGAATGCTCCTGGCATAAGGAAACATAAGGAGATGGAAATGCTAATTACCCTGATTTAATCAATACAGATATTTAAGTATCACATTGCACCCCAAAAATATGTGAAATTATTTTTTCTAATTAAAAAGAAAATAAGTAAAAGCTATATAATGATCAAAATAATGCACAAGTAAAATAACTAACTGGCTGGCTAAATAAGTCTCCATGAAAAGAAAAGAAGAAAATGCGGACCTTTGACAGCATAACTTTTATAATGTCCATTAGCTATTTAAGAATTAAGAGGCCTACAAAGAATCAGGAAGATGTGATATATAAGTAGGAGTAGGTTATTAAAAAAATCAGACACAGTGCTAACACACATGAGATTAGCATAAAATGCTTTTAAAGCAGAGATTACATATATGTTAAGCAGTTTAAAGAAAAACAAATATGCAACAAGGTCAAATAGAATCTATAAAAAAGAACGAAACAGAACTTTTAGGACTAAAAATATAATATCTATAATGAAATGTTCACTGGATAGTCTTAGGAACATATTAAACATGTCAGCAGAAAAGATCATTGAACTTGAAGACTTAGCAGTAGAAGCTATGGAGACAGAAAACTAATTAAGAACAAATAATCAGAACTTCAATAACCTGTGGGATAATATCAGTGTATGAAGCCAATGTATGTCACAGTCCCAGAAGTGGTAATGAGAATCCAGAAAAATATTTGAAAGAATAGTGATCAAATAGTTTTAAAATTTGATGAAGAGTCTAAACCTATAGGTATGAGAAGATAAATCTAGGACAAGGGGACACATACATACATTTGCACACACACATGAAGTAAACCACACAAAAGCACATCCTAATCAAATCGTTAAAACCCAGGAATGAAGGAAAAAATTAAAGCAGTTAGAGAAAAAAGAAACCTCACAAGAGAGAGGAAGAAAGATAAAAACAAATGCTGATTCTGTATCAGAAGGAACGCTGAAGGGAAAACACTCCTATCCACCTAAACAGTTTTTACAGACAAACACATGCTATGAGAATTTATTGCCAAAAGACCTGCATGATAAGAAATTTTCTTCCAGCTAAAAGAAAAAAGTACTTATGGAAACTGGGAGCTACACAAAAGAATAAAGAGTGCTGGGAATTGTAAAACTTTTTCTCATTTCTATGAAAACATAATTGAGTAAAAGAATTAAAAAAATATGCCATAAGATAGATAATATATACAAAATTAAGTGTATGAAATGAATAACATAAAAATTGGAGGGAATATTCTAAGTTTTCTACGTTAGAATATATGAAGTAATATAGTATTATTTAAAGTGGACTCTGGTGGGTTAAAAGTGCATATTGCAAACCCTAGAGCAACAATTTGATATAGAAATAGAAATAAAACTAAAAAGCCAAAAAGGGAAGAAAAAATATATATCCTAAACCAAAACAAAACAAAGTGAAACTAAACAACAAAACCAAAACTCCCAATCCTAAAGGAAGTGAGAAAAGAAGTAAGGGGGGGTGAACAGATGGGGCAAACAGAAAAAAACTGATATGGCAAATTTAAGTTTAACCATACAGATGATCACATGGAATGTAAATTATTTGAGCATACCAATTAAACAGCAAAGCAAAGTTTGTTAAACTAATAAAAAGAGACAGACTCAACCATATGTTCTCTATAAGAGACACATTTAAAATATACCAACATAGATTAAAAGTAAAATTTAAAAAGGTATGCCATACAAACACTAATTATAGGAAAATTTTAGCATTGTATTACCATCAGACAAAGTGGACTTCCAAGCAAGGAATGTTATCAATCATAAAAAGGGAAAATACATAATGATTTTAGTTGAAGATTGGTCAACCTAGACTAGTTCTTTGGTAACTGCTAGTGTGTTTTCTGTACAAAAATTAAATTAGAAGTCAATTGAAAAAGTTATGTGAGAAATCCGCAGTTACTTGTAAGCAAACAACACATTTGTAAGCATCCGTGGGCCAAGGAAGAAATCACTAGGGAAATTAGAAAATATTTGAACTGAATAAAAATAAAAATACTCTTTCACATACATGAGTGAGAACATGTATCTGGCTTATTTCATTTAGCACAATGTCCTCCAATTCCATCTATTTTGCCACAAATAGCAGAATTTCATTCTATGGCTGAATGATATTCCACAGTTTTTTATCCATTTATCTGCTGTTCAACGCTCTAGCCATTGTGCATAGCAATGCAATAATCATGGGAGTGTACATATTTCTTTGATATGCTAATTTCCTTTTTCATATATACCTAGAAGTGGATGATAAAAAACAGTTGATCTCAAAGAGAATAAAACAGTGATTACTAGACACCAGGAAGGGAACAGAAGAGGGAGCATACAGGGAGTTGGATACAGGTACTAAAATACAGTTAGACAGTGAAAATAAGTTCTAGTGTTCTACAGCACAGTGGGATGACTATAGTTTATATTAAACTGTTATTTATTTTATGAAGAGCCAGAAGAGAGGCATTTGCAGGCTCCAAACACAAAGAAATGCAAGGAGAAGGAAATGCTAATTACTCTCATTTGATCATTATGTACTGTACTGATCAATACATGTATTCAATTATCATGCTATAGCCCCAAAATATGTACACTTGCTATGTGTCAATTAAAAAGAAAATAGCAGGATGAGGGGGGACAAAAGAGAAAGATGGAGGGAGTGAATTTAACTATGATATATTGTAAGCACTTTTGTAAATGTCACAATGTTCCCCCAACACAACAATAATACGATAACAAAAACATTTTAAAATATTTAAAATCTGAAGAAAGACAAACATAACAAAAGCAAAGAAAACACAACGGACTACTTTGTATGGGAAGCAGCTAAATCAGGGCCTAGAAGGAAACTCACATCAGTGAATGCATTGAAAACAGTTTCAAAATCAGCAATTTGAACTTGTAGCATAAAAAGTTAAAAAAGAACATACTAAATTCAAACTAAGGAAAGAAAGGAAACAAGGACTGGTGATGTAGTTCAGTGGTAGAACATGCGTCTAGCATGCAAAAGGCCCTGGGTTCCAGCACCAACTCCAGCACCACAAAAAAAGAGAGGAAAATTACATAGAAACACAGATGAATAATGAAGAAAGGTAATGAAACCAAAAATTGTTTCTATTCAGATTGATCAAGAAAAAAAATACAGAAGTCAGAATATCATCATATCCATTAAAGGAGTTTAATTTGCAATTTGAAACCTTCCAACAAAGAAATGATAGACATTTAGATTCCCTGAAGAACTGTATCAAACATTTAAGGAAAAAGTTATACCAATCACCAAGACTAATACAGAGAAAATAGAAACAGAAAATAGAGAACAAGCCTTTTAATGTCTTTTTGTGAAGCCAGCATTACCTTGATAACAAAAATCAGATAAGGACATTACAAGAAAAGGAAGCTATAGACCAGTGTATGCTATCTATAAATGGTGCCATCCCTTCTGAAAAAGAGCGAGAATATGGAAGTAGTGGTTAAAAATGTCCAAAGTGAGTATGCCACAAGATAGAGTGTAGTTGGCATTAAAGAAGGGTCCACGAGCAAGGTCAAATTGCTTGATGGCGTTCAAGTTTTCTATATGCTCACTGATGTCAATCAAAAAACACAGAGGAAGCTGCTAGGTGTTCTTCCTCCATATCTGAGTTCCCTTCTTTTTTTTTTTTTTTTTTTTTGCTTTGCAACATTATCTTAATATTTTTAATTTTATTCATTCATTCATTCATTCATTTATTTACAGGACTGAGTTTTTTTTTTTTCATTTTTCTTTTATTATTCATATGTGCATACAAGGCTTGGCTCATTTCTCCCCCCTGCCCCCACCCCCTCCCTTACCACCCACTCCACCCCCTCCCGCTCCCCCCCCTCAATACCCACCAGAAACTATTTTGCCCTTATCTCTAATTTTGTTGTAGAGAGAGTATAAGCAATAATAGGAAGGAACAAGGGGTTTTGCTGGTTGAGATAAGGATAGCTATACAGGGCATTGACTCACATTGATTTCCTGTGCATGGGTGTTACCTTCTAGGTTAATTCTTTTTTGATCTAACCTTTTCTCTAGTTCCTGGTCCCCTTTTCCTATTGGCCTCAGTTGCTTTAAGGTATCTGCTTTAGTTTCTCTGCGTTAAGGGCAACAAATGCTAGCTAGTTTTTTGGGTGTCTTACCTATCCTCACCCCTCCCTTGTGTGCTCTCGCTTTTATCATGTGCTCATAGTCCAATCCCCTTGTTGTGTTTGCCCTTGATCTAATGTCCACATATGAGGGAGAACATACGATTTTTGGTCTTTTGGGCCAGGCTAACCTCACTCAGAATGATGTTCTCCAGTTCCATCCATTTACCAGCGAATGATAACATTTTGTTCTTCTTCATGGCTGCATAGAATTCCATTGTGTATAGATACCACATTTTCTTAATCCATTCGTCAGTGGTGGGGCATCTTGGCTGTTTCCATAACTTGGCTATTGTGAATAGTGCCGCAATAAACATGGATGTGCAGGTGCCTCTGGGGTAACAGTCTTTTGGGTATATCCCCAAGAGTGGTATTGCTGGATCAAATGGTAGATCGATGTCCATCTTTTTAAGTAGCCTCCAAATTTTTCTCCAGAGTGGTTGTACTAGTCTACATTCCCACCAACAGTGTAAGAGGGTTCCTTTTTCCCTGCATGCTCGCCAACACCTGTTGTTGGTGGTGTTGCTGATGATGGCTATTCTAACAGGGGTGAGGTGGAATCTCAGTGTGGTTTTAATTTGCATTTCCTTTATTGCTAGAGATGGTGAGCATTTTTTCATGTGTTTTCTGGCCATTTGAATTTCTTCTTTTGAGAAAGTTCTGTTTAGTTCACATGCCCATTTCTTTATTGGTTCATTAGTTTTGGGAGAATTTAGTTTTTTAAGTTCCCTGTATATTCTGGTTATCAGTCCTTTGTCTGATGTATAATTGGCAAATATTTTCTCCCACTCTGTGGGTGTTCTCTTCAGTTTAGAGACCATTTCTTTTGATGAACAGAAGCTTTTTAGTTTTATGAGGTCCCATTTATCTATGCTATCTCTTAGTTGCTGTGCTGCTGGGGTTTCATTGAGAAAGTTCTTACCTATACCTACTAACTCCAGAGTATTTCCTATTCTTTCTTGTATCAACTTAAGAGTTTGGGGTCTGATATTAAGATCCTTGATCCATTTTGAGTTAATCTTGGTATAGGGTGATATACATGGATCTAGTTTCAGTTTTTTGCAGACTGCTAACCAGTTTTCCCAGCAGTTTTTGTTGAAGAGGCTGCTATTTCTCCATCGTATATTTTTAGCTCCTTTGTCAAAGATAAGTTGCTCATAGTTGTGTGGCTTCATATCTGGATCCTCTATTCTGTTCCACTGGTCTTCATGTCTGTTTTTGTGCCAGTACCATGCTGTTTTTATTGTTATTGCTTTGTAATATAGTTTGAAGTCAGGTATTGTGATACCTCCTGCATTGTTCTTTTCACTGAGTATTGCCTTGGCTATTCGTGGCCTCTTGTGTTTCCATATAAATTTAACAGTAGATTTTTCAATCTCTTTAATGAATGTCATTGGAATTTTGATGGGAATTGCATTAAACATGTAGATTACTTTGGGGAGTATCGACATTTTTACTATGTTGATTCTACCAATCCATGAGCATGGGAGATCTCTCCACTTTCTATAGTCTTCCTCAATCTCTTTCTTCAGAAGTGTATAGTTTTCCTTGTAGAGGTCTTTCACATCTTTTGTTAGGTTTACACCTAGGTATTTGATTTTTTTTGAGGCTATTGTAAATGGAATTGTTTTCATACATTCTTTTTCCGTTTGCTCATTGTTAGTGTATAGAAATGCTAATGATTTTTCTATGTTGATTTTATATCCTGCTACCTTGCTATAGCTATTGATGATGTCTAGAAGCTTCTGAGTATAGAGTTTTTTGGGTCTTTAAGGTATAGGATCATGTCGTCTGCAAATAGGGATATTTTGACAGTTTCTTTACCTATTTGTATTCCTTTTATTCCTTCTTCTTGCCTAATTGCTCTGGCTAGGAATTCCAGTACTATGTTGAATAGGAGTGGAGATAGTGGGCATCCTTGTCTGGTTCCTGATTTTAGAGGGAATGGTTTTAATTTTTCTCTGTTAAGTATAATGCTGGCTGTAGGTTTGTCATATATAGCTTTTATAATGTTGAGGAACCTTCCTTCTATTCCTAGTTTTCTTAGAGCTTTTATCAGGAAATGATGTTGGATCTTATCAAAGGCTTTTCTGCATCTATTGAGATGATCAAGTGGTTTTTGTCTTTGCTTCTGTTAATGTGGTTTATTACGTTTATTGATTTTCATATGTTGAACCACCCCTGCATCCCTGGGATGAAGCCTACCTGGTCATGGTGAATAATCTTTTTGATGTGTTGCTGAATTCAATTTGCCATTATTTTGTTGAGGATTTTTGCATCAATGTTCATTAAGGAGATTGGCCTATAGTTCTCCTTTTTGGAGGTGTCTTTGCCTGGTTTTGGGATAAGTGTAATACTGGCTTCATAAAATGTGTTTGGCAGTTTTCCTTCCCTTTCTATTTCATGGAACAGTTTAAGGAGGGTTGGTATCAGTTCTTCTTTAAAGGTCTGATAGAATTCAGCAGAGAATCCATCAGGTCCTGGACTTTTCTTTTTGGGGAGACTCTTGATTGCTGCTTCAATTTCATTTTGTGTTATAGGTCTATTCAGGTGATTAATTTCCTCTTGGTTCAGTTTTGGATGATCATATGTATCTAGAAATCTGTCCATTTCTTTTAGATTTTCAAATTTATTTGAATATAGGTTCTCAAAGTAGTCTCTGATGATTTCCTGGACTTCCATGGTGTTTGTTGTTATCTCCCCTTTTGCATTCCTAATTCTACTAATTTGGGTTTTTTCTCTCCTCATTTTGGTCAGGTTTGCCAGGGGTCTATCGATCTTGTTTATTTTTTCAAAGAACCAACTTTTTGTTTCATTAATTCTTTGTATGGTTTTTTTGGTTTCTATTTCGTTGATTTCAGCTCTTATTTTTATTATTTCTCTCCTTCTATTTGTTTTGGGATTTGCTTGTTCTTGTTTTTCTAGGAGTTTGAGATGTATCATTAGGTCATTGATTTGGGATCTTTCAATCTTTTTAATATATGCACTCATGGCTATAAACTTTCCTCTCAAGACTGCCTTAGCTGTGTCCCATAGGTTCCGGTAGGTTGTGTTTTCATTTTCATTGACTTCCAGGAACTTTTTAATTTCCTCTTTTATTTCATCGATGATCCATTCTTCATTAAGTAATGAGTTATTTAGTTTCCAGCTGTTTGCATGTTTTTTGTCTTTACTTTTGTTGTTGAGTTCTACTTTTATTGCATTGTGGTCAGATAGTATGCACGGTATTATTTCTATTTTCTTATATTTGCTGAGGCTTGCTTGGTGCCCTAGGATATGATCTATTTTGGAGAAGGTTCCATGGGCTGCTGAGAAGAATGTATATTGTGTAGAGGTTGGATGAAATGTTCTGTAGACATCTACTAGGTCCACTTGATCTATTGCATATTTTAGATCTTGGATTTCTTTATTGAGTTTTTGTTTGGATGACCTATCTATTGATGATAATGGAGTGTTAAAGTCTCCCACAACCACTGTGTTGGCGTTTATATATGCTTTTAGGTCTTTCAGGGTATGTTTGATGAAATTGGGTGCATTGACATTGGGTGTGTACAGATTGATGATTATTATTTCCTTTTGGTCTATTTCCCCTTTTATTCGTATGGAATGTCCTTCTTTATCTCGTTTGATCAATGTAGGTTTGAAGTCTACTTTGTCAGAGATAAGTATTGCTACTCCTGCTTGTTTTCGGGGGCCATTGGCTTGGTAAAACTTCTTCCAGCCTTTCATCCTAAGCATATGCTTATTTCTGTCGGTGAGATGAGTCTCCTGTAAGCAACAAATTGTTGGATCTTCTTTTTTAATCCATTTTGTCAAACGGTGTCTTTTGATGGGTGAATTAAGTCCATTAACATTAAGTGTTAGTACTGATAAGTATGTGGTGATTCCTGCCATTTAGTTATCTTAGTTGTTTGATGGTTTGATTGTGTGTACCTAACTTGATGTTACTCTCTACTGTCTTGCTTTTTCTTATCCTGTGGTTTGGTGCTGCCTGCCTTTTCATGGTTAAGTTGGGTGTCACTTTCTGTGTGCAGGATCCCTTGCAGAATCTTTTGTAATGGTGGCTTTGTGGTCACATATTGTTTTAGTTTCTGCTTATCATGGAAGACTTTTATTGCTCCATCTATTTTGAATGATAGCTTTGCTGGGTAGAGTATCCTGGGGTTGAAGTTATTTTCATTCAGTGCCCAGAAGATCTCACCCCACGCTCTTCTTGCTTTTAATGTTTCTGTTGAGAAGTCTGCTGTGATTTTGATGGGTTTACCTTTGTATGTTACTTGTTTTTTCTCTCTTGCAGCCTTCAATATTCTTTCCTTAGTTTCTGAACTTTTTGTTTTAATGATGATATGTCGTGGAGTAGTTCTATTTTGATCTGGTCTGTTTGGTGTCCTGGAGGCCTCTTGCATTTGTATGGGAATATCTTTCTCTAGATTTGGGAAATTTTGTTGTTATATTTGTATATATTACGCATTCCCTTCGCTTGCACCTCTACTCCTTCTTCGATGCCCATGATTCTCAAGTTTGGTCTTTTGATGGAGTCAGTGAGTTCTTGCGTTTTCTTTTCACAGGTCTTGAGTTGTTTAATTAATAGTTCTTCAGTTTTTCCTTTAATTACCATTTCATCTTCAAGTTCTGAGATTCTGTCTTCTGTTTGTTCTATTCTGCTGGATTGGCCTTCCGTTTTGTTTTGCAGTTCTGTTTCGTTCTTTTTTTCTGAGGTTTTCCATATCCTGGCAGTTTTCTTCTTTATTGTTGTCTATTTTTGTCCTGAGTTCATTTATCCATTTATTCATTGTGTTCTCTCTTTCACTTTGGTGTTTATACAGTGCTTCTATGGTTTCCTTTATTTCTTCTTTTGCTTTTTCAAATTCTCTATTTTTATTGTCTTGGAATTTCCTGAGTGTCTCCTGTACATTTTGGTTGACCCTATCCAGTATCATCTCTATAAAATTCTCATTGAGTACTTGTAGTGTGTCTTCTTTTAAATTATTCTTGTGGGCTTCATTGGGTCCTTTGGCATAGTTTATCTTCATTTTGTTGGAGTCTGGATCTGAGTTTCTGTTCTCTTCATTCCCCTCTGGTTCCTGTGCTAATTTTTTGCTGTGGGGAAACTGGTTTCCTTGTTTTTTCTGTCTTCCTGTCATTGTCCTTGGTGTTGTTGCTGTCCCTGTACTGTGTGTAATTAAGTATTTTCTAGCTTGTAGTAATAACAATGGTAATATTGAGAATGGAAGAGTGAGCTGAGATGGAAAGCAAGAAGTTAAAGAAAAGGGGAAAACAAATATACAGACAAGAGGGAGAAAGCAGAACAAGGTATCAGACAAGAGAGTTTCAAAGGTATAAACAGGGAGTGTTAGTGTGCTAATCGACAGTAAGCTGAACAGACAATAGAGAGACAGAGAGAGGATTGAAAATCAAAGATAAAAAAATAAAAAATAAGTATATGAAAGTAATATCTATATATAAAAATGAATTAAAATAAAATGGAAAGTAGAAAATTAAAAAAAAAAAAAAACCAAAAAACTTCCAAGTTTATATGCAATGCAATTTCAGTCTTAATAATTTGGATGTCTGTCTCAATCTCCAGTCCTGGAGTTGGTGCCTCAGATGTTGTTCTGTAGTTGTCTCCTCAAAGGGGATGCATAAAGTAGAACAAAACTACACTCACACACACACAGAAAAAAAAAAAAAAAGCCCCACCAAGTGTCCCCAGTTCAAATGCAATACAGTTTCAGTAAGTTTTTCGGCTTGCAGGTGTAATTCGGTTGTTCTCTCATCAAAGGTAGGGAGAAAAAGAAAAAAAAGCGTCTGGAGGCAGTTCTGAGAATGGTATCTGCAACTGTGGCTTGCCTGCCTGCTGCTCTCAGCCTGTAGCTGGCAGCGTTATTTATGCAGATCTCTGGGGTGAGCTAGCACTCACCTGGTCCCACAGGCTTTGTTTGCTCAGAGTTCTCCTGTGCAGGGGCCTCTGCTACAGGCTTTCCCCTTTCCAAGCACTGGGAAAGGTGACACTGCCCCGCGTTGTCAGGCCTGCGTGTTTATTTACAGTTCACGTGGGAAGTGGGTCTTCCCTCCTCTCACAAGCGTCCCTGCTCCTGGTTGCTGGGCGTGCCCCGCTCCCGCCAGAGCCTCTCCGGCCCGCCCGGCTTGTTTATTTACAGTCCCGGGAAGGATTCCCTTCCCCCAATCTTCAGCGCTCAGGGCACCCCACCCTCTTTCCAGCGTGTCTTAACTGTTCTTATTGCTTAGTACTCAGTTTCTCTTTTTTTCCCGGGTGGAGGTCAGTCTGTCCAGGGGGCTATGCTGCTCTGGCCCAGGCTTGTCTGTGGGGCTACCACGGTACCGTGAAGCTCACCTGGTCCGCCTCTTCTCACGCTGTCTGGGGGCCGGCCACTGGCGGCCCCAGGGTCCCTCCTCTGTTCTCCGTTTAACGTGAAGTGGAGATTCTCTGTGCCGGCTGGAGATGTGGAGGGGTCAAAGTTTTGCCTTTTCTCGGTGATTATGCCTGCAAAGTGTGTCTCCAGCGTCTCTCCAAGATTTCACTATAGGAGGGTCGCTTTCTGCTTCCTACCTCTAGCCGCCATCTTGGAATTCTTCCTGGGTACAATTCGTGGATTTGAAGCTGGGGAACGAAGAAGCACTGGAGACTTTCTGCAGGAGGCAAACATGGCTATCCGGAACGAAGCGGAGTCCAAGCGACGTCCACGGAGTTGCTCACTTCTCCTGCCGGAGGCCGGGACGCCGAACAGACGTGCGTGCCCTCCCCAGCAAACGAAGAGAAAAAATCCTGAGTTCCCTTCTTATACTATAAACTTCTCAAAAAACAGAAAATGTCTCAATCATCTCTGTCGATCCAGGGCTTAACATAGGATCTTTAATAAATTAGTACTTTATAGCAGGAATTCACAAAACTTTTTATTTGAAGGGTCAGATAGTGACTAAGTCTTCTCTGACCACATGGGTCTCTGTTGTAATCTCAGTTCTACTACTGCAGATTGAAAATGGCCATAGATGATATGTAAATAAATGAGTCCAGGTGTATTCCAAAATATATTATTGCAAAGGTACCTGGTGGTGGCATAGTTTTGGCCCATGGGTCATAGTTTCCCAACTACTGATTTGGGGACTGTTATAGAATTCATCTAATATTGATCCTGTGTGGTGAGGCTGGTAGTACAAATAAGAATATTATTGCTCAATCATTAATGTTTCTGGTATTTATCCTAATACATGTATTATAACAGCAAAATGTTAGAAACAGCATAGGTGTCCAACAGAGAGTAATTGTGCTGCTGTTTAAGGGGTAAAGTGTTTGATATGAAAATGTATTTTTTAAATATCAAGTCAAAAATTAGAATATAAAATCCTGCTTATATTTTTGCCCTAGGCTCCTCAAGATCCTTACTCAAAACCATTCACATCACCCAGCAGTGAGAGTCTCACTTTAAAAGTTCAGGTCAAAAGGTGTCACACTCGTTTTTCAAATTCTTCTATTAGCTTTGATCATATTTGCTTATGTCGTATGCTCATGGTATCTGGGGTAGTGTATGGTTCCAAGGAGACTGCAGCTGAGGAAAATCTCTGAATGCGGTATATTGCATATATTTGATGCATTTTCTCCATCAGGATGCCCATCTTCCCTTAAAGACATGCCACCTTTCAACAAATCTCAATTCATCACCTTATTACTTCAATTAAATACATAACTTTTACCTTGCTTTTTTGGCACTGTTTTCATTTGGGAAGGCAGATTTTTACAAAATTAAGGGTGGGGAGACACTCAGCAGATCGCACAATTTCAACACAACTGACAACAATGTGGAACTGATGGAAAGCTTCTCTAATCCACCAAGTTGCATAACGCAATTGGGAATTTAAAGTTTTATTTTCAAAATTTCTTTTGAATTTTACTTACTCATTTTAACCACACTTGGTAAAAAGCACGTGTAATAAATTTGCAAATAAGGCGGGCTTACTGTAAAGCTTCATGTGATCTGGCCTTCACCTTTGACCTCATCTGTTCCTACTCTTACAACTTGCCTCCTATACTCTAATGAGCTCTATCAACTCCATTTATGCTCCTGGATACCTTTTACATCCTGAGAGCTTTGTAGTTGCTATTTTCTCTGCCTGGAATATCCTTATTCTCATTCTTTGGATATAAGGTGAAATGAGACAGAGACCTTATAGGCACTTTCCCTTCCCATTCTTTCTCAAGTTAGCCTCCTTCAATTGCTTGTTTATTCCCTTTGGAGTTTTAATTGTTCTGCCTTTGAATTGTTTATTGTTTAACTTCCCAACTAGATGTAAGCTCCAAGAGAAGAGGTATGCTATCCTTACATAATACAGTCACATTGTAGCCACTGAGTACACATTGGTTAAATTAATGAATGAATAAATGACAGTCATGGTAGAGACCGGTCATAGCATTAAAAAAGCACAGATTTGAAAACTGTTAGGACTCTTTCTCATTCTCTCATACACACACACACACACACACACACACACAAACACGAACACACATCACATGGTTTGTAGTCAACTAATCCATTGATCAAAGTCTCAGTAAACTTGTACTTAGTTTTTCAATACTTAACATTTCTTTAACTATAGGCCTCATTTAAATATACTGACTCACTTCAAAACATATTCAGATTTCTTTGAAAAGCACATAATGAAGCCAAGCATGAAGTCAAAGCACCTTGTAATTCTAGCTACTTGGAAGTAGAGGTAGGAGGATAGGGAATTCGAGTCCAGCCTGGGCTGGGACCTTATCTCAAAAAACAAAATATAAACAAAAGGGCTGGGATGTGGCTCAAGAGGTCAAGCACTTGCCTAGTATGTGCAAGGCCCTGGGTTCAACCTCCCATTACCATACATACACATCCAAAAGAAAGTAGGTAACCAGTCATTTATTTCCTTTCCACAGAAAGTAACAGTAACCTCTTACGGGAAACAGTAAGAATACAGATTTTCCATTAAATTTTCAGGATTTTTTTTTAACACATAATGAAAATGAACCTCTTCAATAGAAATGTAGGGCATAGTATTTTGAAAAACTATTACATTTCCTTTGTGTTGTGTGTGTGTCCTCTTCTAAACCTGAATATTTCCTGTATATACCCATACACACAAAAGTCTGTGTCCATCTACCCAGACAGAATAAAAAGCTTCTCTCAATCTACAACACATGTACACACAAACAAGTAGGCATAATAAGCCCAGATTGTCAGCTTGTCAAATTAGCCCAATGCCATACATGGAACCTACACAATTGCTTGAGTTGTCTAAGAAATTGATTTGCATCAATATTGTCTTGCGTTCAAATTGCCATTTGTTGCTCAAATTCTCCGTCTGTGTGATAGGAATTGTCTAATGGTCACTACTTTTGAGCAATCACAAATTTTTCTAAACAATCATACAGCCACCTGTCCGAACTTTTCCACCAGTTAATTGATCTGATGTGGGAAGCATAGCTCACTCTGACTGTTTTCCCCATGTATGTGGCAACAGAGATTGTCAGACCTATTCTTAGTTATGACTAACTTCAGTTTAACTCCATAGCTGGGGATTGAACCCAGGGTCTCAAACATGCTAAGTAAACACTATACCACTGTATAACATCTCCAGACCTAAATTCAACTTAAAAGAATTGTTTAATTTACAAGAGAACTTAGTCAACTAACCAGTGCTGATTTAGCAAATGTTTAACAACCAGATCTACAAGAAAATGTATGCATATCTATACAGTTTATAGATAATTCCTTTGTGCTGTGTGTGTCTTCTTCATATTCAATGAAGAAGATGTGTCATTTGATTTACAAACAAAAAAGTAGAATGCAAATTGTAGGCATCCAATTTTTTCTCACTCAATGCTTGTGTTGTTTTTTACTAATCTCCTATGTCTATGGACAAGCCTTGGGTGCAATTCAACCATGATTTGACAAATGGAGTTGCTTCCCAACTAACTTTTTTCTCAAAAAAAATTTTACTTTAAAATCTGATATGTTCACTATGTTAAACTGTCTCTCACTCTCATGTAAATCATTTTATTAAACCCAAACTCTTTTAACCTTTGACTCTACTGATTTTCATGCTGCTGTCCTTTAGCTCTTTCTATAAATTATAGGAATTGCATTATTCTGCATTCTGCATAATGTAATAATGGCTGTGTCTAGAAACTCGCTGAAAACGTTCTTAAACATTTAACAATTAGTTCACAAGCTGATAAAACCTGGTTCATGTGCAGTGCTGAGATAACCGGCCAAACAATTTCTTGTGATTAACTAGGCATTTCTGTCATAATTAGCTGTTAAAATATATCCTTCTAACCCCTTTGTCTTCTTCACTCAGAATCTTTCTTTCTCCTTTCTGATGTGCCAACTTCTTCAGCAACTGATCCCTTATG
Source organism: Castor canadensis (assembly GCF_047511655.1). Lineage (NCBI taxonomy): Eukaryota > Metazoa > Chordata > Mammalia > Rodentia > Castoridae > Castor > Castor canadensis. Next base: position 16,005,099 of record NC_133405.1, on the reverse strand, counting down.
TTTTTCCTGAGTTCAGGGGAAGCTCTTATTTAAGAAATATTCCAAACATTGCAGGCAAGAAAGAAACTGCCCTCCAGATAAAGTGCTCATCAAAGGGTAAAGTGTTCAAAACTGAGATTGTTTCAAATTTTGAGAATATTGGATCACTCTATTAACAAACCTTAGGACTCTGTCATTTGCAAAGCTTTAATACTTGAAATGAATTAAATAATTAAATAGACATCTGCTATTAACAGGAAAGAAGTGGTCTCTAAGAAAGCAGTGTCATTTAAAAAACCACCAAAGTAGGGATGTAACTCAGTGGTAGAGCACTTGCCTATCATGTGCCTGGCCCTGGGTTTGATGCAGCATTGCCGAAAAAGATAATGTCCAATTTTAGCTGAGTGTGGTGGTACATACCTATAATTCTAGCACTTGGGAGGCAGAGGCATGAGGATCTTGAGTTCAAGGCCAAACTGAGCTACATAGGAAGACCTTGTCTCAAAACAAAACTACTCAGTAAAAATAAAATATTTAGACAGAGGGCTTCATCCATAGTCAAGAAATCAGCTTAGTGACAAGAAATCATCTTAGAGAATGGAGACTATGCAGAAATGGGAGATTTTTTCCCACTGTCCTTTTTTTTTTATGATCAGCTTTTGTTTGCCTTTATGTCCCAGCCTAACCATTACTTTTTTGGAAAGTCTTGCCTAACATATTTGAAATCTGTATTTATTAGGTCAAGCCATATGAAGCTGTAGTTTACTTAATAGCCAAACAATGGCAATATAATATGTCCAAGTTTATAATTCTCCCATCACACCACTTATCATATTGGAGTCTAATGAACTTAGCTACTTGTCTATTGAACTTATATGAGCTCTGTGATTTTCAGTTTATGTCTAGGTGGTAATCTTATAGATATTTTTGAATGAATGAATAAGCAAACAAGTTGCAGCATCTCCTTGAAGGTAAAAAATGGTACCTGTAGTTTTTTTAATGAAAAATATTAATTTTGAAATGGATACCTGAATTTACATATGATATATTCAGGTAGCAATATTCTAAGCCAATGGAAATTTCCCATAAGTTTAAGTATGGGACGCTCACAGTAGGTCCTATAAATGGGCAGTATTGACTCCAATGCAAAGAATTTGGATGGAAAGCGGTCAAATATAGCAAAGGAAGGCCTATAACACATAGTTTATTATCCAGAAAGGGGTTCTGGTATTTGGGGTATATGGTCCTCTGCTAAACAGAGAGGCCATCAAAATGCTGGAGGCTGTCAATCAGATAGTTATGTAGACATTTTCTGGGTTGGATATGTGTAGCAATTTTTAAGTTATGTTTCTTTGCATTGCCCTTAATTATGTCTAGACAAATGTTTCTGAAACTTTATGTGTGTGTGAATCACCTGTGAAAATACAAACTCTGATTTAGTGTGTCTGTTAAAATTCTGCATATCAGACCATCTTCTATGTGATGCCCATACCTGGGACACCTTTGAGTAGCAAGGAGATAGGGAACACACTTATGAAAGCAAAAAAAGATGACTCCTTTCTCCTAGTTTCCTAGTGTCTAACAGTCATTCGTACTCAGGTTTAACAAAACTTTGTTGTCACCTATTAAGGGTATACAGGGTGAGCATTATCCTAAGAGCTTTCATTTACATGTTACATTTTATCAGTATGTGTGTGATGTACTTATTACTATTTCTTTTTCCATTTAAAAGTAACAGGACAGTCTGGCCTGTGTATTGCTAATCATTTCCCTCACTCATTTCCTTGGTACATTTGTATTAAGTTCTTAATGTGTTAGATGCACTACACTAAATGCTGGTTGGAAATTAAATTCAGACCCATGGGTTTGTAATGGCTAGAAATTGAATCCATATAGGTGATTTGTAAGTACAGATAATGAGCTTGGGCTTTGTAATTCCTCAGAGTTCATCAAGATTGGAGAGAGTGAAACGTGTTAGATAGAGTTCATCAAAAGTCCCTGCTACATAGGAACAAACTGCAGACTGAGAACATGGAGACAGTATTTGGGGAATCAATGGGACTTACATCAGAATTAACTGGTCATGTATGTAATGACATACAAAATCATTATTGTGCAGGATAGTAATTAGGCCTCACCAATAAAATAATTTGGCCTAATGACAGTAATGATCCTTTCTGGGGTCAGTTAAGGTCAATGAGTGGTCTGAGGAATAAATCTGGTACCCTGTGCCAACAAGAAGTGAGATCACTCCAAGGCAAGTGTTTGGAAAGATACTTGCCCTCATATTGCTGCCTAGAAAGAGAAGTAAATTAGGAAGACCTCCATCAGGCCAATTGGTCTTTAACATTTTGCATATTTGATATGTAATCATTGATGTTAATGAAAGGGTTTTAATTAAGTACTAGACTTCAATAAGATCCCCTTTCTGCAGGTTCTACAATTACTTCATGGCAGTACCCTCTTGAACTGCTCTCTCTGGTCAGATTTGGTCTAGGACAGTTGGAAAACCCACTTAAACTGGTCAATGAAGCTTGTTTTGGTTAGACCTGCAGAAGGTTCTGGTAGTGATGCCTTTGATTGGATATGATTTGAGAATATCTCCCAAAGGCTAGTTGTTGAAATTTAATCCCCATAGTGAGGTAGCAGTTACTTCCTAAAGAGATTAGAACATAGAAAGGATTATGAAGATAATGGGAGAAAACCCTAAAGGCATTTCAGAGATCTTCACCACTGACCCTCCCACCACAAGCACAGAGCTTTAGCAAGGCAGAATGATTTTGGGTAAGCATACATGACAGTCTCCAAGGGCTCACTGCCCAGAATCACCTCAGGACTCTGTCCCTACGTTCTGGCACAGCAATCCTTGGCCACTTGGCTGTGACTCAAGTAGCTCCAGGTGCACTTCAACGAGCTGCTCTGAAGAGCACATATAGTAATCTTTGGTGGTATCCATCTCATGATAATTCTACAGACCTGCAGAATGCAAGCCCGTAGAAGAATGGAGGTTTCCACTGAGATTTCAAAGGAAAGTCTGGTGACCATGCAGAATTTTGCCTCAGGGAGGGAGCTGCCATAGAGAACTCCCCCTCCCACTCTGGCAATGCCTTATGAGCCATGGAAAGATTACCTCGGAACTATAGAGTGACCAGTATGCCATTCCATTCTGGGAGTATAGTCATTGAGACTCTAAATCAAGAGAGTTGAAGCATGGGTTGAGTCCAGCAAAGCCATAGGAGTGAGCCTGCTTGAGGCCTTAGGGATCTAATACCTGTTCCAGTGTGTACAGGGTGCCAGCCTTGGGGTTTTAAGTTTTAATAATCTACCCTGCTAGCTTTCAGACATGCTTGGGACTTTCTACTTGCCTATTCTTCCATTTTGGCATGAGAATGTGTGTGCTGTGACTGTCTCTCCATTTAATGCTGAAAGTAAGTCACCTTTTGTTTTATAGGCTCACAGCTGAAGGAATTTGCCCTGAGTCTCAGATGAGACTTTCAACTTTGGACTTTTAGATTAGTGCTGAAACAAGGTAAGACTTTGGGATTGTTGAAGATGGAATGACTGTACTTAGCATTTTTAGAAGGATGTGCATATTAGGGCCCCCAGGCATGAAGCCATGGTATCTCATCATGGTTTTAATTTTCATTTCCCTTTTGCTTATTGATAATGAACACGTTTTCAAGTGCTTATTGACCATCCATATGTCTTCTTTTGTCAAATGTGTGTTTATATCTTTTGCCTGTTTTTAAAATTGGACTATTTGCTTTCATTTTATTGAAATTTAGGAGCTCTTTATTCCAGGTATAAGCTTTTTTTGGTTTTATAATCAGTATATTAAGGAGACATTCATGCATTTCAAGAATCGCTTAGATTCTGATATCCAGATTTAAGCTTATGAACATATGACTTTATTATTTTTATGTTTTATTTTTTAAATTAGGATATATTTGTTGTACAGAGGGGTTTCATAGCAATAATTCCAAATAAACTTACATTGTACATTGGTTAGATCACCCCCATCCTCTCTCCCCTTCAACCCCCTCCCTGCCTCACTTAAAGCAGTTGCAAGATGTTTCTTTGTTCTGTTTCATATAAGTATATGAAGTACACCAATCTTATACCCTCACCTTAATCTTCTTCCTTCACTCTCCCCCTCCCACTAGTAACCCCCTACACATTGCTCCTACTTTACAGTCCTGTCTTTTGTTATTAATGTTTAAGTTGATGTTCAAAGGAGTTTCTCAATGTGTCCCTGCTGTGAGTATACTTTACTTTGGTCTGTTCAACCCCTTCCATTACTTTCCCTTACCCCTTTACCTCCCACCCCTGATTTTCAACAGTTTTCAATATATATCTTTATATCCTCTACCTTCACAGATGTTATGTTTTCCAGTATTGCTGATGCTCTATCATTCTCTTTTCCTTTCCCTGAGCTCCACAGATTAGTCCACTATCACAAAAGATGAGCATATGACTTTAAACCTACAATTAAAGCTATTCATCATAATCTGCTCTACTACCAACATTGAATTACAGTTACTTTGGACTATAAGTCAAATGGTTTAAAATAAGCCTGTAACATACCTAAGGAACACCTTTCCATATTGCACATTCAAATCAGATGTAAATCTTTATATCAAATATATGTATTGTAAATATTCTCTCCATTCTAAGGTTTGCCATTTTCTTAATCTTTTTGGTGGAATAAGGATTTGAACTCAAAGCCTTGTGTTACCACTTGACCATTCTTCCAGCCCTACTACTTTCATTTTTGTTGGGAAAAAAATTTCAATTTAAGTGTACGTTATAACCTTTTCTAAAAAACATCTGCACTCAACACTAATATATAGTAGCATTCCACCAATATAGCCAGTTCCCTTATCCAACTAGCAGTCCAGCTAGCTTATTCCTGTGAAGGCATGCTGGCCCTGGTTACTCAGAATAATATGGGAACTTATTAGAAATGAATAATTTCAAGTACCACCCAAGCCTAACTGGATCAAAAATCTACATTTTAACAAGTTCCCAGATGATTGGTAAGCACATAAAAGTCTGAGGAATTCTGATCTATGCAAAAGCAACATCTCACTATCACCCATTGTGAGTTTTCTCCTTTTATAATTCCATAAAGAGATTCAATGCTCAAGTAACTCTTTAACCTCCACCATTTTTCATATTAGGGCAAAAAAGCTTATGTCAGCACGTGGAGGGTGGCTTTTCATGTTCATTTGTTCTTAGTCATTATTACTGAGTTGAATCCCAGATACTCTATTGCAGCCAGGGAGCTGAAGTAGAGCAGCTGGCTTAGTTTATATATTTTAGAAAACCTGTTTCCTTACCTCTCCTGAGGGACCACTGAGTCAAGCAATGTCTTTTTTCCACCATCTGGTTAGCTCCTATGCAAATTCATTTTGTCCCTGCTCTGAAAAACCTCCCTTTAATACTCATAATCTACTTAGGCAATTGCTTTCTTTCCCTTTGTGTTCTTGGTTATTGTCAGAGGAACTTACTGGAAAATACTCATTTTTGCCTGTTCATTTACTCAACTCTGTTTAAGAAATGTCAGTGTAGGTGAATAACTAATTTATGCAAAACCATGGCCTGCATAGAAAAGGATTGTAATTGTACCATGTTAAACTCCACTGACATCTGCATTTGAAGACATTCAAATGGATAGTGCTTTGGGAAGCAGCTGTTCTATTACAGTGTTTGTTGATAACTGCATCAGACCTGTATTTACATTAATTTCTTCCATTGTGCTACCAAAAGGAGGGCTGATACAGGCTTGAAAAACCCTCCAAGTACTGAACTGAATTGCCATATTTTCTGTGGGCAATGAAATCATTGACTAAGTAATGTACCCAGTGGGTCAGGGAAACCTGGGCTGCAGGCCAAGTTCTTCCTTGCTAGCTGTGTGAACTTGGACAAATTGCATAGCTCTCTGAGTTCAGTTTCCCTCATACATGAAATGGTGATAAATAAAATGTGAAGATCAAATTTGATAATGTCAAGAAAACATTTTGGCAGTTTGCTTGGCCCATAGTTGTATGCTCAATAAATGCATTCCACAATCTGGACCTTAGTCTGGTCTGCTACTTAGAACTCATACCTTTTTCCATTCTCAAAGTAAAAGTTGCTTTTATGTATGTATGTATGTATGTGTATTTGGAACTTGGGCTATCAAAAAAAGACTAGAAAAACCATGGATGATTAATGGAATAAAAACAGGCAAGGAGATGCTTCTTTTTATTTATTTATTTGCATATATTAATTGTTACGGGGGGACACATTTTGACATTTACAATATATGCTTACAATATATATTATTGTAAGCTTACAATATGCTTACAATATATATTAGTTATATTTTCACCCTCTCCATTGTTCTCCCTCATCTTCCTCCCCCTTCTTAGAACCTTTTCAACAAGTTTCATTATTCTATTTTCATACATGAAAACAAAATACATTCACTATATTCACCTTCCTTCACCCTCTCTGTTAATCCTCCCCCTTCTATTGGTACCTACTCCTGGAAAAGACCTGTTTTACCATCCTGTCCTTCATTTTTTTAAGTGTGTATTGATTGTTCAAAGGGGTTTTGCCATGATATTTCACACATGTATATATCATGCTTTAATCAAATTATCCCCCTATATTTGCACTGCTCCCCTGTTATTCAGCAGTTTACAGTGCATTGCATTATACAATCTTCATACATAGATGCATTGCATTTGAATATTATTCACTCTATCACTTTCATTTCCTCTCCTGCCTCCCTGTAGCTCCCCCAGACAGACCCCTTAGTACAATCATTCTCTCTCACTCCATATATATACATATATGCATATATATACATATACGTGTATATAAGGTCATATGTGTATTTATATGTACGTTTATCTTATAGGTCTAGCTTCCACACATGAGGAAGCAGATGCTTCTTAGATATTCAATTCTTGTTTTAAGTGTCTGGGCACTGTGGACAGAAGTGCCTAGGGATTAGAAAGTTGTTTCAAATGTCCCTGCTCATTAAGCCAGCCAAGGAGCCAAGGATGGATTAGAATTTGCCATCTCTGCCTACTAAAAGAAAATGTCATATCATTTTTTAAATGAGCTGTCTCAGAAATTCAGGGAGATCACTGAACACAGGATAGAAAGTGATAATTAAGCATGAGAAGAATTTTCTCCTTGCTAGGGAAAGATTTAGAAAATGAGAGTTCCTGTTGGGTCAGATAATATTCCACATGAAGAACTGATTGGCAAAAGGCACAGGAATAGTTTTCATTTTCTGATATACAAGCTAGCTGAATCCGACTTATTTGCAAAGTTCCTTAAGTTCAGCTGATTCCTGGGAGGGAATGAAAGGTCTCGAGCAGACTATTTCATTTGGAGTCATGGGCAAGAATATAAATACAGAAACATGAAAAGGCAACCGACTTTTTACTGCTGTTTATTAAGACAGTGAAAAGTCAGAGACTGAAGTTCTTTATGGTGTGTCTCCTGCGTTAAAAAGCTGCAAACCTTCCCCACTTTTTCCTCTTTCCTTGGCAGCCTGTGTAGGGTGTGCTGCTTGTTGGAATTTTATGTGAGTATAAATTAGTGAGCTTCTATTGCAAAGGTAACAGCTTGATAGGAAATCAGCTTAATAGCTAAAAGTTACTCTTAAATATTACATTGCACATTTATTTTTATGTCCACCTTGCAAAAGTGCTTACCAAGGAGGTGTGTGCCTGAAAGCACTATTGATTTGAGAACCCTTTGCTGTTTTTGGTACATAATCTCATTAGGCCAGCATCTGAGATGTGAAGGGCTCTCTTCTGCAGCAAGAACTTTGTGAAAATGGCCAGGAAAGTAGCGTGCCAATGACATCATAACCTTGCTCCTGATTCTCCATTATTGAGTGCAAACTCCTTTGGCCTCTGCCCCTTTTGTTTCCTTGGAATTCTGAGGTCACTGGGAAGTGAGAGAATGCTCACAGCCTGAATTTTCCCAGCATTCTGAAATGGCCCTAATTCATTATTCCACATCTCTCCTACTGTTATCATTTGCCTCTTGCTCTGTCAATGGTGACTATGGCACTCTGGAAGAAGTTTTGTTATCTTTCTTTTCTTAAAGGCAGCTGATCGATTAAAAAAAAAAAACTATAAAGTCAGATGGACTTCGGTTTCAGTCTGAACTCTGCCAGTCTTACTACTTTCAGGCTGTAATAACAAAATGTCATAGAGTAGGTAGCTTATAAACAAAAAAGATTGTTGCTCATGATCCTGGAGACACTGACAGATTTGATGTCTGATGAGGGCCTATTTCCAGGTTCATAGATGGAAACTTCTTGCTGTGACTTTACATGGTGGAAGGGGCAAGGGAGTTCTTTGGAGTCTCTTTTATAAGGGCACTACTGCTGCTCATAAAGATCTCTTCCTAATGACCTAATCATGTCACAACGTCTCCCCACTTCCTAATACCATCACCTTATTAGTTATGATTTTAGCATATGAATTTGGGGGAGGAGTAGACAAAATATTCCTTCCGTAGCAGCTTCTTTATTCCTCCTCTATCAGTACTCCAAGGGTTTAGAGAAATTCAAACTAGCTTTTGTCACAGTCATTGAGTACCCTCTCCCTATAGTGTCTGAGATTAATCTTTTTCTTAACCTAGAGCCCCCCTTTCCTCATACTGCTTCAGTATCCTGGTAACTGGGTCCAGCCCTGATTTTTTCTCATACGCACAGATCCTTGATTCTACTTGAAACTGGAGGGAAAGGAGGGGGGAACTGTAACTTACAACTTAAACCAAATCTCTGCAGAAACATCACAATGACTGGCTATGGCCAAGTCCTGACTGCAAACTAGACAAACTTTGGGTTTTATTTCACTCACTCTATAACTTTATGAGATTGACTGTGGCTAAGGCGCTATAACTATGCTATAGTCAATGTCACCCTCATGGACCCTCATGAAGAGAAGTACAGAGTTCTGAGCAGGAGTTGCCAGTTTTCTGATGTTTAAGCTCACAGGGCCCTCATGTGTCAACTGCATGCTGGGCCCTTTGAACAACTATAACTTAAAACCTCCAATTCTTCCTTTCATAGGGCTGGGAGTAGGCAAAAGCAATCATTTTACTTTACAGAATTCCTTGGTTGCATCTACGCAAATATAAGGTAAGTGACAGAAAGAAAACCAGTCCAGTGAAATCAGCTCTTTGGAAGTGAAGTCAGTCCAAATGGTTTAGGTTGGGACTAGAGGTACTTCCTTTAAGGAAGCGAGCTAGGCTTCTGAAAACAGTCTGTTCAAAAAGCATATACTTTCACAAAGCAAAGTGGTGCATCAGAAGACATGTGGGCTTTCCCTATGTCTAATGGAACTACCAGATCATTCAATGCAGTGACAAGTCCCCAAATTTTGATTTATTTTGCCCTTTATTTAGTATATCTACAACCCTCCTTCCTATAATTATTTGATTTATTTTGCCTTTCTATAGTTTGTCTTATCATTTTCAGGAGCTAACAAAGTTGCTTTTACCCTTCTATCCTCAATGAGATATGTTGGTACTCTTATTTCAGCACAGAATCAGGCAAATAAGACAGGGTAATAGCTCTGTGCTCCCAGCAGTCTTTTCACCTCTTGTGTTCAGCTTGCACATTGGAGAAGCTCATGAAGAAATGAATGTAAAATTGAGCAAATAATCACACTCAGCTTAAAGCAGCTTTGTGGAGAGCAAATGAGAAGAGACATCCATTTAAACACTGTGTCTGGCATATAACAGGAAGAGGCTCAGTAAATGTAAGCTCCCTTCCTCTTCCCTTCTCCATCTCTCTAGCACTGGCATAGCCTCACCACCTCCCAGGGAGCCCTGTTCAATATGCTGTAGCAAATATTTCATTTCAGGCTGTCTTCCCTCAGCACCTCTAGAGACTTCCTCCCACGCAGCTGGTGTGTGCATTCAGATGGCAAATGACTCAGGGACAGTGTCAACAGGGTGATGGAAACAGCCACAAAAGAAAAGGTAGTCTAAAGACAGAAATAACTACTGTGAGCTCAAATGCCAGTTGGTCAACCTGAGAAGGTGCACTTCAGGTGGTTGGAGGTTTTGTTGAAACTGAATTTGTTAGAATATTTCAAAGTTCTTACTCATTTAGATACTTTGGTAAATTAGAGAAATCCCAGTAGGAAGCAAGCCTGATAATTTACACACAGCACTAGAGTTCATGAACTAGCTCTCAGATTTCCTTGAGAGCTGGTACATGCTCAGTTGTGTGCTAAGAAAGTAAAGGATATGCAAATAGTATTGCTGCCAGCAATACTATTTGTGGCCACCCTGAGAAATGTGGTCCTCTTTTTGGTCTTATCCTTTGGGACTTCACAGATTTTTTCATGCACTCTTCTTTTCCACATTTCTGTTAGGTTTCTGAATGTCTGTCATATCTGATGTTTCTGCCTTCCTTTTACTTTGCTTCTCCCCTTCCTTTTTGTAAACTGCTGTCTTTTAGGGTTGTTGATTTTCTACTCCCCACCACATCATTCATTCTCCTCTGCTTGGCATGGTCTCCAGTTTGATCTGCCAGACTACCCCAGTTATCTCATTCAATGGAAGGGTTTGCACCTAGAATTTGAGAAAATGAAACTCCCCAAGAAGTAAAGCTACATGAAAAGAGAATGGGCTTGCTAGATAGGTTGTGAAGTCTCCAAACAAAAACTCAATGGACTATTGATGAAGATGTTGGAAAGAGGGTTTTAGTATCTGCTGGGGCACCTTAAGAATTCTGAGATTCTCTCCTGGTGTGGTAGCTCATGTTTGTGATCACAGTTATGCAGGAGGCACAGGTAGGAGGACCACAGTCCAAGGCTGGCCCCTGGGCAAAGATGTGAGACTCTACCCCAAAAAATAAAGCAAAAAAGGGCTGAGGATATATGGCTCAAGTGGTAGAGTGCCTGCTTAGAGACCCTAAGTTCAAACTTCAGTACCACCACAAAAAAAGAATTTTGAGGTTCTGTAATCTTAATAAGACCTATCCATGCATTTTACAGGTGAGAAAATGAAGGTGTTTAAGGAGACTCAGTACCTGAACAAGTTTTCTCACTCCTAGTCCAGTGCTTTTCTAACTATCACATACTGGTTTTCCAAACCCACCTTCAATATCACTCCCTCTGGAAAGCTCTCATTGATTAAATGAATTTCTAGCTAAGTTATACTTTATTTCCAATACAATACCTTGTCTTCCAAAACATTCTACCACCATCGTATCTGCCACTCACATAACCATAAGGCAGAGCATTGCAATTTTTATGAATAAATGTCTTTGTGATAAGCTGCTGGATGTACCATTGCTAATGAAAACAATTAAACTTAGAAGGAGTTATCTAGGGAGTTGGGCTAATATCCTTACCCCTTCAGGGCCTGTCTGTGCCTCCCTATTTGATTACTTATGGTTATTTAGGCAAGGAGCCTTGACTGAAACTCTGAGTTGGCACTGCCAACTCCAGTATTATTCAAAGAGAAGAAAAAGAAAATATTAGAATCTTGCCTTTGGAGAGCTTAGATTCTTGTTGAGAAGATAGTACACATATGATGAAATGACTTGAGAACAATTACATGCCACATGTCAGGTATGAAATTGCATGCTTTAAATTGAAATTGCAGGTAAGGACTAAAGGCATAACAAGGGAGAATATTAGGGCTCTTTCCCCACAAAATATTTACTTACAGTTGCTCTTCCATCATTATCATCAACAGCAAGCTTTGCTGAGCTCCTTCTCAGCTGACTGGGAGAAGAGGAAGCATCTATATCAAGGTGGAGATCAAGGGGGTACATCAGGCAGCAAGTGTTCAGGGCCAAGAATTTCAGGTATGTAGTTTTGTCTGGGTGTGGGAAAGCTCTAGGGTTTAGAAGGGATGGGTGGAGCCTCCAAACACAGGGAAAACTTCTTTCCACATTCATCTCCCTGCACTATCAATGGTCAGGGCACGGGCAGCCCACAATCACTTTTGGATGCAGGGGTCAGGTATGTAGATTTGCAGAGAGGGTGCTGAAAGCAAAGATCCCCAGGGCCTGATGGAAAAAGGAAAGCTTTTTTGCAGCATGTTGGTCTCAAGGTGCTCTGGAGAGCATCAGGATGAGTGAGATAAGCCAAGCTTAAAAGGCCACATATTGTATGTTCTTGCTCATTTGTGGAATCTAGACCTAAAATGATGGTGATGATAATTATTAATGGGATGTGAATATATATGGAGGACTTTCTAAGGGGGAAACAATGGGAGGGAGGAAGAAAGGATACTGAGGGATAAATATGATTGAAGTATGTTACGTATACGTATACATATACCTATACATATACATAAGTATATATGAAGACAGCATAGTGAAACCCACCACATGCTGATTGAAAAAGTAGAAAGAGTGGGGAATGGGAATACAATGGCGGGGGTATGGAAATACCACAGTGAATTCCCCTTGTATTACTAACGCATGCTAATTTAAATAAAAGAGTAGCTACAAAGCAGAGAAGGCAAAGTACGTTGGTCTGGGGAAGTAACAGAGAAAGCAGGTTGAGTTTACTAGGAGGTTGTACAAGATAGTATTGAAAAAAGAAGAATCTAAGTGGAAGATCACAGATGACAAATTAGGTATGACATTTGTATTCTATCTGATGGCTACACAGGTACCACTGAGGATTTCTGAAAGGAACAGGAGAGGGATAAACTTTCAAAAAAATTTAGCAGTATTCACTTGATTTGCAGGTGTAGGTTGTGGGTAGTTGTAGTGATGGTGAGGAAACGATCATGTAGATGTACATAAGAGACAAAGCTTGGAGATGTGAATTTCAGGAAGAAGAAATAGGTAAAACAGGAGCCTTTGATTTGGTGTGGGTATTTATGGAAAGCACTACATTTTAAAAGCAAAAAATCAAAGGGTTTTATTTACTTAAAATCAAAGGACCAGCGTTTAGTGATTTGGATATTTGACCTCTTCTTCCAGCTTCATGTTTTGAAGGAAATACAAAAACAAGGTGAATATTGATTCCTTCTTTTAATTATTCATGAGCAAAAGTGTCTTATATGCCAGTGAATATCTTTCTTTCTTTAAACCTAAGTATACTGAAAATATTATTTACTGCAACCCCTTGTTATTTTCCATGTTCCCTTCCAGATATGATCCTCATATATAATTCATTTTACATAGCTGTCATTTCAGCCATATGTAGAACATCCATTTAAACATATGTATTAAATGAATATGCTTCAATAGAAAACTAAACTACTTAAAATTAAACAAAGGTGTTATAAAACACAGTTAAAATAAGAATTCATTTTGGCACAATTTGCTCTGACTCCTCAAACTTTATCTAAAACTACACTTCACGTTGTATAAACTGTGAGAAGGTTCTCATATATTCCAAGCCTGAGATTTGACATCCTAAGAGCACAAATTGCAAATATTTTAAAGATCATTATACTTCTCATGAGTAGATGAAATGGGCTTTAAGTATCTGGTTCCTAATAATTGTGATACTTATTTAATTCTTCTAATAATAGTAGTAGTTGCTCTTACTTTATAATTTCTGAATGCCAGACACCATGCTAATCAAATTACATTCATTATCTCATTAATTCCTTACAAAATATGAATGGGACAGGACTTATTCTCATTTTACATAGAAGAAAATCAGTGATAATGATTATGTTACGTGAAATAAACCAGGCTCAGAAAGACAAATGCCACATTTTTTTCTTATATACAGAAATCCAGAATTGAAATTAAAAAAAGGACATGAACATAAAAGGGGGATTATTTTGGTGGGTTGGAATCAGTGGAAAGTGAAAGGGAAAAATAAGGAGTAGAATATGATCAAAGTACATTGTATGCACATATGGAAAAGGTAATAATGAAACTCATTTGTAAAAATTTGCCAGAAAGCTTTAAAAAAGAGAGTTTATACAACGTAAAGTGTAGTTTTAGATAAAGTTTGAGGAGTCAGAGCAAATTGTGCCAAAATGCATTCTTATTTTAACTGTGTTTTATAACACCTTTGTTTAATTTTATATAGTTTAGTTTTCTATTGAAGAATATTCATTTAATACATATGTTTAAATGGATGTTCTACATATGGCTGTAATGACAGCTATGTAAAATGAATTATATATAAGGATCATATCTGGAAGGGAACATGGAAAATAACAAGGGGTTGCAGAGGGCAGATAAGAAAGAGTAATAGAAGGGGTGAATATGATCAATGTACATCATATACATATATGGAAATATTACAATGAAACCTCTCACTTTGTGCACCTATTATACAGTAATAAAAATAATTTGAAAAAGATTAGTGACTTAATCAAAACCATAAAGTTAATAGAGTAGGATTTCAAATTTATTTTTAACGGTGGGATATCAAATTTACACCAGCTTCAATCTTATGTCTAAGTTGTTAACTACATTCAACCTACTATTTTATTTTTGTTCCTCTTATTTAGTGCCTCACTCCCAGATCTCATGTAACTTTTTGTTTTAGCAGCAGCAGCAACACTACAGAACCTATGATGAGTGCAATCAGTGGTATATGAACAACCTTGTATCTGACACTAAATGTTAGACTCTTGGGGAAGTACGTCCATTGGGAAACTGCCCTGGCTAAACCTTTGGAGGATTCTTCCTGGTAGAAAATTCCTTCTTCCTCCCAGTGCCTGGAAATAATCCATACTTGGGTTAATTCATCCATACTTGGATAATCCATGTCTTCTCCTATTTATGCATTATAATACCTATTGAGGCTTAGTAGATGGAGGTAGGTATGAGGCTAAGCATAGTTTCCATTGCACCAGTCCTTTAACAAATATTCACATTCATAGAGTACCTTCTATATGTCTGGCACCACATTTGATCAACTTTTGTTACTCTCATCTGTAGGTACACAGATGTCTTCTGTTTCTCTTATTAGAATTTCATTTCTTTTTTCTCTATTATATATTTAGGAGAATGGAAACTTCTTGGGCACTCTTGGCTAGTTATGTCAAACAGTGGTTACTCTCCTAACTCAATAGTACCTGAGAAATCGTTTGAGTTCTAACCATCAGTACTCTTGGTGGGCACGCAACCTGTGCAGTCACACAGGGCCTGAGTTTAGAAAGGACACTGCTCTTCATTGAGTGCTCTGTTGTTGCTAACTTAAAATTCTTAATGATTTTTAAAGACAGTGCCAACATTTTCACTTTGTGCTTGGCCTTACAAATTACAAGGCTGGACCTGGATTGGGCCATGGTCCACAGATGCCAGGGGGAACTGCTTTACCTGCTTCTTCTAAATAACCCCACCAATCTTGAACTGAATGGGAGTGGAAAGATGAATGGCCAATTCACCTTATTCAATGGAAGTCAATTTCTTCAATGACCAGTGTTAAGCTCTTTTGAGTTATCTTAAGTTTTTCAAATTTTTCTGTTGTTAGGTATATACCAGGTATAAAATGGTAGAGTAAGAAGACATGGGTTGCATTTAACTCTACAACTGACTCATAAGGTCAACTTAGTAAGTCACTTAAGGTTTTTGAAATTCATGTTTTGGTCTATAAAGTGGAGATAGTAGGGCCTGCCTTACATACTCACAGACACACGAAAAGGTGTTTGTGAGACTCAAATGAGATAATGTATTTGAAAACTGCCAAGTGCTGTTCAAGATTTTGGGATTAGTACAATTGTTTATTTCTGAGGCCTGTATGCAATAAGATAAATAGTTTCCTAATTAACAGAATAAAGTTGTGACTTTGAAAGCAAACAAATAACTGTAAAAGTTAGAAAATGTACAAAATGATCAAAAATGATCAAAAGATGAAACATAAAGCCTTGCAGAGAATGCATGACATTTCTTGTGTTGGAAGTTATCAAAGCGACTAACTAGTAATGGTGTTATTTTTAAGGTCCTGTTGAAGTTTTAACAGTTTTAAATAACAATTAAGATCAAAGAAGCATTTCTTCCCAGCTACAAATCTATTGCTTTTCTGTACATTGGCATAATACTTCAAAAAGTAGAATTGGAGATGTTTAGGAAGAATTCCTACTTGTGTAACTTCTGAATCCCTTGTACTCATCTTTATCCTGTCCTATTAAATTTTTATCTTATTTTTAGGAAAGAAAGAAATATATAAACTTATATTTTTCCTGTATGTCAAAAACTCCTATCAATCTGCCACTCTCCCCTCCCTGTCCAGTCAGCTATGGACCCAGGTAGAACTTTTATTGAAGTTTAAAAATAAAAAAACTGAGAAGCCTGTACCCACCAGAATTGCCAGTTTCCTGTCCTGTTAGCTGATGTGAGATGAGGAACCTAGATAATTTTTGGAGCTTAGATAACCTTCTTCTTATTCTATATGGTTGTTCTGATAGTTTTCTGGAAAGTTGGCTTATTCACTGATCTATATAGTGGGTTCAATTTTGGTCTCATTTATCACATTTCCAGAGTACAATGTATAATTTGCATTCCTGATTGATAAGCTGGGCTTTGTATCTAATTCTTTCAATTCTAGAATTTGTACCATAGGTAAAATAATCATATTTCTAGGTTATTGGATAACTAGATGGGTTGTATGCTGCTTCAAAAATTTAAGGGGGTACAATGATGTCTCACAAACCCTACTAGGACTACTGCATCATCACGAAGCAATTTTTGGAGGTTACCAGCCTGGCCAATTTGTGCATAAATGATTCCTGCATCCAAACTGGATCTTAATGGTCAAAGCCTTGATCAACCTTTTGTGGTCATATTTTCCTTATCATATACACATGGCTACACAGTATAAAATTTAAAGTTAAAAAGCAATTTTACAGTTCTTTATACTTCATTTCATTTTGTCCTATCACCAAAAGCCTTTCATAAATGTATCTTCATATTCGTACGGCTTAGCCTTTAGTCTTATCACAGATCCTGCCTTAGTACTTTGACTATGTTCATCAAGGCACTAACCCTCCTGGATTAGTGTCCTCTGAGGTGTTTCATTAGATTCGTCAAATCACTTTTCCCTAGATGCTTCAAGGGTGATAGATTGAAGCACTTTGAAAGATACATATGTGCACAGCCTTAAGCAAAATATATCCTATGTACAACACTAATGACAAATGGGAAACAAACTGCAATCATTCCATTTACCTTGAAACTCGCAAAAGGGCTCTATTTCTGACTAACTATTCTTAAGACCTTGAAATAAAGGATGCTAATGGCAGCACAGCCAGAAGTCTATATAGGTTCATGGAGCAGATACCTCATCTCAGGAGGGTGGCTGTCTAAGATGAAGGAAAGCATAGGGTGTGTGTTGAGAGTGGGCTCTCCAATGACAACTTGGTCCCAAGGCAATCTACTTTTGCTCCCTTGGCTTCCATTTCTTCATCTGTAAAAGGAGAGGGTTGGGATCCTTAGAAAAATAGGCTTTGATTAGAAGGTTATAGATAAGAGATTGTAGATAATAGTGGCAAAGAGCATGATGGGTTACGTAGCCAGGTAGCCTGGGTTCATACTGTCATTCTGCCATTTACTAGCTGTGAAACCTTTGGAAAGTTACTTAAACACACTGTGCTTCAGTTTCCTCATCCACAGAAATGGACAATAACAACATCAACTTTATAGCATTGTAAGAGTAGACTGAGCTAATACACAGACTAGCAAAGCACCCGGCACACTGTAAATGCTTAATAAGTTGTAGCTATTATTGTTATCAGTGGCCCATAAGCTAAGAAAAGTCCTGTTGGTTAAGATGCTTCCTTGTCCTGAAGTCCCAAAATCCCAAATACCCTTCAGTACCCCTCAACCATCACACTACTGAACACTGAGTCACTATCCTCTTAACCTAGCTGAGCCATTGATGAATGGAATATGCCCGAACTTTCCACTTTACCATACACACCACACACATCCTACAATTCCTATGCAAACCACAATGCGCATCCGCTGACACACACTACAAGCAGGCCCACATATAACACATCCCAACTATACCCTCCACCTCCTTGTTCCCCAGCCACACAACCTCTCTCCTTCTCTTGCTTATTATAGGACTTCTAAACACAATAATAACATCAACGACATGTAGGTTTAAACAGCAGCCCAGGCCCAGACTACCTTCTCCACATCTCTGTGTGCTTGTCTCTCATAATAGAAGCAATGTGCTCTGGCTGGCTTTGCATAGACCTTGTCCAGCTGGCTTCCAAGCAAATGAGAAAGCCTGGTTTTAACAGTCTGAGTGAGACCTTCATTACCTGAAGTTCAAAGCTCTCACTTTCCAACTCTGAATGGGTGCCAAATCACAGAAAGAATCCCTTCCTGCATCACAGTCACTGCAATAATTGTGGTTTTAGAGGTCAATGTAATATTGCAGCATGAAGCATGAGTGATCTGTATCCCATTGCCTAAGCCTCTCTGTTTATTCTATGGCCTGTGTATGATATGTTGTCCTAACAAACATATCATTTTCTTCCATAGTTTGGGTCCAGGTACTTATTATTGGCCCCAAAAGAACAGAATACAGTTGGAGCTCAAACTTTTTGGACATCCTGAATTCTTGGTAACACTGGTTCAGGTGTCAGGTCAGTTGCTGAGAGAGTAGAAAGCAAGAAACTCTGTTATTTGATGGGAATTCAGTTTAGAAAATGACTAGCCCCTTCCACTGTCTAGTTGCCAGCTTACACAATGACCATCCCTCCCCTTCCACTGTCTAGTTAACAGCTTACACAATGACCTTCCCTTCAGGATTGTTAAGCCTTTATGGAGCACCCTCTAGTCTCAAATTTTCTTTCACATTTAAAAAACTCTACTTCTTCAGTGCTCTGTCAGTTGGTACAAAGAGAAGTAACACAGAAGCCAGTCAAGGTGCTATAGGAAAAGCAACAGACTCCACTCAGTTATAATCCTTCTGTCAAACCTCATGCAAGGGGCTTCATTTCACCTCTCTGAGTGTCAGTTTCTCCATTATCATGATAGGCCATGTATCTGAAATTCCTCCTTGGTATAATGGCTGAGATTAACATCTGAAGTATACCTAACTTCTAAAACCAGAAGATATTGTTATGTCATGTATATGAAAAGTATCTCTAATACAGGAGCTGCACCTGTCCTTAAAACCAACAGAATTACATAGATCAGGATATTGAGCAAGGGAAATCAGCTCCCAGTTATCCAGATCTGTTTCTTCTACAGATAAATCTACCTGAAGGCTGAAGCTATGACAAAGATCCCAAAGACAGCATGGTGGGATGGTGGGAGGTACTAGCTTTGCAGTTGGAAGACCAGCTTCTGGTCCCACTATGTTAGCTGTTGATAGGTAGCCAGTTCATATCTCCTCTCAGGACCTTTTTTTTCCATGTTTAAAAACAGAAAGTTGGAGTAGGTGGTCTCTAAAACCTTCTACTTTTGATATTTTGTTGTTCTCCCTAAGAGTTTCACATACAATATAGCCCATTGTAGAGTCACAGACTATCTTCAATTCTAGGGCAGTGTTTGGTTGCTAGGAGAAACAGGCAAACAGATGTCTATGACAATCCTTACCATCCCAACCAGTCACCAAGTGCATATCTATCCTGTTGACAGTGTCAGTAGGGTGACCTTTGTGTCTGGATGACAGCATATTCGTATTATTGCTCTATTTGAATAAAAGCACTATTGACCATCTGACAGACCAAAATGATGTGGGTCTTTCATGACTGCATTACGTGTTCCCACTGCTAATAAAACTGTGGTCACAGGGGCTGACAGATATGGAGGGACTATGTAATGTATAAAGTATGGTAGAAATGTTATTACAACCAAAAAACATTTATCCAGGTAGCAGTACTGAGGAAACACTGTGGTTATCTCTTGCCATTTTTGTTGAAATAGGTAATTGATTATAGCAGATATGTAACCACAGGAAGATTAGCCAGCATGTTGTATTTATAACCTCTTCTCTGCCTGAGTAAGAGAAAAGAGTGGTTATCTGGCCACCTTGTCCCGGGCACTTAATTTGTTTTTCATCAAAGTTTTAAACCTTCCTCAATAAGAAAATACCAGCTTTTCTAACCTGTAATCTGGTTATTTAATATCTTGCTAACAATGATTAAAATGAGGAGGGAATACTCTTTTTAAAAAAAAGAAAGAGGAAAAGATTAGATTTCTATGCTTTAGGTTATACTTAATCAAAGACCGAATCAACCTGATCTTGATTGAATAAAGGACATTTAAGCAATTGCAAACTTATTCCCTGTCTAAGCATTGTTTTCGGGAATGTCTCAGCGCAAAGTGTCATTATCACTTTTGTTTTATAAGAACAGACATCTTTTAATGCATAAAAATGTACTTTATAGAGGCTTTTAAAGCATAGGCACTTGCATAGATATTTATTTACAACTGTTTTTGCTAAACCAAAATAGAAAAAGCTTAGTTGACTTTTAAGCACTTGGATTTTTCCAATTTGAATACAGAGAATTATAACCACAAAGCTTCTCATTTACATAACCAAGAGGTGGCAGTATTACATCCATTATGCATTCATTGCACCATGTATCATTTAACAATAAAAATGTGAAATGTGTAAATAAAAACATGTAACAAATATTTATTTCCTTTCCAAATGGCTGCATCAGTGATAGCCACTAAAAAGCATCCAGTAAAGTGTGATGCTTCCTTGTAAACAACTCTCCCCTGCAAAACATCAAAGTTCGGAACCACAATTTATCACCACTAGTGAGTTTATTACAACTCTAGGAATTCATACACATCTACTTCAGTAAACACTTGTTTTCTGGTAAAATATTTATATCCTTCACAAATATACACAAAAATAAATTTTAAAAAATTATAAGATGTCCCAAAGTAAGATGTTTCCTTTCTGCATTTTAAAAAATTAGGAAAAAGTAAGAGAATAAAATATAAGCTAGTTATTGCTATTAAAAGTAACTATTTCAAATCAAGCCTTTTGGTTACCTGTCAAGATGTTTTTGAGCATCTGCTAAGCTATGACAGATGATTTGTGACTTGGGCTATGTTCCAATTAAATTTTACCTAAGCTACCCAAATCTGTTTGTTTTATTTTTGGTTTTCTATTTCTAACCAGTCTTGGAGAAAAAAAAACAATAATAGCAGAAGCAAAAGCCACTTAAAAAGTTAAATCTGTCGGATTACCCATGTCCTATAAAATTACTCTTAGTAAAAATCAATACCCTAAGTGTATCTGAATAGTCAAGCATAGGGTATTTGGAATAGATGTTCTTTAAAAAATAGTTTAAATAGAAATTTAGTACATTTTGCCTTATCCCTTATAGGAGATCAAACCTTCTGTCACTCATAGAAAAATATGATGTTATTTTAAATCATGAACTGCATTATGTCAACCATCCCCACACTAAGCCATTTGAATGCTTAGAAGTATTTGTGTGTTGTTTAGATACGATATCAATTATAGAATCAGTGCAAAATCTACCTGTACAGAGTGTTGATTGTACAGGTTATAAAATATATTAAAACTATAAGATATATAGATCATCAATATCTGGCATAAATCAACATATTTCCATTTCTCAATTTCCTAAGAATTTATAGATTAGTCATGAGATTGGCAGTTATGACAGACTGTGGGCACTGAATATATCAGACTGATATTTTTATTTCTTCTTCTACATTCCATTTTAAATCAGAAATTATGATCATGATGGAGAGCATTGAGTATCTCTTTCATATATGGCACAAACAGCAAACCCTTCCTCCATGTGTTCAGACTGAGTACATAGTTTGGGAAAATATATAGGTATATTTAGAGATGAGATTCAATGAGTACACATGGTGATTGGTAATAGGAAAACAGAGCAGTGTTGTGGAACAATGACCACATGAGTACATCAAATATTCCTTTCTAATAGCTTCAAAGTAGACACAGGATTTAATTCCTGAAAAGGGCAAAGGGATTAGTTTTAATTGTCATGACCTTTTTAAAGAAATAGTCTAGTTTCATTGGTCAGTGGAATAATTTTAAATCTAGAATTCATTCTTAATGAAATTTGATATATTTTGTGGTCACTTACTACAATGTGAGAATAAACATGCATTTCAATGTTTCAATTGAATTTACCATCTCCTCCTCTGTATGAATTATGTGGCTATGTCTTGATGTTTCATCAAACTCTCACTTTTTGTGTGTGTCTAGAACTTTCTAACACAGACTCAGATTCTCCCCTATACCTCTATTTTCCCATCTCAATAAGAAATTTATACCAGGGGAAATTGTGAGCCAGGAGGTAGAGGAAGCAATAAAAATAATATCAACATTTATTTGATTAGTTACTATCTACCGGGTACTTTGGTAGCAGCTTTACACTTTTTATACTGTGTAATCCTCACAACAATTTCAGCTAGAAACTATTATTATCCCTATTTGAAAAATGAGGAAACTGAGACTCAAACATTGAAATAACTTGCCCAAAGTCACACAGCTGGTAAGTGCCAAAAAAGCAACACAATTCTACATAGAGGAGGCAATACCACTATCAACAAGATAATAGCCCTCATTTACTGAATTATATTATATATTAAGCACCATGATTCTAAAAGCACCAGTTCATTTAATCTTCACAACAACCCTACAGTGAAGCAGTAGCTAATCTTACCTTTGATTTTGCAGGTATACAATGGAAACACAAAAATTTCACAACCCTCCTAAGTGCATACAGCTGTTAACCTGGGATTCAAATCCAAGTCTGCTAGCTTGGATGCAGAATGTCCCTCAAGGACCATGTGTTAGAGGCTTAGATCCCAGCTTGGTAGTTTCGGGAGGTAGTGGAACCTTTCAGAGTTAGGGCCAAGTGGGAGTAAGTTAGGTCATTTGGGGCATGCCCTTGAAGGGTATACTGGGGCCCAAATCCCTTCCTCTTCTTCTCTGTGCTTCCTGGCTGCCATAAGGTAAGCAGCTTTCTTCTCCACATGCTCCCACCATTACTGTCTTGCCATAGACAAAACAAAACAAAATATCCAACCAATCATGAATTGAAACCTCCAAAACTGAGCCAAAATAAGTCTTCCCATTTTTTAAGTTTATTACATCAGGTATTTTGTTACAGTAATAGAAATCTGACTGACATGAGGTTTCTCTGGACTCCAAATCTCTTATCTGTTCTGCTCTAAAAATACAGATGGGCTCCAAGGATGACTCAATTTCTGAAAGCACATTCAAATAACCCTGAAGTCAGTCAATGAGGTGAAATTTAACTTCCTCTTCTGGCTAGTAGCTCCTTTACATAGTAATGACCAAAACTCCCTCCCTAAACAAAATGTTCCACTAAGTTTTTTCTTCAGCTCTGTGCTGTGAATAAGGGTTAATTCAGGAGGAAACATGCCAACCTTCTGGTTCATAACTTATTAATTGACCTGTTTCATTAAAACAATTGAAGATCTTGCCATGTAGCTCCCACTTGCAGATATGATTTGTTTTCACCACTCAAAGCATCAAGGCACCATAGGTAGAACTGATCTCTTTGAAGACCACTCCCTTCAAGAGTGGTGTTGATTGAGAGGGCAGAAAACCCTGGCACTATGCATTTCTACTCAGAGGGACAAATCATTAAGGACCAAAATATGAGATACAAAATAGGAAGAATCAAAAATAGTACAATTTCATATAGGAGAAGACATGAGAAATTATTTGCAAATAATTTATGGACTGGAGTGCAGACCCAAGGCTACAGAGCATACGTCTCAGCAAAAAAAGGCTTTTTGGCACTAATGCACTGTGAGGCAGAGCTATGTACAAAACACCACAATTAAAGCAAACTTCTTTTACTTTGTACCAAAAATATGATTTACATCCTAGTCTCCAAAGATTAAGAAACTCTTGTGCAAAGACAGAGACATCTATGCCTTAAATTATTAAAGTTGTCAGTTCCTATTTTTAAAAAGTCAGGTTAACGTGCAGTCCTGAATGTCTGAACCTCATTTCCATTTGCAGAAGATAGCAGCAAAGATGTCAGCCTTCATTTCTCTACTTCTCTGTTGAGTAATAAACAATCTGAAGAGATGAATTACTTGTATCAATCCATCCATTAAAAAAAGAATATGTCTAAGGAGAAATCCCATCATCATCAGGTGAAGTTTGGGCTCAGTGGCAGGCTTTTCTTTGGAAAACTAAGTATTAAATCTCATCTATCAGCATATGCATTAGAAATTTAGTGCAAACCAGTCTGGTGGGCTTTGTTTTCTGCTATGCAGCACACTGCTGGTACATACAATGAAAGTATTTGGGCAATTTGACCTCAGAGACTTTTGTTTAAGCAGTATGCATGAATTTGGGTAATTTCCGCCAGCCAATGGAAATATGACTTCAAGTCATAGCTGTCTCTGTGACCTTGGACAAGTTATTCAACCTCTCTTGTCTCACATTTCACTTATGTAAAATAAGATGCCTAATTATTCATTCCATAGGTATTTCTAGGGTACCTATTATATGCTAAGCTCTACAGTTGTCCTAGTGAACAAGAAAAAGCTATTGACTTCATAGGGCTTAAAGTCTATGTGGATAGACAACTGAGTATGTAAATACATAATAACATAATTTTATGAAGAAAAGGTAATAGGGAGGTATGAAGAGGATGGATGGGCTAACATTTTTTTTTATGGTACTGGGGCTTGAACTCAGGGTCTACACCTCGAGCCACTCCACCAGCCCTTTTTTGTGACAGGATTTTTCGAGATAGGGTCTTACAACTATTTGCCCGGGCTGGCTTCAAACCGTGATCCTCCTGATTTCTGCCTTCTGAGTAGCTAAGATTGCTGGTGTGAGCCATTGGCGCCTGGCAGGATGGGCTGACATTTTAATTGATTGTACCAGGAAACTTCTCTGAGGAGGGGACTTTTGAGTGTAGACCCAAATAAAACAAGGAATCCCAACATGCAAATATTTGGAGGAAGACCATTCTAGGTAGAAGGAGACAAAAAGTACAAACAATTTAAGGTGAGTGTGTTCAGTATGTTGGAGATGCAGAGAGAAGGCTGAGTAGACTGGGAAAAATCAAAGGCAATAAGGGATACTGCAAGATTATAGAGAGTCTTTTACACCATGACAAGAAATTCAGGTTTAATTCTATGTATTATGTGAAGCTATTGATAGTTTATGCAAGCTAGTGATTATACTGGAAGTTTAAGCAAGGTGGTGATTGATTTACATTTTAAAAAGATCACTCTGTCTGCTATGCAGAGAACTGACTGCTAAGAGAGCAAAGGTAGCCACAGATAATATTTACAAAGCTATTACAATAATCCAGGAGGAAATGATGTTGACTTAGACCCTACTGATATCATACAGGTGGTGAGAAGTTATCAGACTTAATGGACTATTTTGGAGGTAGAGCCAAAACAGTTCTTGATGTATTGGATATGGTGTTTGAGGGAAAGAGAGGTGTCAGGAATTCTGAGGTTTTCGGCTGAGAAAGTGAAAGGTTTGAGTTGATATCAACTGAGATAGGGAAGACTGTGAGAGAACAATTTGGTAGAATCACAAGTTCTGCAGAGGTTCACATTCTTATTGGCTATTTCTGTGTAAATGTTGAAGCAACAGTTGAACATATGTACCTAGAATTTAAAGAAAACAATGTTTTTAGATATGAAGAGAAGGATTTGGGAATTTTCAGTGTGTAGATGGCTTTCAAAGCCATAGAGGTGGAAGAGATCAACTCTTTAAGGAGAAAGTGTAGATGGAGGAAAAAAGTTCAAAGGTTGAACCTGGGTCACTAAGAAGCTAAACAGATTAGGGACTGGGTGCATGGCTCAACTGGTAGAGCACTTTCCTAGCTAGTACAATGCTATGAATTCAAACTTGAGTACTGCAAGAAGAAGAAAAAGTAGAAGGAGAAGAAAAGCCAACAGATTAGGAGGAGGCTTGAACAAAGAAGGAAAACAAATGTGATAAGAGGCAGAAGTAGAAGCAAGAGAAAATGGCATTTCAGTGGGGCAAGGGAAGTACCAAGCATCTCAAATCTGGGAATTGGCTAAAAGACCTAGCGACATGGAAGTTTCTGACAAATGTGTTAGGGTGGTTGTTGAAAAATGCCTGGTGAAGCCTGCTGTTTGAGAAGACAATAGAAAGCAAGGGAGGAGAGGGAATGAGTAGAAACAACTATTTTTAGGAGTTTTACTATGAATAAGAGAAGAGAAATTATGTATTAATTTCTCAGGATAAACATATTCTGATGTTACTGAATTATGAAAAAAACTGTTTTTCAAAGTGGTAAGTTTATCTATAAATAATTAGGCTATAATAAAAATGAATCACTTTCTTATGTCCTTAACTGGCAAACTACATACTCACACAGTATAAAGGTTTACTGATAATTTTTTGATAATCATTTATCTGCATTTTAAGCTCATAACAGTCTTGGATGAGTCAGAACCCCATTATATCTCATGCATTTTGAAACATGTTTATTGGGATTGTGAAAGCCTCTCTTCATAATAGCACCAAAGATATTGTCTGTATTTTCCCATCTACTTATATTCCCTGACACAAACATTAACCAGAAGGGTAATACTTTTACTTCAGTCTTAAATAGAAGCATAAGATCTGAGTGTACTATAGCACAGAATGAGTCAAAGTTCTAGAGAAGTGGCTTGAGGTCAGTTTCACAGCTAAACAAGTGGGTGCAGCAGGTTAGAGAACAAAACATCTTGATTTTTTTTCTGTTTTTAATGAGACAATCATGAAAGGGGGGAGGGAAATAAAACTTGCATCAAAATTCAACTTTGAAATTGAAATTGAGAGGTAGTTATATAACTGTCACATTGTTTTTTTACAATTCTAAGGTATATAAGGAATTGTTTGAAACCTGACTCCATTGATTTAAAAAATGAAAGGGGTAAAAGAGTTTATGCCAATGCATGATTGCCAGCATTAACTAGTTTTAGAGTTTCTGGCCGCCATCAATATTCTCTGTATTCCCAAGTGATACTTAAAATAAAAGTGAAACAGAATTTGACTTAAGGCAAAATCAATATTGAGTGCTGTCTCAAAGTTTTACCTGGCAGTCTTGGTAAAAGCAAAGAATCCTCTCTGTGCCAAAGTGAAAAAGGGACCCTGTCTCCAAATACAAAGCCTATAGTCATCACCCCCAGCCCCTTAGGCCAGAAAGGGCCACTCTTAACTTGGGAAACAGCAAGAGTTATAATGTAGATTTCAGCCCTGTGTGTATGTGTGTGTGTGTGTGTGTTTACCCTTTTATGCCACCTAATAGCTAAAAACCAACTCTAGATAATGTTCTTCATAAGGAAAGTAGTCAACAGATTCATAAACTTTGTTGGAATATTTATTCCCAGAGCTAATTGTTTATGCTAATTTCCTAAAACTTTTGCCTTGATGAGAGCTAATGGGTAGAAAAAGATGCAAACTCTATGGCGTTATATAATTATGCCCATGTTTAAGAAATTCTGTTTCTCATCAAGATGCAAGACTTACCATATATCACTGTGCTCTGACAGTTCTAATAGAAGAAAAAATAAAGCAAACAATTAGCCTTGAGGAAAAGATATAAACTAATGCACAATTCATGCATTTGCTACTCATTCATACCTGCTGTGATTCTAAGAGCTGAGATACAACAGTGAGTGATTTTGAACAATTTTGATTTAATCTTCTGGAAAAAACACTTGATGTCAAGATTATTTAAAATATGATTTCTTATGGTATAATACACAGAACAAGCTATCTTTTTATTTATTTATTTATTTTTATTGTTTTATTATTCATATGTGCATACAACGCTTGGTTCATTTCTCCCCCCTGCCCCCACCCCCTCCCTTACCACCCACTCCGCCCCCTACCTCTCCCCCCCACCCCCTCAATACCCAGCAGAAACTATTTTGCCCTTATCTCTAATTTTCAGAACAAGCTATCTTTGACAGATATTAAATTCAATGATAAACTTTGTTACAACCTTCCTAGCTAGGCTTAGAATGAACTTCATTACATCCACAAAAGCACTCTATTATGGGTTGAATGTTTGGGTTGTGTTCCCCCAAATATTCAGATACTGAATCCTAAAACCCTAGTATGAGAGATCTTTTGAAGATGATTAGGTCATGAGGCTGAAGCTCTTATGAATGGGATTTACACTTATTGAAGAGAGATGACCTCTCTCTTTCTCTCTGTCTCTCACTATCTGAAGATAAAAGTGGATGACCAGCAACAAACTAGGAAATTAACCCTTACTAAATATCAGAACCAGAAGAAATACATTTCTGTTGTTTAAGCCATGAAGTCTATAAAATTGTTATTGCAACGTCATGAATTAAGACACACCCTTGATGTGTATGTTTTGATGATATGCGGGCTCACAGATACAAGTATGGTTTGCAGTAGTCAGAACTCTAGGTAGCATCCACCTCAAGTCAGCTTATGAAATTATTAAAATTTGTTGGTTTAGATTACTAAGTGCAGCAGAAGGAGTATACTTAGTGGTCAGAAATGTCTGAAACAAGGAACTTTACTACCTCTTAAATAGTCTCTTTTTCTCAATTGCCAGTCTGTTTCCAAATGTTTATCAATTTTATTCTCCCTCATTAGATTTTAAAATAATAGGGAGAAGATCATATTGGTCCAATTTGAGTGAGCTTTTATACCTTGAGCATTACCTGTGGGAAATATAGGACAATCTATGTCCCCATGAAACTTGCAAAAACCCTAAAAGCGAGATTTCTAGGTGTATGTCAGCCGTATAGCATTACCTGGACTAAGTCCACAAGAAGTAATTACTACCTGCCTGGGATTTTGGACTGTTCATATCTCAAATAAGATTAATGCAAAGCCAAGGGAAAGAAAGGGAAATATTTCAAAAGCATATATACTTTCTCAACAAATAAATGTGTTTTATTTCACTGTATTCCATTATAGACCCACAGACATCTGAGTTGGGGTTTGCAGGAGCTAGTTATTCAACCTTTCTTTTTCTGAAGGCAACTGGGAACTAGACATGGGAGCTAGGTGAAATTAAATATTTATTTACAGTCAGTGAACCAGCATTGAAGAAAGTAATTTGGACTGGCTGCCAAAGTGAGAGCTCCATATTACTTCCCCTTGAGTCTGTACCTGGAGACCCATATATGGGGAAATTTGAGTCTATAGATCAAGCTAGCCATATAGAATATACTGAATGAGCAGGAGTTAAAGGAACAAAAATGAGAGATTTCTAGTCTTGCCTATAGAAAGTAGGCCTGGATCCAGCTGTCCTAGCCATTTAGAAAAGAAAGGATACAAAGAGAAGTAGGTGTCCTGAAAAGAAAGCAAGCAAGAAACTGATGGAATGTAACCAGTGACACTTTCCCCTACCTCATCAATCATAATATAAATAATTTTTCTTCCCTAGGAGAGGAAAAAAATGAGAAAATGTCTTTCTGACATTACTTCCTCTAGGAGCAAAGCAAAAGCTCTCTCACGAGAACATGAGGACAGAAGAATAGGTTCCACTCCCTTACTAAATACTATTTTTCATAGCCATGATTATATCATGACGACATCTTACTTCATGCTTTTTAAACTTTCTAAGTCGTGAATATTTTCTGCATCATTTACACTGCCTTCCAAATCATAATTATGATGATCACATAATGTCTCGATATTTAGATGATTGCTGCTTTGCTAGATAATTTGCTTTTATTAAATATTTAAGTGGTTTGCTTTTGTAAGCTAAACAATACTTAAATGGACATTTTTATGACTATATGTGTATTTTTCTGTTCTTATGGATAATTTCCTGAGGTTGAATTCTCAGAAGTAAGATTACTATACCAAAGGCAACCCAAACTCAAATCTAAAATGTTTTGTACCAATCTACTCTGCCATCAGTGATAAGGACAAGTGCTAGCTTACCACAGCTTTGTGAGCATCATGGATGATTAATGGCATTTTGTTTTTGACTAATTTAATGACCGTAGAAGGCACTTCATTAATGTTCTCTATTTCTTTTATTGCCAAGGAGTTTACATATTTTCCTATATGGTTGTTTACTAATAGCATTTCCTTGTATAAGTTGTTCATCTTCATTGCCAACTTATCTATTGTCTTAACAGTTTTCTCATGAATACAGATGAGCTCTTTAGATCATGTATACATTAACTTTCATATTTACTATAGACTTTTCCTCATTTGTTATTTGCCTTATTATTTTAACCTTGTTTGTTCTGTCCATAGAGGTTTAATTTTCATGGAGTCTACATCATCTATTTTTCCCTTATAAATTCTTGAATAGCTTCAAAGCTAAGAATGTTAACAATCCCTTGTTCTGATATCTTTTGGGGATAGAGTTATTTTTAAAAGTCTTGTCACACATCCAAAAAAATTTCAGGAGAATCAAAGCAACCTTGAACTAAACCATAGTTTGTAAATGAATTAGTTAAGCTTTAAGTTGATTTTTTTTCTTATTCATACTGAAAAAGAATTTTTTTTCTCCTTAAGCAAGCAAATATGTATCACAGTGGAAAGTATTAACTTCTAACACTTTCTGAAGAGCACAAACCTTCTGTTATTCTATTCACATAAAATACCAGTTGACAGATGGTACTTGCCAGAAAATAGAGAAGGAAAGCATTTGAACAGAGATTTATAAATTGAAAATTCTCTCAAGAGAAGTACCTGTCTATTTGGTTGGATATTTTAAAGATAATAAGTCTAGGGCCGACGTAGAAAAATGGAAAGATAAGGGAAAATTTTGTTTCTAAACCTGCTTTAATCTTCAACTAGCTCTGTGATTTTCATTAGCTATTTAGCCTCTACAGGCTCAAGTTTTCTTATAGTTTTAATAAAGGAATTGGACAGGATAATTTATAAAATTCCTTTTGAACTAGCATTCTGATTTTACATCCATTCATTCAATAAGCATGTCTTGAGTTCATAATATGTGGCAGACACTCTGCTAGGTTTGGAAATATAATGTTAAATAATAATCCACTTTCATCTTCCCTGATCTTCAGTAGGAAAAAGAAAGGCATACACAGGACACTGAAATTCCATGTCGAGATTTAATGTACTAGACCCTAGAGTGTGAAGGTGTGAAACAGAATAACTCAGAGATAGTGCTAGAAGATAAGGCTCAGCTCATTGGGACCCCTTGTGTTAGACTAAGGATTCTGAAACTTATCCTTAAAGAAATGCAGAGCCAAACTAAGATTTCAGGCCTGAGAACACCATGGACAGATTTGTATTCTGACAGTAAAAATGCACGGTGGATTGGAAGAGAGTAAAAGTGAAGGTGGGTTCAGGTAATATTCTAAAAAACTATTGTCACGAGCCACGTGTGATCCCAAAGGCTTAAATGAGGACAGTGAGGATGGGCTGCGTACAGTTATTCGGGTCATTCCCTACACAAGGATACTTGGCTGAGGAGGTCAAATGAGAAGTTGAAGTCCATTCTGCACTCTAATTGCCAGATCTTGAGAAGAAGCATTACCGTCTGGAGAAGAACAATGTGTTCTAATTCATGAGAAGAAGTTACAAAGGCTAACACTGGTCCTGAAGAGAGTAAACAGATATGGACAAAGATTTGAGAAATATTTACGCAGGATACAAACAGGACTTTAAAAAACTTATTTTTAGTGTTGAAATGTCTAGCTGTATGATGATGTTTAAAAAATAGTCTATGTTGGTTGGTGTTGATTTTTCCTCTCACTGAATTTGCATGCATAATTCTGAACCATATCAAAATAAAGTTCATTTAGTTAAAGAAAAGCTACCACAGTTAACAGCAATTATTATTTTAAATGTTTCCCACAGATCATGTCTGGCATACAACCTGCCATCAGCTGGGTTGAGCTGTGAAAGATGGCAAATGGGACCTCCTATGGTCATATAACTTAATTGTCTCTAAGACTATTTACTTGCTTTGTGGCTTTCAATTTTCAGATAGTCTTCTAAAGAAGGAAGAGCAAATGGCTTCATTATCAGAAAGGTTAAGGAACTTGACCTGGTCACAAATTTGCAGCCTCCCAGAGCAGTGCTCATTTCTTTACATCAGTTAGACTCTGACTGCCTTGCCTATTGTAATCTCACTCTTAAAACTAGTCTGAGACACCCCAGCTGAAAATTCCTGTTCATGTTCAGTAATCATCATGCAGAAATCACACATTTATTGTTAAAAAGAAGTTTATTTAACTAGAAAAATAATCAAGTGTCAACCCTGTTAGACTAATGAATTTGGAGAGGCTCCAATTCTCCAGCATTTATCCCAGCTTCTGTGCCTTTGGTCCCTGTATTAGTTTACAAGTGCTGCAAAACAAATGACCCCAAACTTTAGTGAAATAGATGAATGGGCTCTACAAAGTCTTAAATATATTCTATGTGCCAAGCTGTACAGTGTATACTGGGATGAGGACTTTGGTGAGGTAAGCCCAGGGTGCTCTGCAAGCACAAAGAGTATAAGTTCCCATCTCAAAATCTGAGGAAGGGAAAATGCAGGAAATCATCACAGAAGACATGTGAGTAGAATCCTGACGAAGGTAGTGTACAAGTGGGAACAGAGTAGAATGGGGGGGGCTAGAGGGCAGATAACATTACTAGCAACAAGAAAAGAAAGTGCAACGACTTGGCAACAAAGCCAAGTTATATTAATTGTTATATTAATTGTGGTTTCCAGAAAAGACCCTACCTGTGGATTACACATTTGAGGGTTCAAACAACTGCTGATTAAAAATGTTTCTAAAAAATTCTAGAAAGGGGCTAGCAGAGTGGCTTAAGTGGTAGAGTACCTGGCCAGCAAGTGTGAGGCCCTAAGTTCAAACCCTAGTACTGTCAAATTTTTTTTAATTCTAGAAAGTTCCAAAAAGCCAAATTTGTTCCACACTGAGTTGAAACAAATGAAGTGCTGTATAGACATAGCCTCCTGCAGGCCCTTCACAGTGTTTCACAGTTCTAGTGTCTCCACCACTTATAGTTCAAGCCTTTCTTACCTGCATCTCATTCAAGTACTAAGTCCTGAGGTCTACAATAATTGTGCCTATACTTAATGGTACAGACTTTTTTGTCATTCTTCCCTAAACAACACAGAATAACAACTATTTACAAAGTGTTTACATTGCATTAGATATGTTAAGTAATCTAAAGATGATTTAAAGTGCATAAGTTCTATGAAAATGTTATAGCATTTTATATAAGAGACTTGAGTATCCATGGACTTTAGTGTCTATGGGGAGTCACCTGTATATAGAAGGGACTGAATAGGTGCTCTGGGGTGTGTGGTGTATGTGTATTATGTGGAAAGAGAGAGAGAGAATAAATTTTAAGAAATTGGGTCAGACAACTGCAGAGACTGACAAGTCTAAATTTGCAGAGTGGGCCAGCAAGTCAGAGATCCAATGAATCATTGGTGTTGCAGTTCAAATATGAAGGCAGTGTGCTGGCAGAATTTCTTCTTGCTCAAAAAAGGTCTGTCTTTTTAATTAAAGACTTCACGTGATTGGATGAAGCCTATCCACATTATGAAGGATAGTTTGTTTTACTCATACTCCACTGGTTTAAGTATGAATGACATTTAAAACACCTTCACAGAAGCATATAGAATCATATTTGGCCAAATGTGTAGGTATTATGACCTAGAAAAGTTGACACATGAAAGTAACTATCACTTGATGACTTAGATTGATCATGTCTTTCCCAACTAAAAGATCCCTTATGGGTAAATAGAGAAAGAGGATTAAAAATATCAACTATTATATTTGCTAAACACAGTCAGCTATTTCCACTGAAGACTCATGTGAGAGTGGTTTTATGAGACATGAGACCATACAGGCAAATGGGTCCCAGTCTTTAAGGATCTTATAAGTTAAAGCAAGGAACTGAGGACAATATCTTGAAGAACATGAAGAGCTAGGAAATTCCAGATTTTCAGGTTAGAATAACTCTTTCTGACTACAGGGTAGAAACATATTTGGGAGAAGGTAGGCTTGATGAACCAATAACATGAAGACCAATGAGGAGAAAATTGCTATGCTTCAAGGAAGAGATAATAGTATCCTGGACACAGGGGGAGATGGTAAAGATAGAGACAACTGCTTGCAGTCCCAAGATAATTTGGTGGTAGCAGTTCCCAGGAATTGGTCATGGACTTGATGTGTTAGGGAGAGACAAATAGCATAAGATTATACCCAGGTTACTGGATGGAGCACTGGGTAGACAGAGATTTCATTTACTGAGATGAGGAAAAAAGTCTTGAAGGAAATTATGAAAGATTTCTTTTGTACATGTTGCGATTGAGGCCAAAGGGACAAGAGATTTTGAACATGTCATTTGCTTTAGATGCTATTCTTGTCTCCTTATCCATTGAACCCCCAAACCTATGATTGTCCTAGCATCAGCCTAACAAACACCCCATTACAATTGAGAAGCTTTTTACTATTGTTTGAAGGCACCAGGAGTTAGCTTAATAACTTGGCTATTATATTCAACAAAGACTATTCAAGTTATAAATAAAGCTTCATCACTAGTTCTTTCTAGTTTAGTTTGTCACATGTGTACAGTTTTTCTGATTGCCAGAATGGCAGCCAACTATTGGTGAGCAAACACAGGTAGAGAAAAAACATGCTTAGCAGATAAACTGAAAGTAGTGAAGGTCAACATACATTGCTTGATACTAATACCATCACTCTCAGTTAGATTTGGAAATCTTGGGTAATGATTCCAACAGATAGAAATTCCAAATCCTGCAGACAGTTGGTTGCTCTAAACTGCTTAGCTATTTTATACTTCTGAAGTTTATTCAAGGGGCTTGCTGTACCTAGAGGTTCTTCTCTGGAGTTGCTTCCTTTTCCTCATCTACCTTACCAATATCTGCTTTGCTTTCAAGACTCAAATCTACCTTCTTTGAAACTTACTCAATAGTCAAAGACTGGTTCTAGCTGGGTGCTGATGGCCCACATCTGCAATCCTAGCCTCTTTGGAGGCTGAGATTAGGAGAATTGAGGTTCAAGGCGAACCTTGGCAAATAGTTTATGAGACCTCATCTCAGAAATAACCAGAGCAAAATAGTCTGGAGGTGTGGCTCAGGCAGTAGAGCACCTGATTTGCAAAGTGTGAAGCCCTGAGTTCAAATCTCAGTCCCACAAAAAGACCGGTTCTATTTTTCAGGCACCTGTAACGTTAAGAATTTTATTTTGGCAATGCTGGAGGTGGAACCCAGAGCCTTGTACATGCTAGGCAAGCGCTCTACAACTGGGCCACACCCCCAATTCTTTTCTCTTTTTCTTTCTTTCCTTACTCTTTTTGAGATAGGATTTTATTATGTAACCCAGACTGGCCTTGATTGAACTCACAATCTTATTGCCTCTGCTTTCCAAGTGTTGTGATTACAGGTGAGCATCACCATACCAGCTCACCCATGGCCCTTTCAAAAGTTTTTATTTTGAAAAACTTTTACATTTACAGAAGAGTTGCAAAGACAGTAATGGATAGGTTTTATAAGTGTATCATTTAGCTTCCTCTAATATTAACATTTTATAAAAATCACTGTAAATTAATCAAAACTAAGAAATTAACATTGTTTAAATACTACTAACTGAACTACAGAAGTATTTGGATTTCATCAATTTTTCCATCAATATCCTTCTTCTGTGCCAGGATGTAATCCAGTATTCTATATTGTATTTAGCTGTCATGTCCCCTTAGTCTTCCAATCTGCATCAGTGTTTTGGTTTTTCCTTATTTTCCATAACCTTGACACTTCTGTAGAGTACGGTCAGGTATTTTTTGCAATATCATATTTCTTTATTGCTAAGTTATTATTTTGCCATTTCTATATTCTATTTCTTAAAAATGAGTCATTAAATCTTTCCCACATTGAAGAGAAAAAGGAAGTTGTACTTCCTAGATGGAGGACTATCAAAGAATCTGCAAATGTTTGTTAAAACAACCAGAGTAACTATTACATATTTGGGTGAATACTTTGAGGCTATATCCAAGTTCTTCTTAAAGTCAGACCTGCAACATTAAACACTGTAGTGTTCTAATAGTGATTTTCTATTCCTTCTTGCACCCACATTTTCAATGAGAAGGATTTGTCCCATTTCTCAAATCATCTATTCATTCATTCATATTCAATCATTTATTTATATCAATATGGGCTTATGGGTATTTATTTTATACTTTGAATTATAATTCAGTACTGTTACAATTTATTTTCTTGTTCATATTTTCAAGTATTAGGCATAAGTAGCTATTTTAGTTTGTCTATTGTGTCTGTTTTTATTGTTGTGCTGGATGGGGGTGTATTGTGGCATTTACAAAAATTCTTACAATATATTAAATGTATCACACTTGAATTTCCCACTCCACCTGTCTATTGTGTCCTTTTGATTGCACCTGTAGCATTTTATTACACTTTGCAGAGCATGTGTTCCTCTTGTGCCATCAGATTGTCAGTTCTTGAAGAAGGAAGTGGTGTCTTATTTATCTTTGTGTCCTCAGTTCTGAAAACAATGCCAGATACATTGTAGGTTTTTGGCAAATGCCTGGGGAGCTAATCAGAGGAGCAGAGGGATGGGAGTAGAGGATTTATCTCACTAGTAAAGGAAGAAACTATGAATTTGGGCCCACCCAAATCTATATGAAGGAAACTTGAATCCAGAGTTGTCTGTAAAGGGCTCACATTTTCATTGTGAATATCGCCTAACATAGATTTAAACCAATTTGTGAGCAGATTTGTTGCAGCCAAAGAAAAAGGGGTGTTCCTAAATGCATCAACAGGGATAAAGTGTCTAAAATAGTATGTCCCCAAAATCATGGCCTTGTGGGTCAGAAATGAGCACTTGGAAGCAGATGATGTGCCTTACCTGAATATGGGGTTCTTACAAACTTCTTCTGAATGCAAAGTTCTCACTGATACAGCTATAACCCCTTTCAGCTTCTGGAAAGTAGTATAAACTTTAGAGGAAGGTTATTCAGCCAGTCAGAATGCTTGACTAAGCAATGTAATGCTTTAAGGTAAGATTTTCCTTATCTTAGTGTTTCTGACATTTGTTTTCATTTTGAATGGCATTGTTCTGAAAGAAAAAGTCAGCAAGTAGCAAAATTTTAGAATATCTCCAATTCTTGTTCATTGCTGTCTTTGGTAAGGATCAGAGATTCCAGCTTCTTGATAGAAAGCTTAAAGCTTAAAGAAAAAAAAAACTATATAAAGGTGATTGTGTCTCTGCTCCGGTATTAAAAAGCAAGAAAAACCCACACTTAAGATAGCCCACAACTTCCTTAGTCTTTTTGTTTTATGAAAAAAGGTAATTTTTATTATCATATATTAATTGTACAACAGGGTTTCATTGTGATATTTCCATATATGCATATAATGTATTTTGATCATAGGTCCAGAAGGAAAGGTAACTAATCAATCATCTTTGGGTCAATGCAAAATTCTCTAGAATTGGAACAGAGAATGCTATGGAGTTCAGCAGACATGAATTGGAATCTTCTCTACCTCTTATTTGTTGCATGACCTTAAACAAATTACTTACTTCTCCAAGCTCAGTTTTTGCATCTATAAAATGGTGATGCAAGTGCCAGCCTGATAGGTGGTTTAATGAAAATTTAGACATAAAAGCCCTAATGGAGTGTTTGGTACATAATAGGTGCTCAAGAACGACACCTGTTAGGAAGGCTCCTAACACTCAAATTCCTCAATCTCTTCCTCTTGCAATTTCAAGTTCTTATCTAGTCTGCAATAAGCATGTAATGCTGCCCTAGTCCATCCCCACTGTGAATATAGCCTTTTTTCCTTTCTTATACCCTCCCAGACACCCTCACCAGCAACCTTTCCTTCTATTTTATAAATCACATTATAGGTCTCCTCCAAATGGCTTCCAAAATTTCAAAGTGTTACCAGATGCAAAACCCCACAAATTGAACCCCCTTCTTATATTTATTTCCCTGTCTTCAAACCATCCTATGGTTCCCTTGACAATACATCATGTTCCCACAGCACGTTCTAGTAAAATGAGATGAAGTCTCTTCTGTCTGTCCCTGGGTAGCCATGTTTCTTGTGTTGCTTTCTTGATTAAGCGTTACAGGTTTTTTTCAATAAAAGGGGAGGAAAACTCACTCGCCAGGCAGAATCTGAAGAAGAAAATACCCCCACATATGAGAATTTGCATCACCTGAAAGCACTGATTAGAATGCAGTGATGAGTTCAGATTATTCTTTGACTTCTGAGAAGCAGGAATCAAAAACCACAGAGCTCTGGCAGCATTTCCACTTCCTCTGTGGTCTAGTCAGGCTGATGGAGATGAATCTTTGAATATAAGACTTTCTGTTAGACTCTGGTTAGCACAACACTTAACATTCTATATGCTGACAATAAATAATAAAAAAATATCCTGAGCACCTACAAAAATGACTTGGCCTGACCTCATGCAGTGCAAGAAGTAAGTCCTGTAATCAGGACTAATTCACTATTTTTAGGACAGCAGTTCTCTGCCATAATTTCTGCCTCCAGGGCTGCCATTTGATTTGGGCAGCTGAGAAGAAAGTTGGTAAGTGAACAGGATATTTGTTTCTAAATATCTGAGGAGAAACCATAAAAGAAATAGCTGAAAATTATTCAGCGTGGTCAGTGGCGCAAGAAAGAGATTATACAGCTTAAATTGTGTTTCTCCAGGCATCAGGCGAGCTGCATCGTTAAGGAAAACAGCATGTAACAAAAAGGTGAACCAGAGGGCACTCTCAAGACTCATCATTAAAATAATTTCACTCTCTTAAATTTGTAGGCAAGTTAGTCAGGAAGAGAAAGATACAAGCTTCCTTGCAGGATGTGTCTCCAAAATAGGAGGACAAGGTCAAGCAGTGTCACTGTGATTGGAATAATAAGAATCGAAAATGAAATAGATGGGGTTAGCCATCTGTGGAAATCTTTTCAGAAGCAACCAACCCTAAGAGATGACTTGAAAATGTGTTGCTAATGAAATCAAAGCAAGTCCCTAAAATTTCCTCGGGAAGATGCCAATCAGTATGTCATGTATTTAGGATCTGTTGTAATTTCAGAATTGTTAATTAGATTATTCACCATAAAAGGCAGGATCCTATACCTACGTTCTGAGTCCCTGTGGGAAAGTTTTTGTTTTTTTTTTTTTTTTTTTGCGGGGTCTGGCTTTGAACTCAGGGTCTCACGCTTGCTAGACAGGCATGAGAAAGTTCTTTGACCTCTGCAACACTCAGGCTTTATTATCATCTGCAATACAATAAAGTCTTACCCCTATGTGATGGAATTGCTATACTATATGAAAATATCCATTACAAAGAGATTTGTAAATGATAAGATCTCTAAAATATTAATTTGATGATAACGAAAGTGGCAAAAGTGTGAATGGACATGGGCTGTAGAAAATGGAGAGTTGTCATGTAGGTTCTATCGTAGAACCTCACCGAACACTCCTGTGTAGTTGGGGGGCCTACAGTGATACATTCCTAGGAGATTACCAGCAGGATGTTTTATTATGTGATTCTGCAATTGATTTCCAGTATATGCACAGCTTCTCCTCATGTTTCCACTCCTACTAGCTGTTTTGGAAATCCCATTCTGGAAATGTTGAATGGTCAAGATTGTGTTCTACATTGGCAATATATAGTTGAGAGATATAATTCATTTTGATTGGTTTGGAAAACAAAGCACCAGAGTTCTGCACTGGTAAGAGCATTACACCATGGTGTCAGGGGAACTGGGTTCAAGTTCTCAGGCTGTCATTAAGTAGCTATGGGACCTTGGAAAAAAATCTTTTGTAGAACTTTAGCTTCCTACAGTGATTTAGTTTTCCATGGTGATTATTCCAATCACTGTGACATTGGAATGAACACTGTTTGCCTGTCTCACAGAGTCTTTGCAAGGGTTTCACAGCATCCTACACTTGCAACTCTCATAGCATTTATTATGTTTCTTCTCATTTCCTTTCTTATGTGCCTCCTCCACAATAGTAGCAGTTTCCTGAGGGCAGGACCCTCTGGATCCCCAGAACCTGCCAGATACTCAAGCACATACTAGCCTGTTGAAAGAATGAGAATATGAAGGAACAAGGTAATTATTGCAAGACCATTCTGCAAATATAAAAACTTTATCAAAAATATTTTGAAAAAGCCTGGCAGAGTGACTCAAGTGGTAGAGTACCTGCCTAGCAAGTGTGAGACCCTGAATTTAAACCCCAGCTCTGCCAAAAATATTTTGAAATATTCTGCTGAAGCAAGTATTGACATATTTGCATACCTATTTTATGGATGGAGTAACAGATGCAGAGGCAAAAAGTATGTTGTTCAAGGAGGTACAATGAGTTGGTAGTGGAGAAAACAGGTACCTTCAGTGTTTGGGCTCCCACTGCAGCTCATTTTCCACCATAGCACAGTGTTTAGTTTTGCTATCAATATTGTTAATCTTATTGGTTGATTGGTCCAGATATCTTACCCTGGACCTTGTGGGATGAAGTGGTGGTGAAGCTCAGTTTGGCCTGGGCCCAGGCATTTCAGAAACATTACAGAGTATAAAAAGTAGTTGCTAGTGTGTAAGCCTCATTATTTAGCCTTTTAATCAGTTTGATTCTAAGGTCCTCCATCAGACTAGTA
The DNA here is from genome assembly GCF_047511655.1 of Castor canadensis. Lineage (NCBI taxonomy): Eukaryota > Metazoa > Chordata > Mammalia > Rodentia > Castoridae > Castor > Castor canadensis. The sequence goes on along the minus strand of NC_133405.1, from coordinate 15,964,567 downwards.
AAGCCAGTAGAAAAAGACAATTTTTGAGCAGGGTCCAACTCAGCAAGAAATTGGTACCAAAAATTGATGTTAAAAATATTTGCAGGACTGAGAACAGTTTTCACATAATCAAACAAATGACAGGAAGTCAAGACTCCTCTAAAGCACTCTAAGCCACTTTCTTCTCAGGAAACCAAGTAACTTGCCTTTATTTTATTAACAAACTGTTACCCTTTCATTCTATATAGCTAGGATAAATGCTAAAGGAGCAATAATCACCTTTATGAAACAAGTATAGGACAGTTTTCAGCAGCCCAGCAATTGAGATGTGGCGTCTCAATCAATTACTTTGAAATAGCAGCAGCTGCAGAGGCGTTGTTACCATAGAAACGCAATAAGCATAGCTTATAGAAGTGGACATCAGGACCTAAGCACCCCACGCACTTCTATGTGAAGATGGTTCAGAGCATAATTATGCCAACTCATGCCACACCCAAATACCCAATTTAATATACAGAGCACAGTTCCTGAAATCTTCCCTGAGGTTTTCTTCTGGCACTGTATTACAGCAAGTATTCTGAGTAATCAAACCTAGATCGGCTCCAAGAATACCCTGTGCTGCACTCCATTCCTTGATAGAATGGGTAATTTTTTTCTGCTCTACCATTATACTCCTGCCCTAAGCAGAAACCAATCCTTTCTTATCTAGGGTATTGCAATAACCATTTACATGGTCTCCTGCCCCATTTTTGGACCACCTGTAAGGCTTCCTTTACACTGTTCTCAAGTGTGTTCTTTTTAAAATTCAAGTATCGAGTCATGTAGCAATCCTATGAAAACCATTTCCAGTGGTTCCACATAGTATCAGTTGTGTTTCCAAAAATATATTCTGGAATTCCACTGATGAATAAGTTTGAGAAGGACTTCTTAAATATTCTTGCTTCTGTGCATTCACCCTCCATACTGGTATATTGAGAGATTTGAGAAAAGTACCATAATCCATCTATTTTTAAGCCCAGCACTTCCACACTTACTCAACCACAGAGCCCTTTTTCATACTACTATCAATGTGTCCAAGCCATTGCTATAGCAATTTTTCAGCCTCTTCAATGTCTCAGCTGTGTGCCACGTTCTTTAAAAAATGGTTTGGTAAAGTGCCAGCAACTGAGCCATTTGTTAGACCTATGTTCTTTTTAGATACAAATTGCCTAAAAAACTGTAAGACTTTTGTTTTGTTTATAACTCATTGGTTTGAACTTTTTCTTTTTAGCGGCACTGGAGGTTGAACTCAGGGTCTCATGCTTGCTAGGCAAGCACTGTACTACTTGAGCCATACCCCAGTTCCTGGCTTGAACTTTTAAAATGTTAATTAGCAAACTTTATTTTATAGAGCAGTTTAGGCCCAAGAAAAATTAAGTGGAAAGTATGGAGGAGTGAAAAGAATAGAGGAGCCTGGCTTCCCATCAATTATCCCATCTAACTCTGTCCTCACCCACAAATTCTGCCACTGTCTACATCTCTCACCACAGTGGCACATTTGCTATAATTGTGAACCTGCATCGACACGCAACTATTACCCTCAGTTTCCGTAGTTTATATTTAGGTTAACTCTTGGAAAAACATTAAATTTTCACTATGAAATAAAGTTCATTGCCAATTTCTAGCTTCTATTAAGATTGTATTTTTGTTTGAAATAGAGCCAGTAAATAAGTTTTTCTTAAGGATTAGCTTTTCAATGCTCAATGAACCATGAACTTGTTTATACATCAGTACCTTAGAGAATTAACTTTTTTCTCATTAGCAACATTTCCCACAAAGCTGAAGGTTAATCCTTTCCTACTGTCAAGAGCATGATGCCAAGGTACAATACACAGAGACTAGATATGTTCTGAGTTTTGAAAGAGGAATAAGTTTACCAAATTAAGGAGTAGAGGAATGACATAATCTATGAACTGAATTTTGTCTTCCACCCAAATTTATGTGTTATAGTCATAACTCCCATGAAACTTTATTTGGAGAAAAGGCCTTTGAGGAAATGATTAAAATTAAATGAAGTTTGGAGTTCTGAACAAATAGAACTGGTAACATTATAAGAAGAGGAAGAAACTTCAGAGCACTCTTCCATGTGTAAGTACACAATGAGAAAACAGCCATCGATAGGCAGGAACCCATCTATGTTAGTACTCTAATCCTAGACTTCTGACCTGCAAAACTGTTAGAAAATAAATATGTCTAAAGCTTCCCAGTTTCTGGTATATCGTTATGGCAGCATGAGCTGATTAATGTGGCATTCAAGGAGAGAGAATAGCCTGTGTGAAGGTAAAGTATTATATGAAAAGGGTTTGCAAAGAGTAGTAGGTGATGAAGCCAGATTGCAAACGTCCTTTATGTCATCCTAAGGGTTTTCTAAAACATAAAACCAATAAAATGAAACCTAATGTGTGTTCTTTCAGCAGTAGTTACGATGTTTTATGAATATTTTACAAGAAAAACTAGTCAGAAAATAAAGTTAGCACCACTGAATGTTCCAGAAACTGGTTACAAGATTTATTAAGGATTACTTGATTTTCAAGAGTGAACTCTTCAATGCCCACATTATCTGTCAATTGAACTATCACAATAGCTTCTTAACACTTCCCCCCAAGTCCAGTCTTGTCTCTTTCAACCCAACCAACCCATTTTTTTTTCTATCACAACCAGAGTCCTACATATGATTCTCAAAGTTTAGAATACATCAGAATTTTCTGGAGGGCCTGCTAAAACACAAATTGCTGAGCCCCACTCCTAGAGATCCTGAGTTAATGGGTCTGGGGTAGGACCTGAGAATTTGCACTTCTAACAGCTCCCAGATAACACTTTTGCTGTCACTTGTTGAACCATACTTTGAGGACTACTGATATAAAGACAAATCTGATCAATCTCCTACTAAAAACTCCTCAATATTTCCATAGTGCTTCAAGAAATAGTCCCTAATCTGGATAACATGATTCTAGATTATATGGCTCTTGCTTCTATCTTTTGCCTCATCTATCATCCTTCCTCTTGTTGAACACCTTGATGCTCCTTATTATTCCTCCTCTCAATGTAATGTCTTTATAACTCCATATACATTCTTCCACGTATCTGGGACGCTCAATTGATCCCTTTCACCATCAAATAAATTTCTATTTCTCTTTATAAAATTAAAGATACCTATTACTTATGCAAACCACCCTTCAAAACAACCAATCTGAAAGTAATGCTCTTTATCTAGGATTCTAAATCATCTTGTGCTGACACCCATTATTGTACTTATCTTGTAGTACTGTCAGTATCTAGTTGTATGTTGATATTATTCTCTAGAACATGAACATGTTGAAAGACAGGTTCTTATATTTCTTTTCATTCATTTACTCATTCTCTCAGCATCTAAGACAGTGCCTGCACAGAGTAGCAACTCAATTAGATTTGAATGAATAAGGAAATGAATGAGTACATCATTCATGGCCTCCAGCTGTTAAAGTAATTACTATTAGAACAGCTATTTTACAGATGAGGAAACTTAGTGCAGAATTTTAGTAGTCTTTCTACAGTCACACATCTAGTGAGTTGTGAGCCATGACCAGAATCCATGTGGTTTCACCTTGCTATGAAACTATAGCCACCAAAGATATGAATGATCACGAATGTGGTGATTCAGCTCCAGAAGGCATTGTCAGGTGAAGGCAGTCTATTTATGCACTCCTTATGGCTGGGCAATGAGGCCCTCCTTGAAGAGATTGAGGCTGAGCATGATTGTGCTCACCACCATCTACTCCTTTTGTCACTAGGTCCCACTTTAGGAGTCAAGAGAATTTCCCCTAACCTTTCATGAAAGAGAAACTGGAAAAATGGAAGTTAATGAAGCACTTGCACTGTTGTTAGTCCTGGAATTGCTACACTCTTCCTTTTTCCTCCACTATCATCTTTAGCTACGATATCTTCTCATCTTGGTTGGTTCCTTGTGGTGCAATCTTAGCCCTCATCCCTGACTTAAGAGTCCCTGTTCCACACTTTGTTCAGGTTGAGCAGTTTGTTGTACTTGTCTATTCAGAGTTAAAATGGTACAAGGAAGGGACTAAAAGATGCCCAAGTAGATCGCCTGGGTTCTAGAAGTGTTTTTGTAACAACACCCCTGTCTCTTCCTTCTAATTAGTCAGTGATTCCATCCAAGATAGTGACTCTTTTTTTCCCTTGTTGTCTAAGGATACAGTCAGTCTCAAATACTCTAGTGGCAGTTGTAGCTTGTATTCAATGTTATCCTTGCTGTTTCCCTTGATAAAAGTGTGGTTTCTTTGGTGACGAGGACCACTACTCTACCTCTGTTGAGCCCTCAGTTCCAGGGACAGGAAGCACAAAGTCACACATTGGGTAATAGGAAGTAAGAGTAAGTGGGACTACAACTGATTTTAACCATTCATTCTTAGATCATATATTCATCCTATTGCATCATAACACCAGGCTAAAGTCTGATTTAATTTATTTGCCACATCCTAGAAAAGGGAACCCTATCTTCACAGAGTATTGCCTTTAAGCTGGCACTTTAGCTATGTCTTCAGCAGACCTTACTGATAATCGAGCTGGCTATTTTTGAGTGGTACAATATATAAAACAGCCAACGGAACTCATGGTTCTGGGCTTACCCCTATACTCTTTCTTGGAAATTGGGTTCCTTTATATGATGATACACTATGTGGTATCCCATTTTGATGTATACCTTTATAAATCCTCAGATTGTGGTACTGCATGAGTCTCTACAAGCAAGAAAGGTAAACCCATGCCTGCAATATGTATTTATTCCTCAGAACAAACAACTGCCCTCATAGGATGAACAGGACCAATTGCCACTCTTATGGCCAATTTGTATATTCAAGGAATGTTTCCATATGAAGAACTCAGTCTTGGCCTCTGTTGGTAGCCAGTTGGACATTCAACACCAGTAGAAACTAGATCAGCTTTGGTGGATGAGAACTCATGCTGTTGGGTCCACGTGTAGGTTCAGTTTTTGCCTCCATGTACCTATCATACCAGTTATGATAGGTACATAACTGGTTAATGTCAAAGCTAGTTAATGTCAACTGTCAACTGAGTAAGTCTTTTAGTTTATTTTGTTGTTTAGTGCCTCTCCCACAGTAGATACCCTCTGGTGAGTGTTGAAATATGAAACACATGCTGTACCCAGTCAAATATGTCTGTCTACATGGCTCTACTCTAGAGTTCTTTCTCTCAGACCTTTAAATCTTTTACTTTTCAGACCCATACCAACCAGATAAGTCATTTGCCACTGCTCCTGAGTCTGTATATATAGTCAGAAACTGCACAGTCAGTGTTTTGTTACTGTGATGAAATACCTGACATATGTCAGCTTAAAGGAAGAAAGGTTTATTTTGGATTACAATTTCAGAGGTTTCAGTTGATGGTCATTTGGTTCCACTGTTTCTATGCCTGGGTTAAGCAGAACATCACGGTGAGGAATATGTGGTGGAGCAAAGCTGCACACTTCATGGTAGGAAGGAGGGAGGGAGGGAGAGAGAAAGAGAGAGAGATAAAGAGAGAGAGAGAGAGAGAGAGAGAGAGAAATATTGGGATTGAGGGAGAAAGGGGTCAGAGTCCCAATGCACACCTTAAGGGTATTCTCCCAATGACCTACTCCCTACAAGTAGGCTCCATCACCTAAAGCTCTTACCACCATCCAATAACACCATCATCTGGGAATCAAGCCTACAACACATGAACTTTGGGGGGACCTTAAAGATCCAAACCGTAATATAACCTCTGACAATTTGTTCCATAAGAGATTGACAGCCTGGTACATTGCCTGAAACTGCTCATTGGAAGAACTCTTCATCACTATTATCTTTCTTGGTCACCCCAGAATGAGACTGTGTTGCATCCACCAGCTTGGAATTGTTTAAAACTATAGCATTTGCTGATCATATGGGACCCCCAATATGGCCATGAGCCTGGATGAGGGAGGGATGATGGTGCAAATGTGGTAAATGATGTTTAGATCACAGCTACTGGTTCATATGTAGCTTACTGGTACCCTCTGGTCTTGCATCCTCTTGATTTCAGATGTAGCATATTTCCCTATAATGAGTTATTTCTGAGCCCACAGGACATTGCAGTTGATGAACCTGACAAAATCTAACTCATAACTGGAAATTCTCGATGCATGCATGGTCACATGGAGGTACTCTAGCTCTCTAACTCTTATACCAAAAGGGTTTTTTATACCCCAAGGACTTTTAATTCTCTATTCTATTACATATATCAAAACCTTGCTCTAGAATTTCATGGGATCATATTCTGATCTCACATTAAACCATTCTGCAAGCTTCACATAGCATGATTTCCCATGCTGATATCTTCAGAACTATAGGGTCTGAAGTCATTTGGCACAAGCAGTGAGGATGCATGCACTTTCCTTCTCTTTCCTCACTCATTCTGGTAGATTAGCTTCTCAAACCTTGTGTATAGGCAGGAGCAGTATGCCAGATGTAACACATGCTCCCTGTTGAACTTAAAGAGACCCATTAGGCACAGTGCTTGCTTCTTTGTGGTGGGAGAGTAAATGTAACAATTTGCATTTTTCTTCTGTGAGAAGGTCTGAGGATACTTCTGATATCTGGATCCCTGAAAACTATATTGATCTGACAGACTGAATCTTTTAATATTTATCTTCCACCTATTGGGAAGGAATGCGTGTGTCTTACCACACATGCATGTGTCAGCATGCTAACAATCTCTTGGTGATGTGTCCCAATTAGCCTGAAGTCACTGGAGTAGAACATCAGTGTGATATTCTGCAGAATGTATAGATCACTTAGATTTCTTCAGACTACTTTATAACAAAGGGCCAGAGATTGCATATAGTTACAGGAGAAATTGTAAATTTATGTTGTTCATCATTCAGAACTGTTTTTGATCTTCTTGGATTGATTGTTATATAAAATAATTTTCCAAATCATGCTCACATATCATGTGATCATATTAATGTTCACTAATAAACATATCATATTTAGCACTGCAGCTGTGGATTAAGCTTGATTTAATCCAGTATCCACTCCATTTATGAAAAGGGCAGATTGAATTAAAGGGAGATAAGATGGGAACTATCACCTCTATAATATTTTATATACTTAATTCTCACAAGAATTTCTACTGTACCCAGGTTTGAATTTATTACCTTCATCTGCACCTAGGAGGTAGGGATCAGTTCTTATCTTTCAGGTTAAATACCCAGAGTACAGTTTTGGGAGAAGAGAAATGATCACTGGTTCATGGATCCAATAGATTAGGTCTTTGCTTATCATCTGACCTTGAATATAATTCCACTTTAAAAGAGGAGTTACAACTTTTCTTACATCTTATTCTCCAAAACTGCTTCACATAACCATATCTGCTGAAAGAAATGCTAGGAAAGCTAAGTATTTCAGTGTTATGAGTAACATTGCCAACTCAAACACAATCTGAGCTCTATAAGGAAGAAGTAGAAAATAGTTGATGAGTAGGTAACTAGCTGTGTCTGTAACAGCAATGCCCATTGGATCTAAGAGGTTTATTTTCTTCATTTGAAATACCACATTCTTTTTATGGTTGAGGCTTACATAACCAACTGAGAAGAATTAGAGCATTGTCTAATATTATTCAAGTTAAAGTAACATTCATAAAATGCTACTATCTCTTGATACTTGTGAAGCCAACTCTTTAGAATCATTGCACATGTAATGGTGAACAATATCCATCTCCAGTTTTCAACTTTCCAGAGTCACATTTTCCCCAAATTAATATGAATTGTTAAGAGCACTTTGTGCAGGGTATGGTGGTGCACACTGTAATCCCAGCACTTGGGAGGCAGAGGCAGGAGGATCATGAATTCCAGGACAGCCTGGGCTACATAGCAAGACCCTGTTGAGAGAGAGAGAGAGAGAGAGAGAGAGAGAGAGAGAGAGAGAGCAAGAGCGAGCGAGAGAGAGAAGAGCTCTGTGTTTTGTGCTGTCTTTATGGGAGAGAAAAAGACAATTTTTTCATAAGTCTAGTATTGTGTGTTTCCTACTTTTTTCATAATACCATGAGTTCTTCTCTGAAATGATGATGATAGTAACTTGTAATTAGATCATAATGAATTTTCTTCATGTTTTTATCTGGAAAAATAAAAATCCGAAATACATTTTACAACAGAGTTAATTCTTAAGAATAAAGGGAGGTAGAGGAAGATCTTAACCAATTTGCCTTATTGTTAGATAATAAACAAATTCCTCAGTCAAGAAGAATGCAATAAAATACTTCTTACTCTAAATTTAACTATATATTTCAAATAACTTGAAGTACCTGAAAAAAGACTCTCCCTTTATAATTCATCTCATGCCAAGTTTCATAATAGACATGAGATCTTCATTTGATTCTTTCAGCTTACTCCATTAACAAACCCTTTCTACTGGAGGAAAGCCTCTTCCTTTTAAAACCACTCTGTTTCATTTCTCATGTGGCCATTTAGATCCTCCAGTTCTTCTGCTGACCCTATGGAAAGGGCTACCAGACATTCTAGTCCTTGAACACCTGATGAATTGCTTGGTGTATTAGTAAAAGGCACTGTTACCTTTGTCTGCCTTTGGGGTGGACTATCTAACAACAATCAGATATTTTACACTGAAGAGGTCAAATTGCTCTTAACGATTTCACTCTGCATTATTTTGTCAAAAGAATTTCTAGTTCTTTTACAGCATGGAGTTGTGTGACTAGAAAATAATTTCGGTTATTCTGGCCTAGGTATGCTTTTTACCTCAAGAAGAAAATCAGGAACAAAAAAAAATTATGCAGCCCATTGCACCTACATAACTTCCTGCTTCAAATTGATTTTTGAAATTTGATAGGTATAATGGACTCCAGACATATGATAGTTTATAGCAGACTTGTACCATGTAATTAAAGTCATCTCTCACATCCAAATGCCATTTTCAAGTTACTTAAGACCTGCTGTTATCCATTACCTCATTTAATTTTCCTTACTATCCTACTTGAGTACGGTAGTTGTTAGTTCTGATCTCAAGTGTTTAAACTCTGTCTCCCTCTTGGCATATGGGAAGATTGCACTTCTCTGCCCACTTGAAGTTAGATGCTTTGGCCCATAAAATGTGAGCAGATGTGTCATTTTCCAGTAGAAGCATTACAGCCACTTCATGCTTTGCTACAATTCTCTTCCTTAAGTTAGAATAACCAGCAATGTCTAAGCTTTAGTGCCAGAGTGAAGAAGAAAAGACTTTAGACTATAAAGAATGTACATGTACTATGAATGAGAAATAAGCCTGTGTGTTTTAAGTTACTAAGATTTTGAAGTTGTTTATTATAGCCATGTAACTTAGCTTACCCTAGACAATATAATGAGGCATGGCAATTGAACCTTAGAAGAGATCAAAGAAGCCCATTCAAGCTAGTTTACAAAGTAGGTTATGGATGAATCCTATAAAGTCCAAGTACAGAAGACATAACCAAGTCTTATGGAACCAGACACCTACTGGAAAGTCTGTTTCTCATGTCTCCTCTGTCCTTTGTTTCTTTCCCTGCCTCCCATCTCTCTCTCTCTCTCTCTCTCTCACATGCACACACACACACACACATACACACACACACACACACACACATTACATAGGTTTCTTTCAACACCTCTGCTTCATTCTTTTCTGAACACTTAGCTACTTCCATATGGCTTGACATACCTTCCCCAAGAAAATTATACCCTTGAGCCTCAGTTTATATGATAAAATTTCTAGAAAAAAAATTTGATTGCCCTAGCTTGGGTCAGGTGTCCACCCCTGGATCATTCAGCTGTGACCAAAGGCACAGGGTCATGTGGGAAATAGCTGCTCACTCGATGCTAGTCATGGCACATTTTCTAAGAGACACTGGAAAGAATGTTCATAGTTGTACTCCTTAAAATAGAAGGAAAATGGAAACAACTCAAATGCTTATCAACAATAACAATGAATTTAAAAATTATGGTTGATTGTGCTAGAGGTGTGGCTCAAGTGGTAGAGTGCCTGCCATGACACCCTGAGTTCAGTACCATCAAAAAGAAAGAAAGAAAGAAAAAGAAAAATTCTGGTTGATTTACACAATGAGATGCTATGTATCTGAGTAAATAAAAGCTCTGTAGGTATGCACTACACCAGGATTAGCACTCTGAAACATATTGGATAAAAAGAAAAGTTAACAGAAGAATGTACATGTATTAGTCCATTTATATCACAGGCAACACCATACAATAGTGTATACTATATTGTTTAGATATACATAGTTATGATAACTGTAAGAAAAAATAAGAGTGGTTTAAACAAAATTCAGATAAGCTAATTTTCTAGGGAGATGAAGGTAGATGCCGCAAAGGAGCACATTAAGGACATTTAATGTACATCCTCTGTTCATTTTGTTAGTATTCCTTTTATAGTTTTGTTTCATTTTAATTAACAATAAGTATATACATTTCTGGGATAGGATGTAATGTTTTGAAACAGGTACACATTGTGGAATAATCAATAAACTATCATTATATAATCTTTTCATGTATATGATATATTTCATAATTTTGCAATGTAAAATAATAATAATTTATTAACTTAGTAAATATACAGAATATACTGTATTCTGGAGATACAGTAGTGGACAAAAAGATAAAAATCCCTGTTCTCATGTTGCTTGCTAGATTCTAATGAAGGAGGAGAGACAATAAATAAGGCTAATCACTAAAATAGCTTGTATATTAGAGAGTGATAGGTACTAAGGATTAAATAAAATCAGGACAGGAGTTTTGAAGTATTGTGGAGGACAGATGGCAGGGAAGCCATCACCAAAACACAGGGAAAGTAAGAGATGAAGTCTAAGAAGTGATGAGTTTTAATCTAAGTGAGATAGGAAGCCACTGGAAGGTATTGAAAACACGTGTGGATTTGGTATGACTTAGATACTAACAAGACCACGATTAATTAATGTCATATCACTTGAATAAATAAAATGGGTGTCACAATCAGTCCCCTGTAGTATTACCATGAAGATTAAAAATGAAATATTAAATATATCAAGGCTTAAGTCTTTTTTATTGTGTTGGGTGGGGGTGCATTGTGGCATTTATAAAAGTTCTTACAATATATCAAATATATGGTACTTGAATTCACCCCCTTCATCATTCTCCTTTATCCCCCTCCCCCATTCCTGGCATAGTTTCAACAGATATCATTTTTCCATTTACATACATGTGTACCCAGTATTTGCACCACATTCACCCTATTTCACAATTTCCTCACCTTCTACCCCTCCCACTGGTATCAACTCCCCCCCCCCAGACAGGACCTGTTTCACCCTCTCATTCTCAGATTTTGTATAAAGAAAGAAGAAAAAAATGACATTTTTGGTTGTTTGGGATAAGGCTTGAATCTTAAAACGTCGCCACTATGAGGCTTTTTGAAAGTTTTTGAGGAGAAGGATAATATAAGGGAAGTAATAAAATATTTAAGAAAGACAAGTGTGGGGAATAAAGTCAAGGGTGCCTGGTTGGCACCTTCCATGGTCTAGTCCACCTGTGAAGCCATGCTGTGGCCTGGGCCCTGTAATCAATTTTGCAATAAGATTTTGGGGCATTTGCTGCCTGATCCTATCTTCACATAGATATGCATCTGGTTTTGCCATTCCCCTTGCCTACATAGCTTTTCTTTCCCATTAAAATAATTCCAAAAAGAAACGACTGTCAGGAATACAAGTAGAAGCTCCATATTGTCACATAGAGATCATAGTTTCTAAAGTGATATTATCTGACAAACCACACAGCTACTCATTATTCAGAGCCTGGGAATTCATTCTATAGCTGAGAGGCTAAAAAAATAATGTACCTGAAACGTGTGCTCCAAACAAAGATGTCCTTGTAGAGAAATTTGAAAAATAAGTGCAAAAATAATGATATGGTTGTCTGCTTCATATTTCACTCAGGGCCTTGTCACTTTCAGAGGCCCATTAAGGGACTAACTCTCCAGGCAGACACTGAGGTTGATATTCAGAAACCCTTCTTATCTTCCATTTTAGAGCTATAAAAATGTGGAATTTTATATGTGAGAAGTTTGGAAGAAATAAAATGTTACAAGTGTGAGCTCATAACATGAAAAAGATTATTAATAAGTCTATTCTTGCTATGCATAACAGCTATATGCCAGTCAACCCCGCTTATCTTCCCCTAGAAGATTTTATAAACTAGATCATTAAATGTAGACAACACAGTGAATTAGCATTTTCAAAGTCTGTTCTGATTCAGATGAATGTAACAGGCAAAGAAATGACACATGGGAAATGTCAGGTGTGCGGCGGGAAATTTAGAGTCATTTCCATTGACTTATTTCCTTATACCTAAAATCAGATGCTGGCCTATGCAAAGAGTGGAAGAGATACTGATATTAATATGACACTGAGACACTAGGGCAAAACAAATACAAATGAGACATTTATTCATACCACAGGAGTTACTAACACTATAAAGGGATATTTTTAACAGAGATTGGTGGCACACATCTATAACCGTAGCACTCTGGACACTGAGACAGGAGGATGGTAAGTTTGAGGCAAGCCTGGGCCAGTCTGAACTACATAGCAAGTCCCTGTCTCAAAAACCAAAATAAAAAATACCCATAAACATAAATACAAAAATAAAAGGACCTTTTGCCTCTGGGACTTTGGTTAGAACAAGCTGATGCTGGTCAATGCTGTCACAATATCCTCTAGCACACTGGCCATGCCCCTTTCTTGTATAATTTGATTGTATCTAATAATACTTAGAATATGTGAACTGGAATCTGGGCTGCCAGATTTGTTACACATGCTTGCATTACATATGGGGAGTGGGGTTAAAAATTTAAAAAAAAACTAAGTGTCTTGTCTAACTTGAGGTATATATCAATTGCATTGAACATGTTTCAGTGTAGATGTTTTTCCCAAAAGGAATAGTTCACTGAGAAGTGAATAAGTCAGAAGCACTTTAGGGCACACAGCCTTCAGTACATAAGAGAAATGGAAGATCCAGGAAAAATGGATTGGTGTTGGGGCTATTCAAGAGCCAGCCTTCCTCCATAAGGTAGACTGCACTCCAAGAGACCTGAAGCCTGGCTTTGCCCAATGATAAGAAAGCATCAGGAAGAGAAAATCCAGCCGAAGAGACTCCATGTAAATGAACGAGCAATGAAATAAAGTAAGCCTGACCCTGAACCCTCCTGGGATTTACAGTGCTTAAATTGACCAAGAATCCTCTGAGGAAGGAGGGCAAAGCCAACTTATGTCAAGCAGGTTAGAAAAGAAATGACCTTTACTTTTTGGTATTTATGTTGGTGCTGAACATTTTATTTGTTCATGCTACAAATAATAATAATTTTTTTTTTGTATAAAAACAATTTATATAAAGCCCATTTGTTAGTAGACCCCTGTATTACAAGAGAGAAATAAATTCCAGAATATAATTATGGCAGAATGAAATATGTGAAGGTCATTTCTTTACCCAAATTCCGAGATTTTTGTTGCTGGATGTGGTCCCTCTTCTCTTCTTCTTTTTTTCCCCCTCTGGTCTAAGCCAGAGTGTTAACCCCTGAATGCCTGCATCTTAGTGAGACGTGATTTAAATAACCTGTTTTCTTAAAAAGTAGAAGCAGAACAGAGTAATAATTTTTACATTGACGCTATAATAAGAATCGTTCTCAAGATGTTTACATATTTATGTGTAAAAAGCCTAAGCAGTTTATAACAGAGATCTTTTTTTTTGACTGTCTTTGTTCTTTTTTTTTTCTTTTATTATGCATACGTGCATACAAGGCTTGGGTCATTTCTCCCCCTTGCCCCCACCCCCTCCCTTACCACCCACCCCGCCCCCTCCCTCTCCCCCACCCCCAATACCCAGCAGAAACTATTTTACCCTTATTTCTAATTTTGTTGAAGAGAGAGTATAAGCAATCTTTAGGAAGGAACAAGGGGTTTTGCTGGTTGAGATAAGGATAGCTATACAGGGCATTGACTCACATTGATTTCCTGTGCGTGGGTGTTACCTTCTAGGTTAATTCTTTTTGATCTAACCTTTTCTCTAGTTCCTGGTCCCCTTTTCCTATTGGCCTCAGTTGCTTTAAGGTATCTGCTTTAGTTTCTCTGCATTAAGGGCAACAAATGCTAGCTAGTTTTTTAGGTGTCTTACCTATCCTCACCCCTCCCTTGTGTGCTCTCACTTTGATCATGTGCTCAAAGTCCAATCCCATTGTTGTGTTTGCCCTTGATCTAATGTCCACATATGAGGGAGAACATACGATTTTTGGTCTTTTGGGCCAGGCTAACTTCACTCAGAATGATGTTCTCCAATTCCATCCATTTACCAGTGAATGATAACATTTCGTTCTTCTTCATGGCTGCATAAAATTCCATTGTGTATAGATACCACATTTTCTTAAGCCATTCGTCAGTGGTGGGGCATCTTGGTTGTTTCCATAACTTGGCTATTGTGAATAGTGCCGCAATAAACGTGGATGTGCAGGTGCCTCTGGAGTAACAGTCTTTTGGGTATATCCCCAAGAGTGGTATTGCTGGATCAAATCGTAGATCGATGTCCAGCTTTTTAAGTAGCCTCTAAATTTTTTTCCAGAGTGGTTGTACTAGTTTACATTCCCACCAACAGTGTATGAGGGTTCCTTTTTCCCGCATCCTCGCCAACACCTGTTGTTGGTAGTGTTGCTAATTATGGCTATTCTAACAGGGGTGAGGTGGAATCTTAGTGTGGTTTTAATTTGCATTTCCTTTATGGCTAGAGATGGTGAGCATTTTTCACATGTGTTTTCTGGCCATTTGAATTTCTTCTTTTGAGAAAGTTCTGTTTAGTTCACTTGCCCATTTCTTTATTGGCTCGTTAGTTTTGGGAGAATTTAGTTTTTTAAGTTCCCTATATATTCTGGTTATCAGTCCTTTGTCTGATGTATAGTTGACAAATATATTCTCCCACTCTCTGGGTGTTCTCTTCAGTTTAGAGACCATTTCTTTTGATGAACAGAAGCCTTTTAGCTTTATGAGGTCCCATTTATCTATGCTATCTCTTAGTTCCTATGCTGCTGGGGTTTCGTTGAGAAAGTTCTTACCTATACCTACTAACTCCAGAGTATTTCCTACTCTTTCCTGTATCAACTTAAGAGTTTGGGGTCTGATATCAAGATCCTTGATCCATTTTGAGTTAATCTTGGTATAGGGTGATATACATGGATCTAGTTTCAGTTTTTTGCAGACTGCTAACCAATTTTCCCAGCAGTTTTTGTTGAAGAGGCTGCTATTTCTCCATCATATATTTTTAGCTCCTTTGTCAAAGACAAGTTGGTTATAGTCGTGTGGCTTCATATCTGGGTCCTCTATTCTGTTCCACTGGTCTTCATGTCTGTTTTTGTGCCAGTACCATGCTGTTTTTATTGTTATTGCTTTGTAATATAGTTTGAAGTCAGGTATTGTGATACCTCCTGCATTGTTCTTTTCACTGAGTATTGCCTTGGCTATTCGTGGCCTCTTGTGCTTCCATATAAATTTAACAGTGGATTTTTCAATCTTTTTAATGAATGTCATTGGAATTTTGATGGGAATTGCATTAAACATGTAGATTACTTTTGGGAGTATCGATATTTTTACTATGTTGATTCTACCAATCCATGAGCATGGGAGATCTCTCCACTTTCTATAGTCTTCCTCAATCTCTTTCTTCAGAAGTGTATAGTTTTCCTTGTAGAGGTCATTCACATCTTTTGTTAGGTTTACACCTAGGTATTTGATTTTTTTTGAGGCTATTGTAAATGGAATTGTTTTCATACATTCTTTTTCAGTTTGCTCATTGTTAGTGTATAGAAATGCTAATGATTTTTCTATGTTGATTTTATATCCTGCTACCTTGCTATAGCTATTGATGATGTCTAGAAGTTTCTGAGTAGAGTTTTTTGGGTCTTTAAGGTATAGGATCATGTCGTCTGCAAATAGGGATATTTTGACAGTTTCTTTGCCTATTTGTATTCCTTTTATTCCTTCTTCTTGCCTAATTGCTCTGGCTAGGAATTCCAGTACTATGTTGAATAGGAGTGGAGATAGTGGGCATCCTTGTCTGGTTCCTGATTTTAGAGGGAATGGTTTCAGTTTTTCTCCATTAAATATAATGCTGGCTGTAGGTTTGTCATATATAGCTTTTATAACGTTGAGGTACTTTCCTTCTATTCCTAGCATTCCTAGAGCTTTTATCATGAAATGGTGTTGGATCTTATCAAAGGCTTTTTCTGCATCTATTAGATGATCAAGTGGTTTTTGTCTTTGCTTCTGTTAATGTGGTTTATTACATTTATTGATTTTCATATGTTGAACCACCCCTGCATCCCTGGGATGAAGCCTACTTGGTCATGGTGGATGATCTTTCTGATGTGTTGTTGAATTCTGTTTGCCATTATTTTATTGATGATTTTTTGCATCAATGTTCATTAAGGAGATTGGCCTATAGTTCTCCTTTTTGGAGATGTCTTTGCCTGGTTTTGGGATAAGTGTAATACTGGCTTCATAAAATGTGTTTGGCAGTTTTCCTTCCCTTTCTATTTCGTGGTAAAGTTTAAGGAGGGTTGGTATCAGTTTTTCTTTAAAGGTTTGATAGAATTCAGCAGAGAATCCATCAGGTCCTGGACTTTTCTTTTTGGGGAGACTCTTGATTGCTGCTTCAATTTCATTTTGTGTTATATATCTATTCAGGTGATTAATTTCCTCTTGGTTCAGTTATGGATGATCATATGTATCTAGAAATCTGTCCATTTCTTTAAAATTTTCAAATTTATTTGAATATAGGTTCTCAAAGTAGTCTCTGATGATTTCCTGGACTTCCATGGTGTTTGTTGTTATCTCCCCTTTTGCATTCCTGATTCTACTAATTTGGGTTTTTTCTCTCCTCATTTTAGTCAGGTTTGCCAGGGGTCTATCGATCTTGTTTATTTTTTCAAAGAACCAACTTTTTGTTTCATTAATTCTTTGTATGGTTTTTTTGGTTTCTATTTTGTTGATTTCAGCTCTTATTTTTATTATTTCTCTCCTTCTATTTGTTTTGGGATTTGCTTGTTCTTGTTTTTCTAGGAGTTTGAGATGTATCATTAGGTCATTGATTTGGGATCTTTCAGTCTTTTTAATATATGCACTCATGGCTATAAACTTTCCTCTCAGGAATGCCTTAGCTGTGTTCCCCAGGAACTTTTTAATTTCCTCTTTTATTTCATCGATGATCCATTCTTCATTAAGTAATGAGTTATTTATTTTCCAGCTGTTTGCATGTTTTTTGTCTTTACTTTTGTTGTTGAGTTCTACTTTTACTGCATTGTGATCAGATAGTATGCATGGTATAATTTCTATTTTCTTATATTTGCTGAGGCTTGCTTGGTGTCCTAGGATATGATCTATTTTGGAGAAGGTTCCATGGGCTGCTGAGAAGAATGTATATTGTGTAGAGGTTGGATGAAATGTTCTGTAGACATCAACTAGGTCCATTTGATCTATTGCATATTTTAGATCTTGGATTTCTTTATTGAGT
This sequence comes from Castor canadensis, assembly GCF_047511655.1. NCBI lineage: Eukaryota > Metazoa > Chordata > Mammalia > Rodentia > Castoridae > Castor > Castor canadensis. Next base: position 15,946,977 of record NC_133405.1, on the reverse strand, counting down.
TTTTGTTTGGATGACCTATCTATTGATGATAATGGGGTGTTAAAGTCTCCCACAACCACTGTGTTGGCATTTATATATGCCTTTAGGTCTTTCAGGGTATGTTTGATGAAATTGGGTGTGTTGACATTGGGTGCATACAGGTTGATAATTATTATTTCCTTTTGGTCTATTTCCCCTTTTATTAGTATAGAATGTCCTTCTTTATCTCGTTTGATCAATGTAGGTTTGAAGTCTACTTTGTCAGAGATAAGTATTGCTACTCCTGCCTGTTTTCAGGGGCCATTGGCTTGGTAAATCTTCTTCCAGCCTTTCATCCTAAGCATATGCTTATTTCTGTCGGTGAGATGGGTCTCCTGTAAGCAACAAATTGTTGGATCTTCCTTTTTAATCCATTTCGTCAAGCAGTGCCTTTTGATGGGGGAATTAAGTCCGTGAACATTAAGTGTTAGTCCTGATAGGTATGTGGTGATTCCAGTCATTTAGTTGTCTTAGTTGTTTGAAGGTTTGATTGTGTGTACCTAAGTTGAGGTCACTCTCTACTGTCTTGCTTTTTCTTTTCCTGTGGTTTGGTGCTGCCTGTCTTTTCATGGTTAAGTTGGGTTTCACTTTCTGTGTGCAGAATCCCTTGAAGAATCTTTTGTAGTGGTGGCTTTGTAGTCACATATTGTTTTAGTTTCTGCTTATCATGGAAGACTTTTATTGCTCCATCTATTTTGAATGATAGTTTTGCTGGGTAGAGTGTCCTGGGGTTGAAGTTATTTTCATTCAGTGCCCAGAAGATCTCACCCCACGCTCTTCTTGCTTTTAATGTTTCTGTTGAGAAGTCTGCTGTGATTTTGATGGGTTTACCTTTGTATGTTACTTGTTTTTTCTCTCTTACAGCCTTCAATATTCTTTCTTTAGTTTCTGAACTTGTTGTTTTAATGATGATATGTTATGGAGTAGTTCTATTTTGATCTGGTCTGTTTGGTGTCCTGGAGGCCTCTTGCATCTGTATGGGAATATCTTTCTCTAGATTTGGGAAATTTTCCGTTATTATTTTCTTGAATAGTTTACACATTCCCTTCGCTTGCACCTCTTCTCCTTCTTCGATGCCCATGATTCTCAAATTTGGTCTTTTAATGGAGTCGGTGAGTTCTTGCATTTTCTTTTCACAGGTCTTGAGTTGTTTAATTAATAGTTCTTCGGTTTTTCCTTTAATCACCATTTCATCTTCAAGTTCTGAGATTCTGTCTTCTGTTTGTTCTATTCTCCTGAATTGGCCTTCCGTTTTGTTTTGCAGTTCTGTTTCGTTCTTTTTTCTGAGGTTTTCCATATCCTGGGTGGTTTCCTCTTTAATGTTGTCTATTTTTGTCCTGAGTTCATTTATCCATTTATTAATCGTGTTCTCTGTTTCACTTTGGAGTTTATACAGTGCTTCTATGGTTTCACTTATTTCTTCTTTTGCTTTTTCAAATTCTCTATTTTTGTTGTCTTGGAATTTCTTGAGTGTCTCCTGTACATTTTGGTTGACCCTATCCAGTATCATCTCTATAAAATTCTCATTGAGTACTTGTAGTATGTCTTCTTTTAAATTATTCTTGTGGGCTTCATTGGGTCCTTTGGCATAGTTTATCTTCATTTTGTTGAAGTCTCAATCTGAGTTTCTGTTTTCTTCATTCCCTTCTGGTTCCTGTACCAATTTTTTGCTGTGGGGAAACTGGTTTCCCTGTTTTTTCTGTCTTCCCATCATTGTCTTTGGTGTTGTTACTGTCCCTGTAGTGTGTGTAATTAATTATTTTCTAGCTTGTAATAATAACAATGGTAATATTGAGAATGGAAGAGTGAGCTGAGATGGAAAGCAAGAAATTAAAGAAAAGGGGAAAACAAATACACAGACAAGAGGGAGAAAGCAGAACAAGGTTTCAGATAAGAAAGTTTCAAAGGTATAAACAGGGAGCATTAGTGTACTAATTGACAGTAAGCTGAACAGACATTAGAGAGACAGAGAGAGGATTGAAAATCAAAAATAAAAAAAAAGATAAGAATAAAAATAAGAAATAAGTAAATGAAAGAAATATCTGTATATAAAAATGAATTAAAATAAAATGGAAAATAGTAAATTAAAAAAAAAAAACACCAGAAAACCTCCAAGTTCAAATGCAATGAAGTTTCCATCTTAATAATTTGGGTGTCTGTCTCAGTCTCCAATCCTGGAGATGGTGCCTCAGATGTTGTTCTGTAGTTGTCTCATCAAAGGGGATGCATAAAGTAGAACAAAACTACACACACGCACAAAAAAAAAAAAAACTCACCAAGTGTCCCAAGTTCAAATACAATACAGTTTCAGTAAGTTTTTCCACTTGCAGGTGTAATTCGGTTGTTCTCTCATCAATGGTAGGTAGAAAAAGAAAAAAAGAGTCTGGAGACAGTTCTGAGAATGGTATCTGCAGCTGTGGCTTGCCTGCCCACTGCTGTCAGCCTGCTGTTGCTGGAGGCATTGTTCATGCAGATCTCTGGGGTGAGGTTAGCACTCACCTGGCCCTGCTGGCTTTGTTTGTTCAGAGTTCTCCTGTGCGGGAGCCTCTGCTACAGGCTTTCCCCTTTCCAAGCACTGGGAAAGGTGACACTGCACCCGCGTTGTCAGGCCTGTATGTTTATTTACAGTTCATGTGGGAGGTGGGTCTTCCCCCCTCTCCTGTGAAGTTTTCCTCTCACTGCCACTTTCACAAGCTTTCCTGCTCCTGATTACTGGGTGGTACTGCTGCTCCTGCCAGCCACCATGTTTGTTTACAGTTCACGTGGGAAGTGAGTCTTCCCTCCTCTCCTGTGGAGTTTTCCTCCCTCCATCACTCTCACCAGCTTTCCCGCTCCTGGTTGCTGGGTGCACGCCCCGCCCCGGCTCCCGCCAGAGCCTCTCTGGCCCACCCGGCTTGTTTATGTACAGTCCTAGGAAGGGTTCCCTTCCCCCAATCTTCAGCACTCAGGGCGCCCCACCCTCTTCCCCACGTGTCTTTATTGCTCTTATTGCTTATTACTCAGTTTCTCTTTTTTCCCCGGGTGGAGGTCAGTCTGTCCAGGGGGCTATGCTGCTCTGGCCCAGGCTTGTCTGTGGGAGTACTGCGGTACCACGAAGCTCAGCTGGTCCGCGTGTGGCGGACTGGCGGCCCGGGGGCCCTCCTTGTTTCTCCGTTTAACGTTAAGTGGAGATTCTCTGAGCCAGCTGGAGGTGTGGAGGGGTCAAAGTTATGCCTCTTCTCAGTGATTATGCCTGCAAAGTGTGTCTCTGGCATCTCTCGAAGATTTCACTATAGGAGGCTCGCTTTCTGCTTCCTCCCTTTAGCTGCCATCTTGGAATCCCTCAGAAATAATTATTAAGTAACTCTGATGGGGCAGATATTTTGCTCAGTGCAGGTGTGAAGGGACGAACAAAATAAAAATCGTCCTTCTACTCATCAATTTAGCAGTACAGTAGGATAGGCAAATATTAAACAAATTAACCTATAAATACATGGATGAATATATACATATGAATTGAGATAAGTGCTGTGAAAGAAAATATAGTGTGCAATAAGGAAAAAGAACAAGGGCATTTAGAATTGTTAGGGAAGGCTTCTCAGAGACACTAACTCATATGATGCAAAATTCAAAACAACTGGGCTGAGGCTACAGCTCAGTGGTAGAGCACTTCCCTAATGTGCACAAGACCCTGGGTTCGTTCCCCAACACCAGAAAATATACATATAAAACCCAAAACAACTGTAAATGAGAGCTACTGTTATTACCCCTATTTCACAAACAAGAAAAGGGAGATTTAAAGTGATTAAGTGCCATAGTTAACTCAGCTAGCAATGGGAAGAAAGTGCGATCAAATGAGTCTGCCGGGTACTGCATTTGACTACTGACCTATACTGAGCAGCAGGTGTCTGTGACTTTCCCTGAGCTACTCATCCAGGTTGATTTGTCTTCTGAGTAACAACAACCTCTGTACTCATCTACCAACCAATGCTGTTTACCTTCTGACAGTGAACTGAGGACAGGGTGTGATCCCCAAAAGCAAAGAGCTAATAAGACCTAGCCATCAGCAGTGGTTAGGCACTCACGGTACCTTATATCCCAGCAGCATTTGATAGGTGTGAAAAAGATCACCGCATATTTTGAATTAAGCTGGATTTTTTCATAAATGTGCTTAAAATTGAAGTTCAGCTATAGTTGTTGAATTTGTTCCACTTTTTCCAGAAAATAAATAAAGTAGGCTAGGCAATTATGAAAATTGCTCTTTTTAATAAGCACTCACTTGTATATAGATCAAATATTTGATCCAAATAATGATATGAGGAGACTAAAGTCAAAACAGAGAGAACATTTAATAGAAAGCATAAGAGTAAAAATAATAAACGAACACAGAGACCATGGAGAGTATAAGCAAATGAAAAAACTGGATCTTTGGAGAAGATAGACAGCATCTATCAAGAGGTAGAAAACATTTTTGTTATATTCTTTATTATCAAATACACCATATTGGGTTAATTTCTTTTCTCTACCACATGAAAAGAAGTCTTCACACTGTTATACAACACAATGCCACGACTTTTCTGTTTGCACTGAAATGATATATATCTTTCTGACTCTGTAAGTTCCTATCACAAATGGTATCTATGAATAATGACACTGGATCCAGACCCATGGCTGAGAGCTCCTTCTGGCCAGATGAAGTGGTAGAACCAATACATGAGTTGAAACTCCAAACCCCTGGCACATGCCCCAGTGTCCCATCTGACTTAACTTAAAAACATCAGTTCTTTTTTTACTAGTATACATTAATTTAGAAAAGTGGTTTGGTTGTGATATTTCAATACATGCATATAATATACTTTGATAATAATCACCCCTCTATTACTCTTTTATCCCTCTCTCAACTTGACCCTCCATTTAAATTTTTTTCTTGCTAGTACTGCAGTTTGAATTCAGGACTTGCACTTGGTAGGCAGGTACTCTATCACTTGATTCATATCACCACACATCACAAATTTAATGAGTTTCATTATGCTATTTTCATACACACATAGTATACTTTGATCATCCTCACTCTTTCCTTTCTTCCTCTCGCAAAGTCTGGCTTATTTTGCTTAACATCATGATCTCAGTTCTATCCATCTTGAAAACATCATTACATTGTTCTTTATGGATGAATGATACTCCACTAGGTATACATACCATGTTTTCTTTATCCATTCATCTCTTGATAGCTATTGTACATAGTGCTGCCTTGAACATGGCAGTGCAGGTATCTCTATTGTTTGGTAACTTACATTCCTTCAGGTATATGACCAGGAGTGGTATAGCAGGGTCATGTGGTAGTTCTGTTTTTAGTTTTCAAGAATTTCACTAACTTACATTCTCACCAACAGTATATAACAGTTTTTTCCCCTACATCCTTGCCAATATTTGTTTGTTGTTTGTTTTCTTGATGATACCTATTCTGACTGGAGTGATTGGAATCTCAGTGCAAATTTTTTTCAGTACTGGGGTTTGAACTCAGAGACTCATGCTTGCTAGGCAGGTACTCAACCACTTGAGCCACACCACCATCCCTTTGTGTGTTGGTTATTTTTGAGATAGGGTCTCACCTTTTTTCTCCAAGCCAACTTGGACTACCATCCCCTTATTTGTGGTTCCACATAGCTTGGATGACAGGTGTGCACCACCGTGCCAAACTGTAGGTTGAGATGGAGTTTTGAAAAATTTTTGCCCAATCTGACCTAGAATTGAAATCCTCTTGATCTCTGCCTCCCAAGTAGCGAGGATTACAAGCTTGAGCCACTGTCCCTGGCTTCAGTATACTTTTGATTTGCATTTCATTTATGGTTAAAGATGTTGAATATTCAGGTATTTATTAGACATTTGTACTTCTTTTGAGAACTCTGTTCAATTCATTTGTCTATTCATTAATTGGATTTGTTCTTTTCATGCCTAATTTTTTTGAGCTCTTCATATATTGCATGCATTAATCCCTTGCCAAGACATAATTTTAAGAATAAATTATTAAGAACTTCAAGATTGACACCACACAGCCTTTATCACCAAGTCTGGGGTCCTTTTGCATACAGGTCTTGTATGACTATAATGGCAATATGCCTGTGAATCCAGCTCTGCAGGATCAAGTGATTATTCATCACATAGGGATTTTTGCCAATGAAGTTCTTGTAGCTTTAATGGGCAAACATACTGAGTTATTTCCACCAGATGGTACATTTTGTGACTATACTAGTGTAATATCTGACTAAAGGTTACTTATTTGACTTTTAATAATGTAGTTTGAGAACAGTTAAATAAATAAGTGAATACTTGCACATCCCACTGTGCTATGGAGGAAATCAACAAAGGTAGAGACCTGTTCTCTATGGGCTCGCAATCTTACAGGAGAACAGTCTCACTGAAGAAAGAATGGTCAATAGATATACTCTAATTTATTCTTCTTGTTGTATAATTTCTCATAATATGCCACAATTAACTTAAGTATTCTCCTATCAGTGTGAAATTACATTATCAGTTATATTAGCTTTAAAACTCCTAAATTTAATTATTTAAACAGCAATCAGTTATTCATTCACATGATTCTATGGGTTGGTTTGACAGTTTTTCTCACCTAGGTCAACAGAACTGATTTCTGCTGAGTTCACTTTTGTGTCTGTGATTGACAGAAGGTTGGATATATATGATAACCTATTCATATCTCTGACATAGGGCAAGCTGTTGGCCAGAGAGACAGGCTGGCCTGGATACATGTCCCTCATCATCCAGTAGTGGTGAGGTTTATTCACATGATGGTCTTTTCAAGAAAAAGATCAAGCTTCAATGAGCATGCACCTCTGAAGCCTCTATTTGGATCATATTTGTTAAGGTCTGATTGACCAAACAAATCACATGGTCAACCTAGATGAAAGCAATGAACAGGTAGAATCCATAGGAGAGAAATTGGATCAATTTTACGATATATTACCACAGTTTTATGACACTTCATAGTTTACTATAATAAGTATGTTAATACAAGTATGCCTTATTCTATAAGGTGGATTTTCTATGTGTATACAGTGGCATGTGCCTGTAGTTCCAGTCACTCAGAATGGAGGATCACTTGAGTTCAGTTCAAGGCCGGCCTGGGCAACAGAGTAAAATCCCATGTCAAGAAAAGATATAAAGTTCCTGAAATTTTACTGTTAGACTAAAGGGTATGTGAATTTCTAATGTTAATAGATATTCCAAAATTGTTTCAAGAAATACTATAGTAATTTATGTCTCAAAAGCCATTTATCAATTTTTCTTTCCCTTCATCCTCACCATGAAAAGATGATATCATTATTATTTTCTTTTAACAATTGAATGGGTGAAAAATGGTACCTCTCTGTCATTTCAATTTACATTATTTTGACTACTAGTGGGTAATAAATTTCAGGATACAGTTATTGAAATATTATTTGTTAAGGTGATTGAACAGAATTAAGAAGGAATGTTTATTCCTGATTTTAGAGGAGATGTTTGCAATTTTTTTCATTCAGTGTAAAATGTTGACCATTTGTTTGTCACATATAGCCTTTATTATATTGAGGTATGATCCTTCTATCACTATTTTCTTCAGAGATTTTATCATGAAAGGATGATAAATTTTATCAAAGGCTTTCCTGCATCTATTGAGATTTTCATGTGATTTTTGCCCTTGATTCTGTTTATGTGCTCTATTATGTTTATTGATTTGCATATGTTGAACCATCCTTCCATCCCTGGAATGAAACCCACTTGATGATGGTGTATGATTTTTAATGTGTTTTTGAATTTGGTTTGGAAGTAAATTATTGAAGATTTTTTAATGTTTATGTTCATCAAAGAAGTTGGTCTGCAGTTTTTAGTGTTTGGTTGCCTTTATGCAGTTTTGGTATTAGGGTAATATGGCTTCATAGAATGAGTTCGGAAGTATTACTTATCTTTCTATTTTGTGGAATAATTTGCAAAACATTGGTGTTAGTTCTTCTTTTTTTTTTTTTTTTTTTTTTTTTTATTCATATGTGCATACAAGGCTTGGTTCATTTCTCCCCCCTGCCCCCACCCCCTCCCTTACCACCCACTCCACCCCCTCCCGCTCCCCCCCTCAATACCCAGCAGAAACTATTTTGCCCTTATCTCTAATTTTGTTGTAGAGAGAGTATAAGCAATAATAGGAAGGAACAAGGGGTTTTGCTGGTTGAGATAAGGATAGCTATACAGGGCATTGACTCACATTGATTTCCTGTTAGTTCTTCTTTAAAGTTATTGCACAATTCAGTTATGAATCCTTCTGGTCCTGGAATTTTCTTTGTTAGGAGTTATTCTTTTTATTCCCCTAAATTCATTGTACAACAGGGTTTCATTGTGATATTTACAAATATGCATATAATGTTCTTTGATCAAATTCATCCCATTTATTACCCTTTCTTAACCTTCCCATCCTCTCCTGTCCCCTTTTCATAATTTTTAGTGGGTTTCATTATGCTTCTTTCAAACACATATAATATACTTCAATCATACTTACCCTCCATCAACCTCTCCTTTCCTTCTCCCCATCCTGGTGGTTCACTACCAAACATAACCTTGTCATATAATTATTTTTTCATGTATGAATGAAAGCATGTAATATTTGTCTTTCTGAGCTTGTCTTGTCTTGCTTAACATGATGATCTCCAGTTCCATCCCTTTTCCTGTAGACAACATAATTTCATTCTTCTTTATGGCTGAATAATACTCTGTTATACATATGTACCACATTTTCTTTATCCATTAATCAATTGTTGGGCACTTAGCCTGACTACCTACCTTGGCTATTATGAATAATGCTGCAATGAGCATGAGTGTTCAGGTATCTCTATTGTATGTTGACTTACATTGCTTCAGATATATGTACAAGACAGGTTTAGCAGGATCTTATGATAGTTCTATTTTTAGTTTTTTAAAGAAACTCCATACTAATTTCCATAGTGATTGGGCTAATTTACATCCTCACCAACAATGTAGAAGTATTCTTTCTCCCTACCTTCCTGCCAGCATTTGTTGTTATGGTTTGTTTCCTTGATGCTAGCCATTTTGCCTAAGATGAAATGGAGTCTTAATGCCATTTTGATTTGTAGTTCTTTATAGCTAAGAGTGTTGACTATTTCTTCATTGATTTATTGACCATTTGTACATTTTTTGAGAACTTTTCAATTCATTTATCTATTTATTACTTCAATTTTTATTCAATTGGAGTTTAATTTTTTGAGCTCTTTATGTATTCTAGATATTAATCCTTTGTCTGATGAATAAATTGTAAAGATTTTCTCCCATTCTGTGAGTTATTTCTTCATTCTGGCAATTTTTAGCTTTGAAGTGCAGAAGCTTTTATTATTGTACCAATCTCATAATTCATGATAGATCTGTTTAGGGTTTTTTATATCCTTCATTTCTTATAGATTCTCTAATTTGTTGGAATGTAAGTTTTCAAAATATTCCCTGTTGATCTTCTGGATTTCAGTGGCAACTGTTATAATATCTCTTTTGTAAGTCTCTAAATTTATTAATTTGGGTTTCTGTCTCTCTTTTGATTAGTTTGGCTAATGGTTTTTGAATCTTGTTTATCTTTTCAAAGAATCAACTCTCTGTTTCATCAAATCCTTTGTGCTGTTCATTTGGTTTCCATTTCCTTAATTTCATCTGTTATTATCTTTATATATCTTCCTTCTACTAATTTTAGGTTTGACTTATTCTTGTTTTTCTAAGAACCTGAGGTACATCATTAGATTATTTATTTGAGATCTCTCTGATTTTTTAATGTAGGTACTCATAGCTATGAAATTCCCTCTTATAACTGCCTTCATGTATTTCAAAACTTCTGGTAAGTTGTATCTGCAGGTGTTGGATGGAATGTTCTGTAGACATCTACTACGTCCATGTAGTGTAGTTTAACTTTTAATTCCAAAATTTCTTTTTGATTTTTTTGTCTGGATAGCATACCTATTGATATGAATAGGGTATTGATGTTACCCAGTTAATTATATTAAGATCTGTTTGGCCCTTTATGTCCAGGACTATTTGTCTTATGAAATTGGGTGCACCAATGTTTGTTATATATTTACAATTTCTATATCTTTTTAATGTAGTGTACCCCATACAAATATGTAGTTTCCCTCTTTATCTCTTGTAAGTTTGACTTGAAATCTGCTTTCAGATTCCACTTGCTTGAAATATCATGGTCCATCTTTTCACTTTCAGTGAAACTTGTTAGTTCCAATAATTGATATATACTAGTTTGTTTTGCATTATAGTATCCTGTTGGTAATACAATAATCTGCCACTACGCCATGTCATATTTTATCACTTAATAAAGATCAGTTTTCAAAATGCTCTCTAAACTGAAGAGACCACCCACAGAGTGGGAGAAAATATTTGCCAGCTATACATCAGACAAAGGACTGATAACCAGAATATACAGGGAACTCAAAAAACTAAACTCTTCCAAAATTAATAAACCAATAAAGAAATGGGAAACTGAACTAAACAGAACTTTCTCAAAAGAAGAAATTCAAATGGCAAAAAGACACATGAAAAAATGCTCACCGTCTCTAGCCATAAAGGAAATGCAAATCAAAACCACACTGAGATTCCACCTCAACCCTATTAGAATAGCCATTCATTAAAAACATCACTAACAACAGGTGTTGGTGAGGATGTGGGGAAAAAGGAAACCTCATACACTGCTGGTGGGCATATAAACTAGTGCAACCACTCTGGAAAAAAATTTGGAGGCTCCTTAAAAATCTAAACATAAATCTGCCATATGATCCAGCAATCCCACTCCTGGGGATATACCCAAAGGAATGTGACACAGATTACTCCAGAGGCACTTACACACCCATGTTTATTGCAGTGCTGTTCACAGTAGCCAAATTGTGGAAACAACCAAGATGCCCCATTTATACACAATGGAATTTTACTTAGCCATGAAGAACAATGAAATCTTATCATTTGCAAGTAAATGGATGGAACTAGAGAACATCATTCTGAGTGAGGTTAGCCAGGTTCAGAAGACCAAAAGCTGTATGTTTTCCCTCATATGCAAACTTTAGATCTAGGGCAAATACAGCAATGTGATTGGACTTGGGTCATATGATAAGGGGAGAGTACACACGGGAGTTATGGGGATAGGTAAGAAACCCAAAACATGACAGAATTTCATGTCCCCACTGAAGAGGAACTAATACAGAAACCTTAAAGGGACAGAGGTCAATATGAGAAGGGGATCAGGAACTAGTAAAAAGGTCAGTTAGAGATGAATCAACTTGGGATGTAACATGGAAACAATGCTAGGAATCTCTCTGTATAGCTATCCTTATCTCAACTAGCAAAAATGTTATGTCTTTCTTATTATTGCTTATACTTTCTCTTCAACAAAATTAGAGATAAGGGCAGAACAGATTCTGCCTGGAAGCTAAGGGAGGGAAGGAGAGGGTGGGGGGTAAGGGGGAGAAATGGCCCAAACAATGTATGCACATATGAATAAAGAAATAAAAAATAAAAATATAGATCATTTTTCAAAAAAAGAATGCTCAAGTGCTTTGGGCATGGAATTTGATTATCATTAATTTGTGGACATATCATATCTAAGTGCAACATTTGGGCTTTTAGCAAAGTGTCTTAACAAAAGTACCCATAAAGTGCGTGCAATAGAGGTACTAAGGGAGTTTTGTCTGGCTGGGGAGATCAGGAAGGATTCCTAAATGGAGCATTATATAAAGTTGCTTTTCTTAAATTCTGGACATATTTTCGAACATGTTTTACATATCAATCCCAGCTTTCTAGCTCTATTTTGATTAGTTCATTAAATCCAGGAAGAAGAAAATATAAAATATGTCTAGTAAGTCAGTGAACAAAGCTAGATGTAATGACAGTTTCACCAGAAAAAGTTCACATAAGTGATGGAGATGATTAGCTGTTTCTGTAGTAACAGAACTGATCTTTCAGAAGTGGTTCAAGAAAAAAATTCTGTGACTTGTTATTTTTACACAGAGTGTTTTCTGAGTTATACACTGAGTGTTTTCTGGTAGAGGTGGTGAAATAGTTAAGTATGAGTTTCCTCTCATTCTTAAACTTGCAGTCGAATTGTTGGTGTTTTCTTCATAGTCACAGGGCACCAAACTCACTCCCCAAGGAGTAACATTGATAATTCATAATCCTAAAAAGTTAATATAGTATTTGGAAAACCAAAGCCTAAAGATAAAAATATTTTAAAGACATTCATTTCTGAATATAAATACATTTGTTTTCAAAGCTTATAATAAGCCAGTGACATTTGGCAGGTTTTCTTATATAGCATAAGTGGGGTTAAATATTTTGGTTAGCCAAAATTCTTTCATGTTCCGTTAGTACACCAAAAAAAATCACTTAATATTTAGTTTACACTGCTATATGCTTTAAAACTATAATAACCACTGGAATCAACTAAACTTAGTCTGTGTGATTTTCATATGCGAAAATGAAGATGGGAATAGCCTTATCTATATTCCTCCAGTAAAGAAAATTATTATAACATTTTATGCTTAAAAATCACATACATTAGTTAGCTTTATTTAATCATTCCACCATATATGTGTGTGTGTGTGTGTGTGTGTGTGTGTGTGTGTATATTTCAAAGCATCCATGTTGTGCACAATAGATGCATACAATTTTTTCTGGCAATGTAAAACATAAAGCTTAAAAGATTTAACTTTAAAAGACACAAAGATTAATAACTAGAAAGAAGTAGACAATAGTTTTGCATAACAGTGATCTGTTGCCCATATGGACCACTAGAACATTCATCAAAACTCATTCTCCATTTTTATTAATTGGTTAAACTCTAAAACCTTAAGATCACTAGAGTTTTATGAGTTCCAAACAACAAGGCAGTTGCTGTTCAATGTTAGAAATGTTTGGCTAAAAAATTTACTAAAGAGAAAACTCAATCCAAAAATATATTTTGAGCAGTTAAATTACACACAATGAAGTGAGTAGAGAGAATAGATACATGAGTATTTCCCTATGTTGGTCATAATCTCATTTAGTAGATAAGATATGCATGCACAGGAGAGTCATGATTAATGATATACTACAGTAAATAAGTGGAGAATGTGTGTAGAATGAACAATATATAGTGAAATGGAAAAGCTAGCTCTTATCTAATCTTACAATTTCCCAAATAGCTATTTGACAATGAGCATGTCACCTTCAGTATGAAAATGCAAAAATGAGACATGTTAGAACTATTCCAGTAAATGGAGGAGAGTAGGGGAGATAAAGGAAAATGTTGGAGGGGGTGAGTTCTACTATGATATATTGTAAGAACTTTTGTAAATGTCACAATGTACCCCCAGTGCAACAATATTATGATAATTTTTTAAATTTAAAAAAGAATTGCATCTTAATTCTCTTTGCTCCTTAGAATCACCTTGAGATATTTTCAAAATCCCATGCCTCTGCCCCAGAGACTCTTTAATTGATCATATGTGTGTCCTGGGTATTGATATTTTCACATTTCTGTCTGAGTTATTCTAATGTTGAGAACCATTAGATCACATTATTGTTGAGGCCCATTCTGCTTGAGAACACCAATCATAGAGAACTTTTATGAATAAGCTAAATTTTGTAATTTTGATGGGTGAATCATAATGGAATTGAATAGAATCATAATAGCTTGAACTAAGATGAAAATGGGCATCAGAAAACACACACGCAGGAAAATGTAATATGGGTTCAGTCAATGGAATATATTTTTCTTGACTACTATAATGGTGTTTGGAAAAGTGAGTTAAAACTCAATCTAACTTTTTGCACCATATTGTAGCAGTAACTGGGAGCAATAGAAGGTGCTTGACCAGGGGAAAGACATGACCTATTTATCTTATTTCTCAAAGAGAAGAATGGTAGGCTGAGCCAATTACAAAATTTGTGGGTCCCCAATGAAAGAAAACAGAAAATGTTTAATTAAAAATACATGCAAGACCTTTTCCTTTCTTCCACAGTCTTTCAACTTGTCATGATGTTTTTATATTTTCTATTTAATGTCTCTCTAGGTAAAGAACAATTAAACATATAATTCATTAGCTTATATTTACTATACATTTTTATATTGTGCAATGCCAGTTTTTAATGTATCAGACTCTTTAACTTACATGCAAAATTGCTGAAATTGCACAATGAGAACTTTGTGGATTATCCTTAGAGAGTGCCTGGAGCAGGCCAGAAGAGGAAAACAAAACAAGCCAGACTAGGAAGACTGGATGAAGAAAGACAGAATAACCTCAGGCCTAGAATTGGATGAGGGAATGCTCCTAGGTCCTAGGATATTAGGGAAGTAATTGCATACTTCAAGGCTTGTCCCCATTACCCGAGACATGCTCACACACCCTGCTCATACACACTCTCAGGCATGATGGCTGCCTCATCCTCCCTCCTGCCTACTGGAACTATGCATTGCACCTTGGAAGAAGGAACTGTCTGAGAGTGTTCACTTAGGCGTCTTACAAGCCCATGGTAGCCAAGTGACTCCCAAAGATAGTTACACCTCTGCATGGGATGTGCATGGTACTTGGAAAAGAGACTTTGATTCACAAATATGTAGACTCAGGATGGCTATTCACTAGATATTCCGTGGTATCTTAGCCTGGCTTGGAGATGACTGCCTCACAACACATTCACCCAGACTACTACTGAGGACAGAGCAGCAGGGCCCAATCAGAGAGGAGGACTCGGCAGGACACAGGGTTCTATAGCAAGGGGGAATGGGTGACTAAGAATCTTTCCTGGGAAGTGACATGAGGTGACATCACATGTGAGCCAAGCCTCCAAGCCTCCAGTGCCTACACCATTGTCTTATCTTAAAAGCACAATTTTACAGATAAAATCATTTTTAAAAGTCAACAAAACAACTGTAGAGCATCAACCTCAAGTACAGGGCCTCTCTAAGCATGTGTTTTTCTGCCACTGCACTGATTATATTACTGTGAAGATGGTTCTTGTGGAAGAATTGTGGAAAGCAAATGCAAAGAGTGGATGAGATTGGGAAACAGATCTAGTTCTTAGGCTATTGTTGTAGCCTGAGTGGCAGAACTGAGAATTAAGCAGTGCTGATGTGCATGAAAGTGAAAGAGCCAAGCCATGGTGGGCTTCTGTGCATAGAAATAAATCTGGAGACAGAAAGATGACTATGTGCTGGTAAGTATGTGGACAAAGGGAACTAAAGGAGAAGTTGAATGGCTCAAGAAGGCCTGACACAGTGTTCTCTTGGATCAACAAGTGTGACCTGTGAGCTTGTTCCAGAATTACAATGTCAAAGGAAAAAAAATGAAGTAAAAATGAGGGTAGAATACAGAAGAAGGAAGAGGAAAGATCTCCCTTCATCTTATAAGCTTCCTTTTCTCTTTAATACAATAGTTTCAGTCTAATCTGGAGCTTTTCAGTGATTCCATTTTTTTGGTCTATTATTTTCTTGCTGAGCTAGAAAAGATAGTCAAGCTACCTGCTTATATTTGTACATTATCCACAGACTATGTCCCCATGTGTTGAGATAGCTACTTCTCATATGTAGTGAACACTTTCAAGTATTTATTTTAAAAGAATCTTTTTGTATTTCCCTTTTTTACCTGTGTCTCCAAGGTTCCCATTTCCTATTCCTTTTCTGTGACCCTAAATGTAGGGAGAAGAGAAAGCACAGCAGTATTTTGCAAGGTTCTTTCCCTTTTGCTCTAATACCTTTCCTTCTCTACAGCCATGTCTCAGCTGCTCAGAAACTTTTCTGTTTAAAATTGCTGATGTATAAATTATTCATAGCAATAACAGTTTGATAAGTTTAGCCAAGTGTACACACCATGCAACATCACAAAAGTCTAGATATAGAGCATTTCCATTACCCAGCAGCTTCTCTCATGCACTTAGTTGTCAATTCTCCCACTCCTTTTTTTTTCATTTTTCTTTTATTATTCATATGTGCATACAAGGCTTGGTTCATTTCTCCCCCCTGCCCCCACCCCCTCCCTTACCACCCACTCCGCCCCCTCCTTCTCCCCCTCCCTCAATACCCAGCAGAAACTATTTTGCCCTTATTTCTAATTTTGTTGTAGAGAGAGTATAAGCAATAATAGGAAGGAACAAGGGTTTTTGCTGGTTGAGATAAGGATAGCTATACAGGGCATTGACTCACATTGATTTCCTGTGCGTGGGTGTTACCTTCTAGGTTAATTCTTTTTGATCTAACTTTTTCTCTAGTACATGTTCCTCTTTTCCTATTGGCCTCAGTTGCTTTAAGGTATCTGCTTTAGTTTCTCTGCGTTAAGGGCAACAAATGCTAGCTAGTTTTTTAGGTGTCTTACCTATCCTCACCCCACCCTTGTGTGCTCTCGCTTTTATCATGTGCTCATAGTCCAATCCCCTTGTTGTGTTTGCCCTTGATCTAATGTCCACATATGAGGGAGAACATACGATTTTTGGTCTTTTGGGCCAGGCTAACCTCACTCAGAATGATGTTCTCCAATTCCATCCATTTACCAGTGAATGATAACATTTCGTTCTTCTTCATGGCTGCATAAAATTCCATTGTGTATAGATACCACATTTTCTTAATCCATTCGTCAGTGGTGGGGCATCTTGGCTGTTTCCATAACTTGGCTGTTTCCATAACTTGGCTATTGTGAATAGTGCCGCAATAAACATGGATGTGCAGGTGCCTCTGGAGTAACAGTCTTTTGGGTATATCCCCAAGAGTGGTATTGCTGGATCAAATGGTAGATCGATGTCCAGCTTTTTAAGTAGCCTCCAAATTGTTTTCCAGCCACTCCTTCTTTTTTGTGCACCCACTGGTTTCTACCAAAAACATATTACTTTTGCCAGCATTAAGTTTCAGAAAAATACAAACAGTATGTGCCATTGTGCCTGGCTTCTTTCTCTTAAGATAAGAATTTAGTGATTTATTCACATTGCTTCTTATCACTGAATAGTATTCCATTGTAAGAATGTGCAACTAATTTATTCATTCACTTATTGATAGACATTGGGTTGTTTCCAAGGTTTGGGCTATTATGAGCCAAGTTGTCATGAACTTTCATTTAAAAATCTTTGTGTGGACATGTATTTTATTTCTTTTGTTTAAATACCTAGCAAAGTCATGAGCTTAGGTAAGTGTATACTTACTCACTTGAAAATGCCAAACTGTTTTTCAAGTGATTGTAAATTTTACACTCTATCCAGCATGTTTGAACAATCCAATCGTTCCACTTTTTTTCTTTGTACAATATTTGATGTCACTGTTTTTCATCTTAGCCAACTTAATGGGTAGGAAATGGTGTCATACAGAGTTTTTGTTTCTATTCGCTTCTTCCGGATGACTTATAATGTTGAGGATATTTTCATGTGCTTATTATTCATTAAGAAAGTGTCTTCTCAAGTGTTTTCTCTTTGGATTTTTTTATTGTGCTAGGTGTGGGTACACTGTAGCATTTACAAAGGTTCTTATGATATATCAAGTATATCATAATTGAATTCCCCCCTCACTTCTCTCTCCCCTCCTCCTTCCCCTGATTCCTTGAACAGTTTCAACAGGTATCATTTTGCATTTACATACAGGTGTATACATTATTTGCACCATATTCATCCTCTTCATCCTTTCCCTGCCACCTCCCCCCACCACCACCAGTGCCAACTGCCCCCATCCTCTGGGCAGAACCTGTTCCACCCTCCTGTTCTCCGATTATGTAGAAGAAAAAGCATAAAAGATAAAAGAAGAACATGACACTTTGCTAGTTTGAGATAAAGATAACTACACAGGGAGTTTCCTTGTGTTGTTCCCATGCATATGTGTATTACAGCTCCAAATGATTTCACCTCTTCCAGTCCTCTTCACTCCTTCCTAGTCCGCTTCCCATGGTGGCCCCAGCCAGTTTAAAATTTCTAGATTCGTTTTTGTACAGTGAGCACATCAATATCATTCAAGTTTTTGGGTTCCTTCCCTTGTCCTATCCCTTCCTTGCACAGCCTCCCCATAGTGTCACCCATGTCCCATAATAATGCTGCATTTATTTTAGGTCTATAATCCATGTATAAGGGAGAACATACAGTTTTTGGCCTTCTTAGCCTGGCTTACTTCACTTAAGATGATGTTCTCCAGTTTTATCCATTTACCTGAAAATGACACAATTTCATTCTTCTTTGTGGCTGAGTAAAATTCCATTGTGTGTAAATACCACAATTTCTTAATTGTGGAGCATCTTGGCTATTTCCATAGCTTAGCTATTGTGAATAGTGCTGCAATAAACATGGGCATAAAGGTGCCTTTGTTGTAACCTGACTCACATTCCTTTGAATCCCTAGGAGGGGTATTGCTGGATGATATGGCAGATCAATTTCTAGTTTTTTAAGGAGCCTCCATACTGTTTGCCAGTACAACAGTGGTTGTACCAGTTTACATTCCCATAGGCAGTGTATGAGGGTTCTTTTTTCCCTGCATCCTCACCAATATTTGTTGTTGGTGGTGTTCTTTATGGAGCTAGTCTAACAAAAGTGAGATGAAATATTAGTGTGGTTTTGATTTGCATTTCCTTTATGGTCAGGGATGGTAAGCATTCTTTCATGTGTTTTGTTAGCCATTTGGATTTCTTCCTTTGAAAAGGTTCTGTTCAGTTCAGTTGCCTATTTCTTTATCGGGTCATTGATTTTGAGGGAGTTTAGTTTTTTGAACTCCGTGTGTGTTCTGGTTATCAGTCCCTTGCCTGATGTATAGCTATCAAAGATTTTCTCCCATTCTGTGGGTGGACTTTTCAATTTAAAGACCATTTCTTTTGTTGTAAACAAGCTATTTAATTTCATGTAGCTCCATTTGATGATCCTTTCTCTTAGTTGCTGAGCTGCTTTTTTGTTCTACTGAGGAAATCCTTGCCTATGCCTATTGCTTCCATTACATGCCCTGCTTTTTCCTCCACTAGCTTCAGGGTTTCAGGTCTGATAATATGGTCCTTAATCCACTTTGAGTTGATACTTTTACAGGGTGACAAACATGGATCTAGTTTCACTTTTCTGTAGGCAGATAGCCAGTTTTCCTGGCAACATTTGTTGAAGACGATGTCTTTACCATCGTATGTTTTCAGCAACTTTGTCAAAAATTAGGTCGGTGAAGCTGCATGGATTCATATCAGGTCCTCTATTCCATTCCACTGGTCTTCATATCTGTTTTTGTGCCAGTACCATGCTGTTTTTATTGCTATGGCTCTGTAGTATAGTTTGAAGTCGGGTATTGTGATACCTCCCACATTGCTCTTTTTGCTGAGTATTGCCTCAGCTATTCACAGTCTTGTGTTTCCAAACAAACTTTAAGGTTGATTTTTCAATTTCTGTGATGAATGTCATTGGGATTTTGATGGGAATTGCATTGAACATGCAGATTGCTTTTGGTAGTATAGCCATTTTTACTATGTTGATTCTACCAATCCATGAGCATGGGAGGTCTTTCCACCTTCTGTAGTCTTTTTCAATTTCTTTCTTTATGGTTTGTAGTTTTCCTTGCAGAGGTCATTTACATCTCTTGTTAAGATTATTCCTAGGTATTTTTGAGGTTATTGTAAATAGAATTGTTTTCCTATATTCTTCCTCAATCTGTTCATTGTTGGTGTATAGAAAAGCTACTGATTTTTTAAGTTGATTTTGTATCCTGCTACTTTGCTGAAGCTGTTTATGGTGTCTAGGAGTTTTTTGGTGGAGTTTTTTTTGGATCTTTTAGGTATAAGATCATGTAATCTGCTAATCGGTATAGTTTGACATCTTCTTTAACTATTTGTATTCTTTTTGTTTCTTCTTCCTGATTTATTGCTCTGGTTAGCAATTCCAAGACTATGTTGAACAGGATTGGAAAGAGCAGGCATCCTTGTCTTGTTCCTGAATTTAGGGGAAATGGTTTCAGTTTTTCATTGTTAAATATGATATTAGCTACAGGTTTGTCATATATAGCCTTGATTATGTTGAGGTACATTCCTTATATTCCTAGTCTCATCTGAGCTTTTTATCATGAAATGGTGTTGAATTTTATCGAAGGCTTTTTATGCATCTATTGAGATGAACAGGTGGTTTTTGTCTTTGCTTCTGTTAATATGCTATATTACATTTAATGATTTGCTTAGGTTGAACAATTCCTGCATCCCTGAGATGAAGCTGACTTGGTCATGGTGAATGATCTTTCTGATATGTTGTTGCATTTGGTTTGCCATTATTTTATTGAGGATTTTTGCACCAATACTCATTAAAGAGATTGGCCTATAGTCCTCTTTTTTTGGATGTGTCCTTGTCTGGTTTTTGGATGAGTGTAATACTGGCTTCATAGAATGAGTTAGGCAGTGTTCCATCCCTTTCTATTTTGTGAAAAAGTTTAAGGAGCCTTGGTATTAGCTCTTCTTTAAAGGCCTGGTAGAATTCAGCAGAGAATCCATCAGGTCCTGGACTTTCCTTTTGAGGCAGATTCTTTATTGATGCTTCAATTTCATTGCATGTTATAGATTTGTTTAGGTGATTAATATCCTTTTGATTCAGCTTTGGATGGTTATATGTTTCTAGAAATTTATGCATTTCTTCTAGATTTTCCAATTTACTTGAATATAGGATTTCAAAGTAGTCCCTGATGATTCCCTGGATTTCCTTGGTGTTTGTTGTTATCTCCCCCTTTTCATTTCTAATTTTATTAATTTGGGTCTTTTCCCTTCTCATTTTTGTCAGATTTGCCAGGGGTTTGTCAATCTTGTTTATTTTTTTAAAGAACCATTTTTTTTTGTTTCGTTGGTTCTTTATATGCTCCTTATGGTCTCTATTTCATTGATTTCAGCCCTTATTATTATTTCTCTCCTACTTGTTTTGGGTTTAGATTGTTCTCATTTTTCTAGGAGTTTGAGATGTAGCATTAGGTTGTTTATTTGAGATATTTCTGTGTTTTTAATATTTGCACTCATGTTTATAAACTTTCCTCTTAGGACTGCCTTTGCTGGATCCCATAGGTGTTTTCATTTTCTTTAAGTTCCAAGACCTTTTTATTTTCCTCCCTTATTTCTTCTATGACCCACTGATCATTGAGCAATGTGTTATTCAGCCTCAAACTGTTTTAGTATTTTCTGCTGGTGCTTTTGTTGTTGAATTCTAATTTTATTGCATTGTGACCAGATAGTATTCAGGGTGTTATTTCGGTTTTTTGTATTTGTTGAGACTTGCTTTGTGCCCTAAGATACTATCTGTTTTGAAAAAAGTTCCATGGGCTGCTGAGAAGAATGTATATTGTGCTATTGCAGGATGGAATACCCTGTAGACATCTGTCAGTTCCATTAGATCTATGGTGCCATTAATTTTAGGATTATTTTGTTGATTTTTTGCCTGGATGACCTATCTATTGTTGATAGAGGGATATTAAAGTGTTCCACTACCACTGTGTTGTGTTCTATATGTGGTTTTAAGTCCTTTAGTGTATGTTTAATGAAGTTGGGTGCACTGACATTGGGTGCATATAAGTCAATAATTGTTATTTCCTCTTGATGTATTGCTCCTTTCATTAGTATGAGGTGACCTTCTTTATCTCTTTTGAGTACTTTAAGTTTGAAGTCCACTTTATCTGATATAAATATTGCTACTCCTGCCTGTTTTCAGGCACCATTAGCTTGGTAAATCATCTTCCTGCCTTTCACCCTAGGCCAGTATTTGTTTATGTCAATAAGGTGGGTCTTTTGTGAACAACAGATTGTCAAGTCTTCCTTTTTTATCCAGTTTGCCAAACATCAGTGTCTTCTGATGGGGGAGCTGAGTCTGTTAACATTCAGTGCTAGTATTGAGAGGTATATGGTGATTCCTGCCATTTAGTTGTTTTGTTGTTTAAGGATTTGAGTGTGTGCAGCTGATTCAATGCTACACTCTGAGTGCTTGTCTGTTCTTCTCATGAGGTTTAATACTTCATATACTTTCATGGTTATGTCTGTTTTCATATTCTGTAGTGGTGGCTTGGTGGTCATATATTGTTTTAGTTTGTTTATCGTGGAAGACTTTTATTCCTCCATCAATTTTGAATGATAGTTTTGCTGAGTAGAGTATCCTAGGACTGAAATTGTTTTCTTTCAGTGCTCAAAATACCTCGCACCACGTCCTTCTTGCTTTTAAGGTTTCAGTTGAGAAGTCTGCTGTCATTTTAATGGGTTTACCCATCTCTTAAAGCCTTCAATATTCTTTCTCTGTTCTCTGTGCTAGCTGTTTTAATAATATGCTGTGGACAGGTTCTATTTTGGTCAAGCCCTGTTTGGTGTCTTAGAGACTTCCTGTTTGTGAATGGACAACTCTTTCTCAAGATTTGGGAAATTTTCTGCTATTATTTTATTGAATATATTGCATATCCCTTTGATTTGCATCTCTTTTCTTTCTTTGATGTCCATGATTCCCAGGTTTGGTATTTTGATGGAGTCATTGAGTTCTTGCGTATTCATTTCTCAGTTTTTCAGTCTTTTGCTTAAGAGTTCTCCTGGTTTTTCTTTAGTATCTATTTTGTCTTCAAGTCCTGATATTCTGTCTTCCACTTGTTGTAGTCTGGCTTTCCCCTGTGTTTTTTATGTGATTTAAGGAACTTTTTGTTTCCAGGATTTCTGTTTGATTCTTTTTTCTGAGGTTTTCCATATTTTTGTTAAATTCATCTTTCATATCTTGTGTTGTCTTTTTTATTTCATATCTCTCTTTTTTTATAGTCTGCTTTGTTTCAGTTTGGAGTTTGTCAAAGTCCTCTCTGAGTTTATTTAGCTATTTCTGTGTCTTCTCAAGTTTTTTATTTATGGTGTCTTGATATTTCTTGAGTGCATCTTGTACTTTCTGGTAAATCATGTCTTGTGTCTTCTCCATGAGTTTCTCCATGATCTTGTCTATAATTTCCACTTTGAGGGAATTTTTTGTGGGTGTCACTGAGCTCATTGGTGATATTTATCATTGTTTGGTTGGTGTCAGGAACTGGGTATTCATTTTCTTAATTTCCCACTAAATTCTCTATTGAATTATTGGTTTTTGGGGAGGTTGATTTCCTGCCCTCCTTCTTCTCCCCATGCTTCTATTATGTGCTGTGCTCCTATGTTGTTGAGTGGCTATTGGGGGCTTTAATCACCTGTTATCTCCCCTTGATTCAATTACTATGCTATGACTGGCTTAGTTGTTAGCTTTGGTGATGTGCTTTTTCTGTCCCCTGACTAGGAGGTATAAATAAGCAATAACATATTCATTGATTCAATGCTGGACCAGTTTTATACAAAATATGTAGTGAGCCCCTTGGTCATATTATCTATAAGCCATGGAGATTGAGGGGATAATGGCTGTTTGGGTAGAGGTGGATACTTAGGTATTGAAAGAGCTGGTGCAGGAGGAAGGGGTGGGCAGATAGGGTGAGGCAGGAGGGTTGTGAGATGTGGGGGTTCTAGGGTACTAAGTCCCTATTGTGTGTTGAGGTGTAGTTCAGTCATTATGGAAGAGGGTGCTATTGTCAGGAATTGCTGAAGGATAGGAAAGATGGGCTGATGTATAAAGTTGGTATAGTAGACTATTCAGTGGGTGGCACATTTTGAGGAGGTAGAAGTAGTGACTGGGGGAGGAGAGGGAGGTGAAGAGGGGAAAGGAAAGGGGAGAAGATGGAAAGAGATGAGAAAGGAAAAACTGGAGTAGAGAAAGGCAAGTGAGGCAATAGAGGGCTGAGTGAGTTAGTGTTAGGACAGAATGGAGAAGGGAGTTAGGTAACAGGAAGATGGAAGAGAAAATAAAGAAAATAAAATTTAAAATTTAAAATAAAAAAAATACAAAAAAGTAAAAAAAATATGTATATATAATCAGTTTAATGAATGTTTGGACTCTTTCTTCTGATTTTAGGTTGAGGTTGTGACACTTTTATTTTGTATAGGGGCTTTGGCCAAACTCTCCCTTCTTAAGGTTGTATGTTGGGTTACATGGCAATGAGTGTTGCTCTTCCCTATTGGGCAGCTTTGTGGGGGCTCAGCTCTGGGTGTTTGAGTCCAGGTTTCCTTAGTGGAGTTGGGGCCTCTGGATCAGGCAGGTTCTCAGAAGAGGTCCCATGAGGGGTTGGTAAATGAACAGTTGCCAGCCTCTTCCACTTGCAAGACAAGCCTGTGAGTTAGAAATAAGCTTTTTTCTTGAAGCTGTCAGTTTCAGCTTGCTCCCAGTTTCTCCAAGGTAGTGTAGTGCCTTGCTTTCCCACATGGGCTGCGGAGTCGCTCCACCCCCATATGAGGTTTTTCAGCACTCTGTTTTGACCCTTCCTGCAGAGGGGAAATATTCCCTCTGTGTATTTTGCCACAAGTTTTGTTCACAGAGGGTGCAATCAGCTCCTCAGCTGTGCTAGAATGTGAGGTTCCCTCCCAAACAGTGTGTTGTGCTCACCTGGCGGATTAGCAGATTCATTGTTTGAGAACGGATCAACTACAGGGCAGCACAGGCAGGTGGCAGACAGAGGTTTTGTGTCCGATGTGTTTGGCGGGTCCAGGTCTTCCCATATGGTTGCAGCAGTTTTCTTTCTGTGGCTCTCTGCATTGCATTATTGTTGATGAGGTTGCAGACTCACTAAGGTGAAGAGAGATCTGTGCAGACGGGTGAAAGTTGGAGGTTCTGTGTCTGCACGTATTATGGAGGATCCAGGTAGTCCTAGATGCTTGCCGATCTTTGCCATTCTCTGCATTGTTATTTTAGCTTTACCGACCCAGGGGAGAGGGAATTAAGAGAGAGGGAAAAAGAAAAGAAGAGGAAAAAAAGCAGCAGATCGGCCTAGGCTATCTGACCCTGCTCCCAACTGTTCCCAACCAGTGAACAAGCAGGCGGTACCTCTGCCTGACCCTGCTGGGCTGTCATGTGCATTAAAAAGTTAGTTTAAGGGCCTGGTCAATGAATATTATGTACCCTCTATGTGTTGGCAGTATTTTGGTTGGCAGAAAAAGCAGTATTGTCCCATCCTTGCTGCCACGAAAATCTGGAGTAATTGAAATCGTGCAGGTCAAGGTTCCAGGGTCCATCACCTATCTGCCTTATTGATTTCTCCTCTTGCCCATTGTTAATTAGATTATTGATCTTATTTTTCAATTGCAGAAATTTTTTATGTGTTTTGAATAAAAGTCAATCTTAAGCTATATGCATTGTAAACCCTGTCTGTTCATATGTCATTTGCTTATTCATTTGCTTAACTGAGTTTTTTGAGAATCAGAATTTTAAGATTTTAAAGAAGACCAATTTCTTATTTTTATTTCTTATGATTGCTCTATGAATAACAAAATGCAACCTTAATTTATTAAATTCATTTATAGTCAATATTCCACTTCTTCATGCCTCCCCCTTCATATGTCTACTTCATGCTTCTCCTTTAACACCAGACACTTCTCCCTTCTCTCTTCACACTTCACAAATACAATATTCTCACAATGCTTTAATTCAGTTTATTCACCTCTTATCATTTGTGTTACTTGTGGCATATTTATAACCCCATCGTACAATGTTAGTATTTTTAACCATTCAATTGTCTTTTTTATTGCATTATGAAAAGAAAAAATAAAATCTTATATTCTATGTTTACCCACTTATTTATTCTGTCTGAAATTCTTGTATTTATTATTTTTGGCAATCCTGTTTTTATCTGTTATCATTTCCCTCTAACCTGATGAGAACACTTTAGCATTTATTTTATTGCAAGCCTTGTAACAAATTATATCAGTTTTATTTGTCTTCATTTTTGAAGAATATTGTTGGATATAGACAGGTTGACAGGTTTTCTTTTTTTCCCTTAAAATATTTAAAGATCTGTTTCACAGTCTTTTGTTCTATACTGTTTCTCATGGGAAATATATCCACTCTTGCAATTATTTCCAGAGTTAAATAATGGCTTATGCAGCCAGGAGATGGTGGTTCACACCTGTAATCCTAGCTTCTCAGGAGGTAGAGATCAGGAGGATCACGGTTCATAGCCACCCCAGAGAAATAGTTTGCAAGACCCTATCTTGAAAAAACCTTTCACCAGAAAGGGCTGGTGGAGTGGCTCAAAGTGTAGGCCCCGAGTTTGAACTCCAGTACCACAAAAAAACAAACATATTTTATGCTATGCCTACTTTCTTTCTTTTTTGTTCAGTAATTTGATTGCAATGTGACCCATTTTGACTTATTTCTGATTGCTTCCTTAGTGTTTTTTGAGTACATTATATCCATAAGTCAATATTTTCTATCCTCTTTGGGAAATTTTCATCATAACTTTTCAAATTTCCTTCTGTTCTATTACTATCTTCTTTTATTTCTGAAATTCCGATTATGGATATAGAGTACCTTTTGATATTATTGCAAAGGTCTCTAAGGCTCTGCTCACTTTTTACCAGACTTTCACCTCCATCTTTCGGATTGGATAATGTCTATTGTTCTGCCTTGGAGATCAGTGACTCATTATTATGCCATTTTCAATTCATAGACTTATGTAGTTAGTTATTTATTTGGTATTGTACTTTTCATTTCAAGAAATTTCATTTTTCCGTCACTTTCTCTGGTAAGTTTCTTTTCCCCTTAACTCACTAAAATCATGTTCTCCTTTAATTATTTTAACACATTTTTGTAATAACCATCTTCATCTCTTCATCTGCTAAATCCAAACACAGTAGGTCAATTTCTACTGACCTTTTATACTCTACTGACTGTGTCACATTTTCTTATTTCTTTGTACGTCTACTAACTTTTTATTTTGCACTTAATATTATTGATGTCATATTTTAAACACTTTAAATTTTTTATGTTTTTGGAAAGTTTTTATTTTTAGTTACCAGCCAAACATCTTAGTTAGCTCAGGTTTACACATTGGTAGTAAGAATTGTGGAAACTCCATAGCTTCTTCCACTTAGTGAAACTCAACTTCCAAACTCTATGTCCCATGAAAATTTTGTCAGGATTTATTTTTATTTTATTTTATTTTATTTTTTCATTTTTCTTTTATTATTCATATGTGCATACAAGGCTTGGTTCATTTCTCCCCCCTGCCCCCATCCCCTCCCTTACCACCCACTCCGCCCCCTCACTCTTCCCCGCCTCAATACCCAGCAGAAACTATTTTGCCCTTATTTCTAATTTTGTTGTAGAGAGAGTATAAGCAATAATAGGAAGGAACAAGGGTTTTTGCTGGTTGAGATAAGGATAGCTATACAGGGCATTGACTCACATTGATTTCCTGTGCGTGGGTGTTACCTTCTAGGTTAATTCTTTTTGATCTAACCTTTTCTCTAGTTCCTGTTCCCCTTTTCCTATTGGCCTCAGTTGCTTTAAGGTATCTGCTTTAGTTTCTCTGCGTTAAGGGCAACAAATGCTAGCTAGTTTTTTAGGTGTCTTACCTATCCTCACCCCTTCCTTGTGTGCTCTCGCTTTTATCATGTGCTCATAGTCCAATCCCCTTGTTGTGTTTGCCCTTGATCTAATGTCCACATATGAGGGAGAACATACGATTTTTGGTCTTTTGGGCCAGGCTAACCTCACTCAGAATGATGTTCTCCAATTCCATCCATTTACCAGCGAATGATAACATTTCGTTCTTCTTCATGGCTGCATAAAATTCCATTGTGTATAGATACCACATTTTCTTAATCCATTCGTCAGTGGTGGGGCATCTTGGCTGTTTCCATAACTTGGCTGTTTCCATAACTTGGCTATTGTGAATAGTGCCGCAATAAACATGGATGTGCAGGTGCCTCTGGAGTAACAGTCTTTTGGGTATATCCCCAAGAGTGGTATTGCTGGATCAAATGGTAGATCGATGTCCAGCTTTTTAAGTAGCCTCCAAATTTTTTTCCAGAGTGGTTGTACTAGTCTACATTCCCACCAACAGTGTAAGAGGGTTCCTTTTTCCCCACATCCTCGCCAACACCTGTTGTTGGTGGTGTTGCTGATGATGGCTATTCTAACAGGGATGAGGTGGAATCTTAGTGTGGTTTTAATTTGCATTTCCTTTATGGTTAGAGATGGTGAGCATTTTTTCATGTGTTTTCTGGCCATTTGAATTTCTTCTTTTGAGAAAGTTCTGTTTAGTTCACATGCCCATTTCTTTATTGGTCCATTAGTTTTGGGAGAATTTAGTTTTTTAAGTTCCCTGTATATTCTGGTTATCAGTCCTTTGTCTGATGTATAGTTGGCAAATATTTTCTCCCACTCTGTGGGTGTTCTCTTCAGTTTAGAGACCATTTCTTTTGATGAACAGAAGCTTTTTAGTTTTATGAGGTCCCATTTATCTATGCTATCTCTTAGTTGCTGTGCTGCTGGGGTTTCATTGAGAAAGTTCTTACTTATACCTACTAACTCCAGAGTATTTCCTACTCTTTCTTGTATCAACTTAAGAGTTTGGGGTCTGATATTAAGATCCTTGATACATTTTGAGTTAATCTTGGTGTAGGGTGATATACATGGATCTAGTTTCAGTTTTTTGCAGACTGCTAACCAGTTTTCCCAGCAGTTTTTGTTGAAGAGGCTGCTATTTCTCCATCGTATATTTTTAGCTCCTTTGTCAAAGATAAGTTGCTTATAGTTGTGTGGCTTCATATCTGGGTCCTCTATTCTGTTCCACTGGTCTTCATGTCTGTTTTTGTGCCAGTACCATGCTGTTTTTATTGTTACTGCTTTATAATATAGTTTGAAGTCAGGTATCGTGATACCTCCTGCATTGTTCTTTTGTTTGTCAGGGTTTGATTTTCTTCTTTATTAAGGTAGATTTAGTGTCCTCCATAGTTTCATTTTTAATCTTATGGTTCATCCTTTCTGGTGTCTTGGCCGGATGCTCAGGTGATATTGAAGTGTTAATGAGGGCTTCATACTCTGACTAGTTCAGACTTCCAGTGTTTGCCAGCACTAATATCTCTCTTCTTCTCTCAAACTCATAGCAGCTGTTCTTTAGTAGATGTCATGCATTCTCACCCTGCAGGTGCCAGGCAAGAAATTATGCAGTATCTTTCCTCGGGTGCCTTCCCTCTATATAAATCCTTTCTCTTCAGTGTGGTACCCTACAGATTCCAGTCATTTCATCTTTCCTGTACTTTCATTTCTGCTTCCTAAGCTCAATGGGCTTTCTATACTCCAGTCCTCTGGACTGGGATTCCAGTCTTCTGCATTTTGCTTAGGACATTGTCCTCAAGCAGAGAGCTCTCTGTTGTCCAAAGTCTGAAAACTGTTGCTTTATATATATTTTTCCAGTTTTATGGTTGCTTATGATGGGGAGGCAAATTTGGTGCCAGTTACTACATCATGATCAGAAATGTTATGATTTTTTTCAAGTCCTTTCTTACCAAGGTGGCTTGCAATCACCATGCCATTGGTTAAAGACATGGGGTGCATTCTAGGCCTTTAAGTCATCTTTTTAAAGATTTTTATTACCCTCTAAAATACAGACCATAATTAGTGAATTGGTAGAAAGGAGACAAAGTTATTTCCACTAAATACAGCACCCTGAAAGGTTCATCATTTGTACTACTATTTAATACTTCATTTAATAACTTCAGTTGTTTTTAAGATTGTTTACTTATCTGATAGTCAGTATGTCTTCCATTTCTCTTCATATTAATGAACTTTCTAGTTTTTCATACAAGTGATGTCTATTAAGCTTTCACTATGATACACACACACACACATAAACACTCTGCTGGGTGTTGTGGAGACTATAGTTAGCCATGAAATTCATTGTCTCGTGAAGAAAGACAAGTAAGCCAATTATTAGGATAGACCCAAGTTATTGAAACATTTAGTGTAATATATGGGAAACTGATAAATAAGGATGTATTACTACCTTTCAAACTGATCAGTTATAAATTATCTATTAATTTGATTATTCCTTGACATTTTATTTATTCACCAGTCTGTGCTCAAACTTTTGTCTCATTAAAAAGCCTTTCCTTCATGCTCTGAGACTGGCTTGGACAAAAATATGAGGCACTGCCTGAAAAATAACTAAAGCAAAAAGGGCTGGGGATGTGGTGCAAGTGGTAAAGTGCCTGCCTAGCAAGCTTGGGGCCCTGAGTTCAAACTTTTGTACCACCCCATTCACAAAACCCTTCCTTGATATTTGTTCACCACCTACAGAGTTTGTTCCCTTAATAAAGGAATAATAAAATACTAACTTTTTCAGATAGAACATTTTAGAAACAAATATAAATTAACTGAGTTTCAGTTAGGTATTTGATCACACATCATAAATACATAATCATATTAATAGGAAAAATAAAATACAGTTTTATTGATACCTTGCCTATATAGGGAAAATAATAAAAATACATTTGATAATAAATAATAATAAAATTTAATAATAAAAACTAATAATTAACTAAATAAAAATTTAATAATAAACTTAAACATAATAAATTTAATCATTTCATAGACAACTGCTTTTATGATTACTCTGCAACACAGTACACTACAGTTGGTTTCTCTAAATATACAGTGAGACACAAGGGATTAAGGAAAACCACATAAAACACCTAGCCCTCTTCATTGAAAAGCTAAGGGCTGGAATAATTCTATTTGATACGTTCAGTATTGACCTATAAAAGTAGAGAAAATAGGCCAGGGAATAAGGGGTAAGCCTGATGGAAAAAAGTTGAAGTATGGTTGCTTTAGAGTTATACAACTCCTAGACCTGATCAAAGCGAGGAAGGCCAAAGGAGTTCTTTAATGTGCTGGAAAAGGAAGTTTCAGAACATTCTCAGGAAAAATAAGCAATGATCTTGCTTAACTGCTAACTGGGCTTCCTGGAGACTTTTTCTGTCCTTTTATTCTGAAATCAGCAGTTTAATCAGTTTTATGAAGAGAAAGAGGAGCTTGTTAAAATTCATGTTCTGACTTTTCCCTTTTTATCCCTCTTTCTTGCACACTGTTCAAAATCAACGAATAAATGAAAACCTTACACGATAAACTCTTAGTTCATTAATATGAAGGGAAATGGGAGACAAACTGAATAAAAAATACGTAACCAATCTTAAAAATAATTGCTAATTGATGAAGTTCAGATGATGGATCTCTCATGGTACTATATTTAGTGCAGTTGAGGTTCATCCATAAAAACTTCATTTTAAAGGAGATGGAAAAATTGTGTTTTAAATGAGTAAAATGTAAGTTTTCAAAAATGAAGACAAAATGCATGTAGGATAGCCAAATGCTTAGAAAGGTTGTATGACTAAAATCTCATCTGAATCTTTTGGTTTCTCTGAATTTTCAGCTTAGACTATCTAGTTTCTCAATATATTGAAGAGAAAAATTGCATTAGATTAGTAACAAACATTTAGTATGAGTAAGAAAAAAATGGCTGATATTTTCTTGGTCTTTGTGGAATGAGGTAACAGAAGAGGGAAGAAAATCCATATCTTTTCTATTTTGATTGCTAAATAGAGCAATCAAACAGCCTGCTCAATGTAGACCAGGCTAGTATGTATATGGGCAGAGCTGCAAATATTTTTAGAAATGCTATGAGTCACTGCTTAATCAAAAGATCAAATTCTCTTTAGATATAACTCTCTGTTAAGTCTTTTAAGATTGATTCTACGTGAAAATTTGTGATCTGTGTTGCCAGTTTTCTTAGATTTATGTAAAACCTCTCTCTTATTTATTGACTTAATCTCTCCATGCCTTTGTTTATTTTTTTTAAGTGGAAAGGGAATAATATCATCCTGTCAATGTTGTAGGGATTTAATGAAATTCTGTATGTAAAGGGCATAAAAATAAGAATTGGGCATAAAGATAGATGATCAAAAATGTCAGCTATTTTATTCACCAAAATAGAAACTCCATGAGGACAATACTGTGCATTATTCATAATTGTATGTCCAATCATTCCTAAGTACCAGACTATAATGATCAAATGATAATGATGTGTTGAATCAATGAGCCCCAGTAACCCCCTCCTTATTTAAACTATTTGGAAATAAGTCATATGAAGGATAATATAAAATGTTAGTGAATTTTCACAGAAAGCAACCAATTTAGTAAAAACAACAAAATTCCACATAGGAAAAAACTACTTTTGGCTCTACTCCTTCATAATGCAAATAGTTACCTCACCACTAGAGGGCAGGGAGCTAGCAACCTGGCTCTAAGATACCAGTTTGAATAAATGAAGAACATTATGGTTTGGGTTTTAATCTTTTGATGTGTCTTCTTTATTCAATCATATTAGTGATGCACAACAATATCTCCAATATGTAATGTGTATGTAGAAAATTCTTCCAGGATACCATGATTGAATCTATGTTTGTCAAAGGTTATTGTACACAGCAGAAGTATATTCACTGAAGGCATTTAATTATTCTTTTGATTTTGTTAAAGTGCTAGCATGCACTTTTTAAATTTCTTTTATTCATATGTGCATACAATGTTTGGGTCATTTCTTCCCCCTTCTCCCCTATCCCCTCCCTTACCCCCCCACCCCCTCCCTCTGCCTCCCTACCCCCTCACTACCAGGCAGAAACTATTTTGTAGACAAGTAAACCTGAGCCCTGGTCTATCGAACAGGTTGAGCCAGCCAGCTCTGATCCTTTGATGCTTACCATGGTAATAACACATGGATTTTTTATGAAATCCATGGCATTCTAATAAGAGTTATGAAAGGGTTTCCTTTTTTTCAGTATTCTTACAACCCCCCTGACAAAATAAATATTTCAGTTTTGCTATTATATTGATTTATCTGTAACTTATTAACAGCCATATGAGATCAATTTTCTTATTATGAAATTAACTTCACTTAATTGAGAGGCTAAATATTGCAGTGTTAAGATAAGAAAAAACAGGTGCTAAGAGTCAGGAAGACCTAGAATCAGAATTCATATTGGTCACATATGACCTTTTCTTGACAAATCCCTTTGTCTTTCTGTCTCTACCTCAGTTTCTTCATCTGCAGAAGTGATAATAAGAAGATAATGCAAGTTAAATGTGTTATTTAAATGATAAATCCTCCTTCTTATTCATTTCAACCTGTTAAATAAAGCAAGAGTTGGAGAGAGATGAAGGTTTCAGATTCTTGTGAGCTTTGTACATGTAGATTTTTATATTATTGTGTTTTTTGCTAATCAATATGATTAATCCGATTTCCCTGCATACTTGAGACTTTTACAAAATGGGAGAGAAAGTCTTGAGCATTGTCATTATTCTTCAGGGAAAGATCAGTACTCTTATATATAAAAAACGTTTGCCAAAATGATGAAATGTTCTTTTGGAGTGCAATATAAGTAATATGCTCAAGCAGCTTTCAGTGAGTAGAAAATCGAGCTGTGTCACTTGGTTTAAAGAACTGTCGCTATTTTATTTTAGATTAGAAGTGTGGTGGCTAGGACTTTCTCTTGTCTTTCACAGCTATGCAGTCTATGTGTAAGGGAATGGGAATGACTAAGCTCGTTTACATAGGTCCAGAGATGCCTATCAATCAGTGACCAAAGCCTTCCCGCACAGCCAATAGAATTGGAGAAATTGACCTCTTTCACTTTAGGCCACCTTAAGAACCAGAGGCAAATCTGAAACTATTAAAGGTACAAATAAATTTAGGGAAAAAGGCCAAAACTAGAAAGTTAAAAAAATGACTAGATGATCAGCTGTCCTCCCTTATAGAATGGCTAATAAGAACAAATTAATTTTAATGGTTTTGTTAAGAAATAATCCCCTACCAAAAATTCACCAATAATAAAGTGGGAATTTCAATGAGTTTATTATATTCACAATGTTATGCAACTATCACCATTATCCATCCTGAGAACTTTTTGTCATCCCAGGAGAAACTATACTCAGTGAGTAGTCAAGTCCCATTTTTCTCTTCCCCCAAGCCCTGGAAATCATTAATCTGCTTTTAGTCCCTATGTGTTTGCCTATTCTTGACATTTTATGCAAATTGAATCATACAATATGTGACTTTTTGCATCTGGCTTCTTTTCTATAGCACAATGCTTCATGCTTCATCTACGTTGAGGCATGTATCAGTATGTTATTCTATTTCACTCCCAAATAACAGCTAATTGAACAGATACACTAGATTTTATTTATCCATTTGTATTTTTATGAGCATTTGGGTTGTTTCCACTTTTAGAATACTATGAAAAATGCTGATGTGGACATTCATGTACAGATTTTTTGAGGCTATATAGTTTCTTTACATTTAGGTATATACCTAGTAGAGGAATTCCTGTGTCATACAACTGTTAAGCTGCAAGAGTTCTTTAGATTTTCTAAAATAAATCCCTTGTAAGTTGTATGATTTGCAATATTTTATTTTATTCTGTGAATTAGTTTTTCACTTTCTTGGTAATGTCTTTTGACACATAATTTAAAATTTTTTCATGAAGTCCAATTTATCCTTTTTTTTTGCTTTTGTTGCCTGTGCTTTGGTGTCACTCTCAAGGTCATACAATTTACTCCTAAGTTTTGTTCTAATAATTGTATAGTTTTCAATATTATGTTTAGGTCATTGATCCATTTTGAATTAAAAATTTTTATATTGTTATATAATTGTTCAACTTCCTTCTTCTATCTAGTTGTTCCAGGATTATTGTTGAAAAGACTACTTTTCTCCCATTAGGTGGTCTTGGCACCTTTATCAAAACTCAATTAATATAGGTGTATGGGTTAATTTCTAGACTGTAAATTCTATTCTATTGATGCATATATCTATTCTTAGGAAAGAACAACATTATCTTGATTATTGCACCTTTGTAGTAAGTTTTTCAAAATTATTCTGCCTCTTCTAGAACTCTTTAATTTCCATAGTAATATTAGCATCAACCTGTTAATCCTTGCAAAACAAAACAACAAAGCAACTAAGATTACATTGAATCTAAAGAAAAATGTAGGGTGTACTGACATCTTCATAATATCAAGGTTTCTAGTCCACAAAAACAATTTGTTTAGCTCTCTTTTTTTTCAACATATAATTTCGTAGGTATTGGAGCTTGAACTCAGGGCCTCACACTTTCAAGGCAAGCACTCTACCACTTGAGCTATGCCCCCATCCCTTTTCAGGAGGGAATTATTATGGGATGTTCTTCAGCATCACACATTTCTTATCATACTGTGACACTTCCTGACCTCCATATTGTCTCATGTTTTGTGGTTTTCATGGACAATAAACTTTCAAATAGACATGAACTGTATCATTTAAAGTTGGTGGGATCATTTGAAAATCAATTCATTTTTCTGTGCCTCAATGCCTCTTATTTAAAAAGGAGAAAATGTTCACTTCAAGATTACCACAACAAATCAATAAGTATTGGATAATGTCTGCTTGGTTTCTGGTATATGATGATCATTCAGTAATTGCTTCTCTCCTTCTTACCACTCACCCTCATCAAAATAATTCTTTCCTGAAGATGAGTGCCAATGTGAAGATGCAGGAAAATAGAACCTTTATCCACTGCTGGTGGGAGTATAAATTAGTAAAGCCACTATGGAAACCAGTACAGAGGCTCCTCAAAAAAACTATAATAGAACTACCATATGAACCTGCTAACTCCTGGGCATATACCCAAAAGAATCAAAGTCACCATACAGTAGAGATGCCTATATACCCATGTTCATTGTGGTACAATTCACAATAGCAAAACTATGGAATCAATGGATGAATAAATAAATTATGGCATACTCACACAGTGAAATATTTTTGAGCCAGAATTAAATTATGTCATCTTTAGGAAAAAGGTAAGGAACTAGAGATCATCATGTTAAGCAAAATAAGCCAGACTCAGACAAATATGATGTTTTCTCTCATATGCAAAATCTAGATCTAAAAAAGAAACAACAAAAAGACATGAACATAAAAGAGGAACTATTTGGGAGGGGACCAGTGGGAGGAGGTCAAGAGAGAATGATAGGGATGATCAATGATCAAAATACATTGTATATCATATACATGTATAGAAATGTCATAATGAAATGAATTTTGTAAAAGAAATAGAAAATTCAAATAACAACAGAAAGATGAGTACAATGGATCATAGGAAAAACAATCACTAGTACTGTGCATTAACTTTCTTAAAATAATAGTAAGTTCAAGTAACATTTTAGGGAGATTTTAGGGCTTGTACCTTTCAAATCATACACTACAGGCCACTCTCCCTTGATTGTATAAAAAGTTTATCACATTCATGATCACTTGAGGGATAATAGATATGTGTAAGACATAAATAACTCTTTGCCAAAAATATTGGCATTGGTGATAGGGGAACAAAACAGAGAAAGTAAATAATTTATAACTTTCATGAAGATAATACCTGCCAGTATTTTCTCAAGGGGATTATGCAGAATAAGTGGTATGAGGTTTCAGAGATAGAAAAGATCAAACATGGACTATATTAATTCATGAGGCTTTATGTAAATAAGGAAAATTCATCCTTGGAGTCGGGCAGCCTTAGATTGGAAGAGAAATAGAGGGGATAGTATAAGTAAAAGCCTGGTGTCAATTAAGGCTGTATGTTTGTGGGTGAGGAATCTTGCCCCTGGTAAAAAATTTTAGTGTGATTTTTCTGGCCTGAACATAGGCAATTATAAAAGCTTTACCCGGCAGGCCACATGTGGAAAAGCTGCCTTCTTTCTACCAGCGAGTTGAAGTCTTTGAGGGGATTTGCATTCAAGAACTTTACATTCAACACATACACACACTAGTAAAGTTTTTCACACATTTGCATTCTTAACCCTAAGGCCCTCATTTTTTAGTCACTTCATCTCTACATCTGCAGACAGAGGTCTTTATGGGGGGATTAAGGAAAAAATTTTAAGGTACTTTCCCCATTCTGACTCAGTATCTATTACTTTTCTACCATTTTTCTTTTTGTTTGTGTGTTTTGTGATTCTGGGGATAAAACCCAGGACCTCATGCTAAGCAGGTGTTCTACCACTGAATTACACACCCAACACTACTACTCTGCTCTGAACTCACCCAACACCATCCACTTCCCAACTCAGGGTCCATAAAACTAAAAAGAGTGTTTTGTTGTACCCCCACTTCTGCACCAATCTATCTGACCCTTAACTGGAGCACCATTCCATGAAGGAAAGTGGAACGTGGTGAATATGTGCTTTCTCGATTTTAGCCTCTTACCTACATCATTGCAGTAAGTGATTAAAGCTTAACTTTTGCTTTTGGCTTATTACTTTAATCAGCTACTCCATAAGCTGGCAGCTCATCAATCTCTCTGAGCTTAGCTCCTGACAGTAGGTAAGAGCAACTTGCTCTGGCTAAATAGGTAAAAGAGAAATTTTCTTGGAAAAATATGAGCCAACACAGAGAATTAAAAGAAAAGCTAAAGCACCAAGCTTTACAAAAGACAGAGGGCAGAGAATCCTAGGGATTCTGAAATCAACATTTCAGAGATCACTTTCTGATAAATCAGGTCCAACAGGGCTTATTGGGGGTCCAAGGAGGTTCCCAGAGTGGAGAGGATCTCAATTCCGCCCTTAGGGTCTTGACTTCATGGAAGAAAAGAATTTCAGGACAAACTGAGGTAAGAGACCAACAGTTTAACAGAACTAAGCAAAGGATAGTACACACCCAGACACAGGGATGTGGCTTTATGGAAAGAGACCTGCTATGATTTTTTTCTTAACAGGGATAGGGAGGGAGTCCTTGTTATAAGCTTACTATCTTTACTAGTTTGCTTTGCTCTGGCCATCTGGAGTATTTAGCCATTTACTCTCTGATTCCACATACCTCATAGCATACTCTATTGTGCCAGTCTGTCTCTTGTTCTCAAAAAAAGAACTAGCTGTGTCAGCCAATTACCTTCCTATTTGGGTCTTGATCTGTATAAGACCCTCTTCGTTGCCAACATTTCTCCCTATGTTTTTCCTTGTGGGGTTTAATGAAGAAGTTAATAATCTTCATTAAGTTACTTTTGTATGGTTAATGTACTTTCTATATAAGAATGAATATAGAATTTTTAAATCTGTTGAAATCACCATAATAAGGGGACTAAGGTAGAAAGAAGAAAAATAGAAGAATGACCCAATTTGGGTTATAATACATGCATACATGGAAATGTCACAAGGAAACTCCTTGTATAGCTATCTTAAACAAAAATGTTATTTTTTTCTTTTACAAAATCAGAGAACAAGAGAGCGGGAAGATGGAGCAGGTCCTGTCTGAGGGGGTGGTAGCAGTGGGAGAGCAGAGGATGTGGGGAAAGGGTATAGGAGGGTGAATAAGGTGCCAATACTGTGTACACATGTATGTAAATGGAAAAATGAGACCTGTAGAAACTATTCCAGGAATGGGGAGAGGGGAGATAAAAGAGAATGTTACAGGGGGTGAATTCAAGTATGATATATTTGATATAAGAACTTTTGTAAATGCCACAATACACCCCCAGCACAAAAATAAGAAAAAAGTTATTTTTGAGTTTCCTTATGGAATGCTTTTATAGTACAAAAATGTGCATATGTGCTGTGTAGGTAATCTTTAATGTGCTTAGGAATGTTCATTCCAAAGCTAATAGTTAAACAAGTTTATACAGGGTAAAGTTTCCTTAGGCATATTCCTTCTTTCTCTTATTCCTTAGGCTATCCTGCCTTTTAAAAAGTGCTTTTATACCTTCATTCGGAGTGAAAATTCCAGGAAAGGGAGTTTGGCTCAATTAGAACCATATTTCCACTTTGAGTTCTTTGTTTGATGGCCTACCAAGACTGCATGCAACGAAATTTGGATAGTTCCCCCAAACAAAATTTCCTACCACAAGAGGACACATAGATCCTGCTAGGAAAAAGAGAATTACTGTAGGGAAGCATAAATTGTGATGGAGGAACAGTATACATTGAAGTTTCCCAAGACTGTGGGGCTCATGTAGAGGAATAGTAGGGAGTAGAATAGGAATATTAGACTTTGACTATATGGTCATCTTAAAAGTCAGACTAAGGAGTTTATTCTTTATCCTACAGACACAAGAAACCACTAAAATATTCTGTCAGTAAAGCAACATGATAAAATATGTCAAAATCTTATTGTCAGGAAGACGCCTGGTAACATAGGGTGAATTTGGAAGAAAAAAGGATCAAGGTAGGATGTTATTATAAGAGTATAAGCATATTAGTTGCCTGAAAGACAGTGAAGAGAGAGAAATTGCTAGACATTAAAAAGGCAGATTTTCATAGCTGATTGATTATATGAGATATGAGGAAGTGAAAGAAGAAGCCTGACCAAGAAGCAGATTGGGAAGTGAAGAGCACTTTGCTTTCGAAGAGAAGAGGAATTCAATTTCTCAGTCTTTAGAGAGGTTAGACTATAACCCTAAGATTGCTTCTAACTCCCAATGTTTTCATTATATTAAAGGTTATTCTTTTTGCAGTTCTCTTTTCGAATGCTTTATTTTTTGACTTATAATATTTCTAGGTATTTATGAGGTACAACATGATGTTTTGATTCAATGCATTCATTAGGTAGTGATCAACTCAATAATTAGCATATAGCCTTATTAGAAATAGTTGAGATACATAAAATAACACATACTTAATGGGTATAATAGGGTGAGTTTGGACTTATGCATACTTCCATGAAACTACCACTATAATTAAGGTAATTAAGGTAATAAACATTTTCAGCTCCCAAAATTTCCTTAATTTTTAATATTTAATTTTTAATTAAAAATTAAAAATTATATTTTTTGTTTTTAAAATTTGGTTTAATGTAATTCTTGCAGTAAGAACACTTACCATGAAACCTACAACTGTGTTTTTGTTGTGTTTTTGACACAGTCTCAGTATATAGCCTAGGTGGGTCTTGAACTCACTATGCAGCCTAGGCTCACCTCAAACTCATGATCTTCCTTCCTCAGCCTCCCTTGTCCTGAGATTACAGGCATGAACCACCATGCCTGGCTTGTCTCTTAATTTTTTTATTTTTTAAATTTTTTTATTTTTTCATTTTTCTTTTATTATTCATATGTGCATACAAGGCTTGGTTCATTTCTCCCCCCTGCCCCCACCCCCTCCCTTACCACCCACTCCACCCCCTCCCTCTCCACACCCACTCCCTCGATACCAGGCAGAAACTATTTTGCCCTTATCTCTAATTTTGTTGTAGAGAGAGTATAAGCAATAATAGGAAGGAACAAGGGCTTTTGCTGGTTGAGATAAGGATAGCTATACAGGGCATTGACTCACATTGATTTCCTGTGCGTGGGTGTTACCTTCTAGGTTAATTCTTTTTGATCTAACCTTTTCTCTAGTTCCTGGTCCCCTTTTCCTATTGCCCTCAGTTGCTTTAAGGTATCTGCTTTAGTTTCTCTGCGTTAAGGGCAACAAATTCTAGCTGGTTTTTTAGGTGTGTTACCTATCCTCACCCCTCCCTTGTGTGCTCTCGCTTTCATCATGTGCTCATAGTCCAATCCCCTTGTTGTGTTTGCCCTTGATCTAATGTCCACATATGAGGGAGAACATACGATTTTTGGTTTTTTGAGCCAGGCTAACCTCACTCAGAATGATGTTCTCCAATTCCATCCATTTACCAGCGAATGATAACATTTTGTTCTTCTTCATGGCTGCATAAAATTCCATTGTGTATAGATACCACATTTTTTTAATCCATTCGTCAGTGCTGGGGCATCTTGGCTGTTTCCATAACTTGGCTATTGTGAATAGTGCCGCAATAAACATGGATGTGCAGGTGCCTCTGGAGTAACAGTCTTTTGGGTATATCCCCAAGAGTGGTATTGCTGGATCAAATGGTAGATCGATGTCCAGCTTTTTAAGTAGCCTCCAAATTTTTTTCCAGAGTGGTTGTACTAGTCTACATTCCCACCAACAGTGTAAGAGGGTTCCTTTTTCCCCGCATCCTCGCCAGCACCTGTTGGTGGTGGTGTTGCTGATGATGGCTATTCTAACAGGGATGAGGTGGAATCTTAGTGTGGTTTTAATTTGCATTTCCTTTATTGCTAGAGATGGTGAGCATTTTTTCATGTGTTTTCTGGTCATTTGAATTTCTTCTTTTGAGAAAGCTCTGTTTAGTTCACATGCCCATTTCTTTATTGGTTCATTAGTTTTGGGAGAATTTAGTTTTTTAAGTTCCCTGTATATTCTGGTTATCAGTCCTTTGTCTGATGTATAATTGGCAAATATTTTCTCCCACTCTGTGGGTGTTCTCTTCAGTTTAGAGACCATTTCTTTTGATGAACAGAAGCTTTTTAGTTTTATGAGGTCCCATTTATCTATGCTATCTCTTAGTTGCTGTGTTGCTGGGGTTTCATTGAGAAAGTTCTTACCTATACCTACGAACTCCAGAGTATTTCCTACTCTTTCTTGTATCAACTTAAGAGTTTGGGGTCTGATATTAAGATCCTTGATCCATTTTGAGTTAATCTTGGTATAGGGTGATATACATGGATCTAGTTTCAGTTTTTTGCAGACTGCTAACCAGTTTTCCCAGCAGTTTTTGTTGAAGAGGCTGCTATTTCTCCATCGTATATTTTTAGCTCCTTTGTCAAAGATAAGTTGCTCATAGTTGTGTGGCTTCATATCTGGATCCTCTATTCTGTTCCACTGGTCTTCATGTCTGTTTTTGTGCCAGTACCATGCTGTTTTTATTGTTATTGCTTTGTAATATAGTTTGAAGTCAGGTATTGTGATACCTCCTGCATTGTTCTTTTCACTGAGTATTGCCTTGGCTATTCGTGGCCTCTTGTGTTTCCATATAAATTTCACAGTAGATTTTTCAATGTCTTTAATGAATGTCATTGGAATTTTGATTGGAATTGCATTAAACATGTAGATTACTTTAGGGAGTATCGACATTTTTACTATGTTGATTCTACCAATCCATGAGCATGGGAGATCTCTCCACTTTCTATAGTCTTCCTCAATCTCTTTCTTCAGAAGTGTATAGTTTTCCTTGTAGAGGTCTTTCACATCTTTTGTTAGGTTTACACCTAGGTATTTGATTTTTTTTGAGGCTATTGTAAATGGAATTGTTTTCATACATTCTTTTTCCGTTTGCTCATTGTTAGTGTATAGAAATGCTAATGATTTTTCTATGTTGATTTTATATCCTGCTACCTTGCTATAGCTATTGATGATGTCTAGAAGCTTCTGAGTAGAGTTTTTTGGGTCTTTAAGGTATAGGATCATGTCATCTGCAAATAGGGATATTTTGACAGTTTCTTTACCTATTTGTATTCCTTTTATTCCTTCTTCTTGCCTAATTGCTCTGGCTAGGAATTCCAGTACTATGTTGAATAGGAGTGGAGATAGTGGGCATCCTTGTCTGGTTCCTGATTTTAGAGGGAATGGTTTCAGTTTTTCTCCGTTAAGTATAATGCTGGCTGTAGGTTTGTCATATATAGCTTTTATAATGTTGAGGAACTTTCCTTCTATCCCTAGTTTTCTTAGAGCTTTTATCATGAAATGATGTTGGATCTTATCAAAGGCTTTTTCTGCATCTATTGAGATGATCAAGTGGTTTTTGTCTTTGCTTCTGTTAATGTGGTTTATTACGTTTACTGATTTTCGTATGTTGAACCACCCCTGCATCCCTGGGATGAAGCCTACCTGGTCGTGGTGAATAATCTTTTTGATGTGTTGCTGAATTCGGTTTGCCATTATTTTGTTGAGGATTTTTGCATCAATGTTCATTAAGGAGATTGGCCTATAGTTCTCCTTTTTGGAGGTGTCTTTGCCTGGTTTTGGGATAAGTGTAATGCTGGCTTCATAAAATGTGTTTGGCAGTTTTCCTTCCCTTTCTATTTCATGGAACAGTTTAAGAAGGGTTGGTATCAGTTCTTCTTTAAAGGTCTGATAGAATTCAGCAGAGAATCCATCTGGTCCTGGACTTTTCTTTTTGGGGAGACTCTTAATTGCTGCTTCAATTTCATTTTGTGTTATAGGTCTATTCAGGTGATTAATTTCCTCTTGGTTCAGTTTTGGATGATCATATGTATCTAGAAATCTGTCCATTTCTTTAAAATTTTCAAATTTATTTGAATATAGGTTCTCAAAGTAGTCTCTGATGATTTCCTGGACTTCCATGGTGTTTGTTGTTATCTCCCCTTTTGCATTCCTGATTCTACTAATTTGGGTTTTTTCTCTCCTCATTTTAGTCAGGTTTGCAAGGGGTCTATCGATCTTGTTTATTTTTTCAAAGAACCAACTTTTTGTTTCATTAATTCTTTGTATGGTTTTTTTGGTTTCTATTTCATTGATTTCAGCTCTTATATTTATTATTTCTCTCCTTCTATTTCTTTTGGGATTTGCTTGTTCTTGTTTTTCTAGGAGTTTGAGATGTATCATTAGGTCATTGATTTGGGATCTTTCAATCTTTTTAATATATGCACTCATGGCTATAAACTTTCCTCTCAAGACTGCCTTAGCTGTGTCCCATAGGTTCTAGTAGGTTGTGTTTTCATTTTCATTGACTTCCAGGAACTTTTTAATTTCCTCTTTTATTTCATCGATGATCCATTCTTCATTAAGTAATGAGTTATTTAGTTTCCAGCTGTTTGCATGTTTTTTGTCTTTACTTTTGTTGTTGAGTTCTACTTTTACTGCATTGTGGTCAGATAGTATGCACGGTATTATTTCTATTTTCTTATATTTGCTGAGGCTTGCTTTGTGCCCTAGGATATGATCTATTTTGGAGAAGGTTCCATGGGCTGCTGAGAAGAATGTATATTGTGTAGAGGTTGGATGAAATGTTCTGTAGACATCTACTAGGTCCACTTGATCTATTGCATATTTTAGATCTTGGATTTCTTTATTGAGTTTTTGTTTGGATGACCTATCTATTGATGATAATGGAGTGTTAAAGTCTCCCACGACCACTGTGTTGGCGTTTATATATGCTTTTAGGTCTTTCAGGGTATGTTTGATGAAATTGGGTGCGTTGACATTGGGTACGTACAGATTGATGATTATTATTTCCTTTTGGTCTATTTCTCTTTTATTAGTATGGAATGTCCTTCTTTATCTCGTTTGATCAATGTAGGTTTGAAGTCTACTTTGTCAGAGATAAGTATTGCTACTCCTGCTTGTTTTCGGGGGCCATTGGCTTGGTAAATCTTCTTCCAGCCTTTCATCCTAAGCAAATGCTTATTTCTGTCGGTGAGATGAGTCTCCTGTAAGCAACAAATTGTTGGATCTTCTTTTTTAATCCATTTTGTCAAACAGTGTCTTTTGATGGGTGAATTAAGTCCATTAACATTAAGCGTTAGTACTGATAGGTATGTGGTGATTCCTGCCATTTAGTTATCTTAGTTGTTTGAAGGTTTGATTGTGTGTACCTAACTTGATGTTACTCTCTACTGTCTTGCTTTTTCTTATCCTGTGGTTTGGTGCTGCCTGCCTTTTCATGGTTAAGTTGGGTGTCAC
This sequence comes from Castor canadensis, assembly GCF_047511655.1. Classification (NCBI taxonomy): domain Eukaryota; kingdom Metazoa; phylum Chordata; class Mammalia; order Rodentia; family Castoridae; genus Castor; species Castor canadensis. Next base: position 15,902,601 of record NC_133405.1, on the reverse strand, counting down.
TTTCTGTGTGCAGGATCCCTTGCCGAATCTTTTGTAATGGTGGCTTTGTGGTCACATATTGTTTTAGTTTCTGCTTATCATGGAAGACTTTTATTGCTCCATCTATTTTGAATGATAGCTTTGCTGGGTAGAGTATCCTGGGGTTGAAGTTATTTTCATTCAGTGCCCAGAAGATGTCACCCCACGCTCTTCTTGCTTTTAATGTTTCTGTTGAGAAGTCTGCTGTGATTTTGATGGGTTTACCTTTGTATGTTACTTGTTTTTTCTCTCTTACAGCCTTCAATATTCTTTCCTTAGTTTCTGAACTTGTTGTTTTAATGATGATATGACGTGGGGTAGTTCTATTTTGATCTGGTCTGTTTGGTGTCCTGGAGGCCTCTTGCATCTGTATGGGAATATCTTTCTCTAGATTTGGGAAATTTTCCGTTATTATTTTGTTGAATATATTATGCATTCCCTTCGCTTGCACCTCTTATCCTTCTTCGATGCCCATGATTCTCAAGTTTGGTCTTTTGATGGAGTCAGTGAGTTCTTGCATTTTCTTTTCACAGGTCTTGAGTTGTTTAATTAATAGTTCTTCGGTTTTTCCTTTAATTACCATTTCATCTTCAAGTTCTGAGATTCTGTCTTCTGTTTGTTCTATTCTGCTGGATTGGCCTTCCATTTTGTTTTGCAGTTCTGTTTCATTCGTTTTTCTGAGGTTTTCCATATCCTGGCAGTTTTCTTCTTTGTTGTTGTCTATTTTTGTCCTGAGTTCATTTATCCATTTATTCATTGTGTTCTCTCTTTCACTTTGGTGTTTATACAGTGCTTCTATGGTTTCCTTTATTTCTTCTTTTGCTTTTTCAAATTCTCTATTTTTATTGTCTTGGAATTTCTTGAGTGTCTCCTGTACATTTTGGTTGACCCTATCCAGTATCATCTCTATAAAATTCTCATTGAGTACTTGTAGTATGTCTTCTTTTAAATTATTCTTGTGGGCTTCATTGGGTCCTTCGGCATAGTTTATCTTCATTTTGTTGGAGTCTGGATCTGAGTTTCTGTTCTCTTCATTCCCCTCTGGTTCCTGTACTAATTTTTTGCTGTGGGGAAACTGGTTTCCCTGTTTTTTCTGTCTTCCCATCGTTGTCCTTGGTGTTGTTACTGTCCCTGTACTGTGTGTAATTAAGTATTTTCTAGCTTGTAATAATAACAATGGTAATATTGAGAATGGAAGAGTGAGCTGCGATGGAAAGCAAGAAGTTAAAGAAAGGGGGAAAACAAATATACAGACAAGAGGGAGAAAGCAGAACAAAGTATCAGACAAGAGAGTTTCAATGGTATAAGCAGGGAGTGTTAGTGTACTAATCGACAGTAAGCTGAACAGACAATAGAGAGACAGAGAGAGGATTGAAAATCAAAGATAAAAAAATAAAAAATAAGTAAATGAAAGTAATATCTATATATAAAAATGAATTAAAATAAAATGGAAAATAGAAAATTAAAAAAAAAAACAAAAAACCAAAAAACTTCCAAGTTTATATGCAATGCAGTTTCAGTCTTAATAATTTGGATGTCCGTCTCAATCTCCAGTCCTGGAGTTGGTGCCTCAGATGTTGTTCTGTAGTTGTCTCATCAAAGGGGATGCATAAAGTAGAACAAAACTACACACTCACACACACACACACACACACACACACACACAAGAAAAAAAAAAAGCCCCACCAAGTGTCCCCAGTTCAAATGCAATACAGTTTCAGTAAGTTTTTCGGCTTGCAGGTGCAATTCGGTTGTTCTCTCATCAAAGGTAGGGAGAAAAAGAAAAAAAAGCATCTGGAGACAGTTCTGAGAGTGGTACCTGCAACTGTGGCTTGCCTGCCTGCTGCTCTCAGCCTGTAGTTGGCGGCGTTATTTATGCAGATCTCTGGGGTGAGCTAGCACTCACCTGGTCCCACAGGCTTTGTTTGCTCAGAGTTCTTCTGTGCGGGAGCCTCTGCTACAGGCTTTCCCCTTCCCAAGCACTGGGAAAGGTGACACTGCCCCCGCGTTGTCAGGCTTGCATGTTTATTTACAGTTTTTGTGGGAGGTGGGTCTTCCCCCCCTCCTCTGAAGTTCTCCTCCCACTGCCACTTTCAGCAGCTTTCCTGCTCCTGCTTACTGGGCGGTGCTGCTGCTCCTGCCGGCAGCCATGTTTGTTTACAGTTCACGTGGGAAGTGGGTCTTCTCTCCTTTCACAAGCTTCCCGGCTCGTGGTTGCTGGGTGCGCGCCCCGCTCCCACCAGAGGCTCTCCGGCCCGCTTGGCTTGTTTATTTACAGTCCTGGGAAGGCTTCCCTTCCCCCAATCTTCAGCGCTCAGGGCGCCCCACCCTCTTTCCAGCGTGTCTTAACTGTTCTTATTCCTTATTAATCAGTTTCTCTTTTTTTTTTCCCGGGTGGAGGTCAGTCTGTCCAGGGGGCTATGCTGCTCTGGCCCAGGCTTGTCCGTGGGGGAACCGCGGTACCGCGAAGCTCACCTGGTCCGCGTCTTCCCAAGCCATATGGGCACCGGCCACTGGTGGCCCCTGGGGCCCTCCTCGTTTCTCCGTTTAACGTGAAGTGGAGATTCTCTGCACCGGCTGGAGATGTGGAGGGGTCAAAGTTATGCCTTTTCTCGGTGATTATGCCTGCAAAGTGTGTCTCCAGCGTCTCTCCAAGATTTCACTATAGGAGGGTCGCTTTCTGCTTCCTACCTCTAGCTGCCATCTTGGAATTCTCTTCTTAATTTTTTTAAATTCACAAGCAGTATTGGTAACTATAGGGATTATGTTGTATGGCAGATTTCTAAATCTTATCCATCTTACATACTGAAACTTCTCACCCATTGAGCAAAACTCCCCATTTCCATTTTTCTCCAGGCTCTGGCAACTACTTATAGTTTCTGCTTCTATCAGTTTGATGATTTTAGTACTCCATATAAGTGGAATCATGCACTATTTGTCATTTTCGACTGGCTTATTTTACTTAGCATAATGTCCTGAAGTTGTCACATAGGACAAGATTTCATTATTGCAAGTGCATACAATTATATTCCATTGTGAGTATATAAAATGTTTTCTATATGCATTCATGTGTCAGTGGACATTTAGATTTTTCCATACCCTGGTTGTTATGAATAATGTTACAATGAATATGGAGAGCAGACATCCATTCAAGATCCTGATTTCAATTCTTTTTGATATTTGTTTAGAAGTTGTCTATCTGGATCACATGATAATTATTTTTAATTTTTTGAGAAATCTCCATACTGTTTTCAGACTGGCTACACTATTTTATTCTCTTACCAATAGTGTATATGAGTTCCAGCTACTCCATATCCTTGCCAACTCTTATTTTTATTATTTGTGACAATAGCTATCCCAATAGGTGTGAGGTGATATCTCATTGAGGTTTTTATTTGCATTTCCCTGTTATGCATCTTTTGATATAACTGTTGCTCACATCGATGTTTTCCTTGGAAAGATGTCTATTCATATCCTTTATCTATTTTTAAATTGAATTATTTGCTTTGTTTTTGTTTTTTCTATTGGATTGTGTATTGTATCCTACACTTCTACTTTATAAATTTTGTATGTTAACCCCATCTGATATATGGTTTGTAAATATTTTTGTCCATTCTGTAGACTATCTTTTAATTTTGTTATTTTCTTTGCTGTTGGAGAAGCTATTTGATTGAATGTAATCCCACTCATCTATTTTTCCTTTGGTTGCTTGTGCTTTTGGTGTATTCAAGAAATTCAGTTTAGTGTTGCTGCCACAACTTTAAGAAATTTAGAGAACTTTTGTACCTTTCAGATTTTTTTTCTTATAGGAAGTACAGTAGTGGAGCATGTATGTACAATCCTGACCTTTTAGTGCACTGCCTTAGGGACGGCTTACTACAGCCAAAGTGACTGTGTATGCCTGGAAGAAGGTGCACAACTTTGAGAGTTCTTCCTCAGGAGGATGGGAGAAGAGTGGAATATGCACATCTATAGAAAATATATGAGAGGTTCCAAGAATATGCAGTCAACCTAATTGGTGAAGGTCTTTCCCTGTCAGAGACAGTCTACAAAGACTGAGAGAGATAGCTATTTCTTCAAATGCATGGACATTAATAATAAGCTATAAGGGACAAAAAGAATTAGGGAATATGACACAATCAAAGTAACAAAATAAGTCTGTAATAACTGACTCTAAAGAAATGGAGATCTATGAATTTCCTGACAAAGATTGAAAATAGCTGTGTTAAATAAGCTCAGTGACTTGCAAGATAACACAGATAGATAACTAAATGAAATCAGGAAAATGATGAATGAACAAAATAATATCTACAAAAATATAAGAAACAATAAAAAAACATATTCTAAAGCCAAGTCATTTAAAATTATTCAAAGGTCTATATTTTACATATGAGAGAAAACATGCAACTTTTGGCCTTCTAAACCTGGCTAACTTGACTTAAGATGATGTTCTCTAGTTCCATTCATTTACCTGCAAATGACAGAATTTCATTCTTCTTTGTGGCTGAAAAAAATTCCATTGTATGTAAATACCACATTTTCATAATCCATTCATCAGTACTGGGGCATCTTGGCTGTTTCCATAGCTTAGCTATTGTGAATAGTGCTGCAATAAACATGGGTGTGCAGGTGCCTTTATTGTAACTTTAACCTGACTTACATTCTTGTGGGTATATTCCTAGGAGTGGAATTGCTGGATCAGATGGCAGTTCTATTTTTAGTGTTTTGAGGAGCCTCCGTACTATTTTCCATAGTGGTTGTACTAATTTACTTACCACTGGCAGTGCATGAGGGTTCCTTTTTCCCTACACCCTCGCCAACATTTGTTGTTGTTTCTGTTCTTTATAGTAGCCATTCTAACAGGAGCGAGTTGAAATTTTAACATGGTTTTGGTTTGCATTTCCTTTATGCCCAGGAATGGTGAGCATTTTTTCATGTGTTTTTTAGCCATGTGAACTTCTTCCTTTGAAAAGGCTCTGTTCAGTTCATTTATCCATTTCTTCATTGGGTCATTGTTTTTTGGGAGTTTAGTTTTTTGAGCTCCCTACTGTATATTCTGGTTATTAATCCCTTGTTAGATGTATAGCTGGTAAAGATTTTCTCCCATTCTGTGGGCAGCCTTTTCAATTTGGTGACCATTTCTTTTGTTGTGCAGAAGCTTTTTAATTTAATGTGTAGTCCCATTTGTTAATCCTTTCTCTTAGTTGTTGAGCCAGTTGAGTTCTATTTAAGAAGTCATTGGCTATACCCTAATACAAATACAGCAATATTATGAAAAAGAGATCATGCTAAGGGGAGGTCACATATGAGAGAGGGAGCGTAAAAGAAGGAAGTTAAGAAGGTGAATGTGGTTGATGTACTCTCTATACAAGAATGAATATAGATTTTTAAAAACTGTTGAAATTACCATAAAAAGGGGACCAAGGTAAAAAGAAGAAAAATGGAGAAGATGAACCAATTCAAGTTATTTAGTACACATATACAAGTAAATGTCACAAGGAAACTCCATGTATAGCTACCTTAAACAAAAATGTCATTTTTTTCTTTTACAAAATTGGAGAGCAGGAGGGCAGAGCAGGTCCTGTGTATTGGGGGGTTGGTACCAGTTGGAGGGAGGAGAATGTGGGGAAAGGGTATAAGAGGATGAATATGGTACCAATACTGTGTATACATGTACATAAATGGAAAAAGAGACTATGTACATAAAAGGAAAAATGAGACTTGTTGAAACTATACCAGAAGTGGGGGGTGGGGGTAAAGGAGAATGGTGGAGGGGCAAATTCAAGTATGATATATTTGATATGTTGTAAGAACTTTTGTAAATAGCACATCATACACCCATGCCCAACAATATAAAAGGAAAAAAACAAACAATAAAAAGTAAAATAAATCAAAACCACACTAAAATTCCACCTCACCCCTGTTAGAATGGCTATTATCAGGAACAGCAACAACAACAAATGCTAGTGAGGATGTGGGGGAAAAGGAACCCTCATACACTGCTGGTGGGAATGTAAGCTAGTATGACCACTGTGGAAAACATTATGGAGGCTTCTTAAAAAATTAAACATACCATCTGCCATAGGATACAGCAATACCACTCTTGGGGATATACCCAAAAGACTGTGACACAGGTTACTCCAGAGGCACCTGCACACCCATGTATATTGCAGCACTATTCACAATAGCCAAGCTATGGAAACAGTCAAGATGCCCCACAACTGACGAGTGAATCAAAAAATGTGGCATTTATACACAATAGAATTTTACTCAGCCACAAAGAATGAAATTTTATCATTAGCAAATAAATGGATGGAACTAGAGAACATCATCTTAAGCAAAGTTAGCCAACCTAAGAAGGTCAAAAATTGCATGCTCTCCCTCATATGAAGATTATAGACCTAAAACAAATGCAGTAATATTATTGGACATGGATCACACGCTAAGAGGAAACATGCACAGGAGGAATAGGGAAAGGGAAGGAAACCTAAAACTTGAATGTGGCTGATGTGTTCCCTGTTGAGGAGCAAATAAAGCAATGTTAAATTAACAGAAGCCACTATGGGAAGGGAACCAAGAAGTAGCAAAGAGGTCTAGTAGAAATGAACCAATGTGGACTGCAATACACAAGTACATGGAAGCAATGCTAGGAATCTCTTTATATAGCTATCTTTATCCCAAATCAGCAAAAAATGCTATGTCTTTCTTATTATCTCTTAAGTTTTCTCTTCAACAAAATTGGAAAAGAAGAGGGCGGAACAGGTTCTGCCTGGAAGCAGGGTGTGTGTGTGTGTGTGACACAAACAATGTATACGCATGTAAGTAAATGTAAAAATGATAAAAATAAAAGGAGAAAAAAAAAAGCAAAAATAAATAAATAAATAAGCTTATCCAAAGTAATAAATAGAAAGAATTAAAAAGAGTGAAGAAAACCTGAGGACTTATGAGTCACTATTAAGTGAATCAACAAATTAATTATGGAAGTTCCAGAATACAGAAAGAAGGCAGAAGAAAGTTAGTTTAAATAAACAATAGCAAAAACCTTCCCCAATTTGGAGGGGGAAATGAGCATCCACATTGATGAATCCCTAAAAATCTCAAGCTTGGTGAAGTCAATGAGGCCTGTGTGAAGACACATTGTAATCAAATTTTCAAAATCAACAAAAAGAATCTTTAAAAGCATCAAGAGAAAAGTGACTCATCGTAAGGGAGCCTTTAGAAGACTATCAGTGGATTTCTTGTCAGAATTCTTTCAGGCCAGAGTGGGGTAGGATGATGTAGTCAAAGAGCTGAATGAAAAAACTCCTAATCAATAATTCTATACCAAGGAAAACTGTCCTTCAAAAATGGAGATATAGACTTTCTGAGACAAACAACAATTCTTCCTGTAAAGTAAGGCTAACATACAGGAAATAGTAAAGGGAATTCTTCAAGTTGAAATTAAGAGATGCTAAGCAGCAACAAAAAAGCATATGGATGTATGAAACTCACTGGTAAAGGTAAAAACACACAAATGCAAAATACAGACACTATAATGGTGGTGTACATATCACTCAGCTTTAGTATTAAAGTTGCAAACAAAAGTATTGAGAAACATCATATCTGTAAACATATTCTAATGGAGATACAATATAAATGATGTAAATTGTGACATTAATAACAAAGTATGGGAAAGGGAGAAGTAAAACTGTAAGTTTTATATGTGATTAAAGTTAAGTTGTTCTCAGCTTAAAACAGACTTTATAACTGTAAAATATTTTATATAATCATTGCAACCAAAAAGAAAATAACTCTGAAAGATACACAAAGGAAAAAAGAAAAAGGAATCAAGTGATATCATTACAAAAATATCAATAAAACACAGGGAAAGATTGACAGAGAGGAAAAGAGAAACAAAATAACTACAAGATTGGTTGAAAACAAAAATCAAAATGATAATTCATCTTAGCAATTAAACCTAAACAGGTGAACCCTTCCCCAATCAAAAGGCATATAATGGTTTAATAATTAATAAAATAAGATCCAACTCTGTGCTATCTACAAAAGTCTTACTTTAGATTTGTGAGTTTTGTTTTAAACATATCTGTGTATACAGTGTGTGGATTGTTTAAATTATTGTTCCATTCTATGAGTCTAGTGATGGAGAGATTATCATGTCACTCATTTTACTTGTGTCCCTAGACCTTTCTTGGTCAAGATACAGTTGGTGCTGTTCTCTATCATCCTACAGGAAAAAAACACATATTTATATATATTTGAATATATTTTCATAGTATACTCCTCACATCTGTAATCTACTATGCATTTCAACCTGTGAGTTAGGCAGTAAAAGTAATGTTTATCTTATGAATAAGGGAGCTGAAGTCTAACAAGATGAACTGATTTGCCCAAAGTCACATAGGTAAAATTTGGAGCTAGGAAACTGATCCAGTTGTTCTGATTCCAAGACCAGGACTGTTATACTGTACTAGATTATGAAAAGGAGCTCTGACCTTTGAAAAATAGGGATTGCACATAAATGACCTAGGTGAGAGAGTTCTGTAGCAGTTGACCATATTACAAGCATTTGGGTCCTTGGAAATGATTTATGCGAGATGTCATTCAAAATTCCAGGCTATGTATAAAATGGAAGAAGATTGTGCATTATAGAGTTATTTCTTTGGGTTGCTTTCAATAATTTCTCTTCTACTTTTCTCAAATACAACCATATAATTCAAACTTGAGCATTCAACATGAAGATTATAGGTTGAAAGAACTGATTCAAAAACAGAAATATATTTGCACTATTCTTTTCTTGTGGCAGGACTGGGGTTTGAACTCAGGACTTTGTTCTTGCTAGGCAATAGAATAGAAGTCCCAGAAATAAGACTGTGCAACTATAGCCATTTTGCTTTTGACAAAGGAGCCAAAAATGTACATTGGGGAAAAGATAGCCTCTTCAACAAATGATGCTGGAAAAACTGATTTCTACACATAGAAAACTGAAGTTAGACTCTTGTCTCTAAACTGTACAAAGATCAATTCAAAATGAATCAAAGATCTTAATGTAAGACCTGAATTTTTGAAATTACTGCAGGAAAAAGTAGGGAAAACTCTGGAAGATATAGGCATATGCAATTATTTTCTGAATGGCCCTCCAAATGCCCAGGAAATAAGAGCAAGAGTTGACACATGGGACTGCATCATATTAAAAATTTCTGCACATCAAAAGCAACAAATACCAGAATCAAGAGACAACCTACAGAATTGGAGAAAATCTTCACCAGCTATTCAACAAATAAAGCATTAATATCCACAATATACAAAGATCTCAAAAAACAAAACAGCAAAAGAACAGATAATCCAATTAATAAATAGAGAAACAAATTGAACAGACAGCTCTCAGAAGAACAAATACAAATGGTTAATAAGTGCATGAAGAAAAATGTTCAACATCCTTACCCATAAAGGAAATGCAAATCAAAATTACACTGAAATTCATTCTCACCCCAGTCAGATTGGCAATCATCAAGAAAACAAGCAACAACAAATGCTGGTGGGGATGTGAAAAAGAATGAACCATTAAATACTATTGTTGGCAATGTAAACTAGCACAAACATTTGGTAATCAGTAAAGATATTCCTCAAAAACCTTAAAAATAGAACTATTTTATGACGTTGCTATACCACTCTTGGGTACAAAGAAGTATAAGTTAATATAGAAGAGAGATACCTGCTTATCCATGTTTATGGGAGTTTTGTTCACAATAGCTAAACTGTGGAATCAGTCAAGATGCCCAAAACCCAATGAATGGATAAATAAAATATTAAAATATTGTGGGTGTGGGTGTGTGTAACAGATGGAATATTATTCAGCCGTAAAGAAAAAATGAAATTATGTCACATGGAGGAAGACTGGAGATCATTTTGAGCAAAATAAGCTAAACTCAAAATGGCAAACACCACATATTTATGCTTATATATGGAAAACAGGTATAAATGACAATTAATAGTGAAATTAGGACATGAATGTAAAAGGGGGGCTATTGTAGGTAGAATCAGTGGGAGGTAGGAGGGGAATAAGAAAGGGTACTGGGAGGTAAAGAGGTTTGAAGTACATTACATGTACATGCATAATGAAACTTTTTACACCAAATACTGAAAAGGTGAAAAGAGGTGGGAGGAGGCCTTCAGGGACTATAATGCAGGTTATGAACTTGTTTAGAGTACACTGCAAATTTTCACAATGCAAGTCCTTGTACTATTTGTTGTAGTATGGAATACTTTCACAGGATGGCATGAGTGTTGTTCATGGTGGATGATGATAATGCCTGCTCCTGGACCACTGGACTCTGCTGCATGAGAACTCTGATAGCTCTTTCCCATCTCAGGGAGAACTAGAAGAGAGGGGTAGTTCTCAGGACACCATCAGCGTAGAAGTAGCTTCCCTGGTCTTTCTCTCCCAAGCCTGAAACACCAGAAGTGGGGAGAGCTACGTGATTCATTGACTTATTACTTCCTAAAATATAGACAATACAAACATTATTGTCTGTATTGGTATTATCTTCTTTAAGGAGAAAATATTTAAAATTCAAATATTCCTCTGAGTTAGTCATGTTGGCTGGTGCAAAGTTATCTTTTGATCCTTGACGTAGTTTGAAAAGAAATAAAAGATATAAAAATACTAAAGTGCACCATGGGCTTTATTTGTTACAAAAAGGTAAAACTCCCCTGTAGAGTTTAAAATTTGCTACTTCATTCTTTAGCCCAACCCCTAAAATCAGATAGTCATAAATAGCATTTTCAGAAACATATTCTCCTGTCCATCTGTCCATCTATCACATCCAGGCTGAGCATAGCAATCATTTTAAAAAAAAACATTGCTTTTATCTTCAAACCTCACAAATTCTGGCTAAGAAAAATGCCACCATAACAAAGTAGTTTTCACTGACTATTGATCATACATGTTTGTATAATATTGGTCTTTGGGGGAATGAGATTAAGTTGACAGGTATATTTGCTAAATTTTATTTCCTTCCATATATATATTTAAAACCAATGCTACTCACTGCAACATTTGTTTGAGTTGGTACTCATAGAAGGTAATAAAAGAAGAAAAGCAATAAAAATCTTATCCATTCCCTATCAATTTAGTGTAGCTTTATAGGTTTGGTAGAATTTTTCAAGTCCATTTTCAGGTAAGTTTTTCCTCAAAATATGCATTTACAATTACTTTCAGCATGAAACCTTTTGAGAACCTGGACTTTTTAAAAATTTAAGTCAGTATATATCCTCTGTTGACACTCTATCCCAAAAGTAAATAGATATCTGTCCCAAATACAGGAAGTTTGAATTGGGTGAAGCAATTTGAGGACTAGAAGGAACACTTTACTGAAATTAGGATTCAGTACTTCTTTTTACCTTATATGCCCAGAATTTGAGTTCCAATTAACTGAGCCCACAAAAAGTGCCACATATTTTGCTAGTTGTTGAAAAACAGAAATCTGGATAGAAAAAAAGCCTTTATACCCAAGATCCTCAAAGTCTACTGGGGCGTACAAGAAACAGAAGCAAATAATTCTAATACATTGTGGTGTGATACTTTCTATAGCAGAGATATGTTCCAAGTATTGCATGTACCAAACATAGGGAAGTGCAAATCTCCTTAGATGAGGATAAAGAGAAGCTTCCCTGAGGTGGGGATATTTACTCTGGGTATTGAAATATGATTAGGAGCCCTTCCAGCAAAGCAAGATGGGTAAGGGCAATATAAGAAGAATAAAAACTGATATAAAGTTAAGATGGTTGCTATGTCCACATATATAGGCAGAATAAAAAATTCAAAAAGCCCACTGCCTTTTTCTATTGATTTACAGCTTAATCATATGAGCATAATGAATATTTAGAGACTGTATGATATAAAAAGAACAATCAGAATAAGCTATTATGTCTTCCTGAATCTCATTTAAAACCTAATTAGGTCTGGTGGGAAGCTGGCAGAGTCCTGTCTGGGTGGAAGGAGATAGATCTGTCACTGAAAAAAATATATAAAAAAATCAGCTTACTTCTCCACAAGCTGAGCATTTATCTTTAAACTCCACTTCGCAATGCTGGAAGAATAGCTATTTCATTAAAAGAGACATTTGGTTTATAAAATGTTTTCCAGATATATTTTCATTTGATCCTTAAATCACCCTTTTAGGTATAGACAAATAGGATGTGTATTACTGCCCACTTTACCCACATATAAATAAGCTCAGAGAAGTAAAGTAACTTGTCCAAAGTCACAAAGCATGTCAGTTTGCAGAGCCAGGACCAAAATCCAGATTTCTGATACTAAGTCCTACTATTCACTACTATACCACATTTTTATTACTAAAATCTGTGACACATTTGCAAATCAAATTGTGCCACAGAATTACAATTGTATTTAAATTTATTCTATGGTAATTTTCACCACAATTGAGTGAAATTAGCTTACTTCTTCAAAATAAAACACTTTTTATATTCATATTCGCTTTTAGAGACATGTAGGCATGTGGCAACTTTTTACCAGGAAGCCTTAGAGTAGAAAATTCTGCATTCTTTTTCATCTTGCTCATTACTCTAGGTGGCTGACTTGTGTAATTTATACCAACAAATCTCCCCTGCCTTCAGCTTTCTGGTCAGTGGGTGGCGCTGTCAGGTGAGAGGAAAGAGGAAAGTGAGGTTACAGTATGTATTCCCAACTCTCTTCCTGCTGATCTATAGTGGAACAGTAATGTCCCTCCAGAGAGGCCACAGTTCCTGTCATGTGTCACTTCTCATATAAATGGCCTGTCTAGGTTCTATTAATCATTCCCCTTTTTGTTCCTTCAAATGAAGAAATAGTAGCAGCATCCTATTGTTAGCCATGATGTACTTCACCATTCTTTATTCCTATTCCTAAATCCTTTCCCATGTGTTAAATTATCAAATTATCCAAGATGTATGTGCCATCTGTTTTCTGCTTGGATCCTGACTGAAGCCCCCAATCTTCCTTTGTTTCCCCGCATTCATTTTCTTAAAAATTTTTCATGTAAGCTCGCTCCATAATGACAATCATTTATTCACTGGGGCGTTCTCATTCACACTTTTCCCAAATCCTCATGCTTCAGTGGTAATTCCTGATTATGTAATCTTTCATATGCCTATCTTTGTTAGATGTGTTCAATGGTGAAGCATGTAACCACATAAACACCGAAGAGCGATGGAATTAGTACTTAAAACATACCTGTATTAATTTAATGACAAGGCTTATCACAAATATGTGATATACATACAAGGCATGATTTGATCAGATGAGTTTGGATTTGTTTAAAATGTTCAGGTCTTTGCAGTCAATAGTACATTAGTAAATCCAAGCTACACTTTTAAATTATGATGACCATGAATTTTAGAAAATGTTTTTATCCTTTTGATACAGTGCCTTTCTCAACACAGTTTATTTTACTGCAAACCCAAAGAGTAAAAAAACCAACAAGGGATTCTTTTTTTTTTTTTTTTTTTTTTTTCATTTTTCTTTTATTATTCATATGTGCATACAAGGCTTGGTTCATTTCTCCCCCCTGCCCCCACCCCCTCCCTTACCATCCACTGCGTCCCCTCCCGCTCCCCCCCTCAATACCCAGCAGAAACTATTTTGCCCTTATTTCTAATTTTGTTGTACAGAGAGTATAAGCAATAATAGGAAGGAACAAGGGGTTTTGCTGGTTGAGATAAGGATAGCTATACAGGGCATTGACTCACATTGATTTCCTGTGTGTGGGTGTTACCTTCTAGGTTAATTCTTTTTGATCTAACCTTTTCTCTAGTTCCTGGTCCCCTTTTCCTATTGGCCTCAGTTGCTTTAAGGTATCTGCTTTAGTTTCTCTGCGTTAAGGGCAACAAATGCTAGCTAGTTTTTTAGGTGTCTTACCTATCCTCACCCCTCCCTTGTGTGCTCTCGCTTTTATCATGTGCTCATAGTCCAATCCCCTCCAACAAGGGATTCTTATACAAAGGATATTTTTATTGTCTCAAGAACTTTACCTTTACATGGTGCATTGCCGTTGATTCTCAACATGAATTGACTTTTCACTATTATATATTTTTTTGCATTTAAAATGGGAACCCTTTGAGAATGAGTTACAATGTTGTAGCTTAACTCAGGCAAAAATATGTCACTGTGAAAATCAGAGAGCAATTGCAAGCAACTATCTATATATTAAAGCAAAACCTATATCATAAATACATGCTCATCAAATAGCTCAAATGAACATGGCCATTTGAAGAGTACAGTTTGCAGATCTACCTTAACATTGAGAAGTATTTCTGAAGCTCTACCTCAGAATCCTATAAGAAAGAGAAAACCTAAGCAAATTGTAAACAACATGCATGCTAGTTTGGTATTAGAAAATCACATTCAGCTTTTTGATGAGTTTACTGATAAGTTCAATGAAAGGAACATTCAACTGATTCAAGTAATGTGTGTTTTGCTATTATTACCCACTAACCTGATGCAGTTGAAAAAATTACTCAATACAGTTGTTTTCTGTAGCAGAGGGTAAGTTTTACCAAACTCTAGTGAATCATAGTTACCTTTGTAATGAATATCCACAAATGATCACCAGGAAAAAAAGTATCTAATATGGACATCAAAACGATTCCTAAATCATTATCACAACCTCATTCTTTAAAACTTGCACAACAATGCAAACAATTTGGTGGTAGCTTCTAAAATTATACTAGAACTAGGACAACTTCCACAAACAGAAACAAGGAGAAGAATTTATTGCTGGGATGTTTTTAGCATCTGTGGGTTTTTAAATAAGTCCCAGTTTTACTCTCGATCTGGAACATCTCATTATCATCATCAAAAGGAATACTTGGTTCTGATGTCTTACATATTTACTATCTTTAAAATATAGCCAGGGGATTGAAGTCCTTGGCATTTACATTTATCTAATTTATTGTCCACAGGCTTTGAATTGCTGATTTAATTTAAATTAATGGGCCATGTTCAAATCAAAGAAAGCTAAACTAATTAAGGCAGAAAAGTCTAATCTGGCACTTTAAACTTTAAGATTTATTGCAGGCATTCAAGATTTGAATTTGATTGCATTTATTGAATCAAGCCAAAAAACTATTTTACAGTTATGTCTGGGTTAGGTTAATCTATAATAAAGCTCAACCTGAGACTAGAAGTAGGAGTTCAATTCAGTTCAACATTTCAGTATTGTGTGCCATATAAACAGATGCTAGATACTGGGATAAAGCAATGACTAGGCCTCAGACCTTACCTTTAAGGAGCCCATAATCTTCTAAGAGTGATGGACAGGAAGACATAATGCCACAGGGCTGCATCCTCCTATCTTTCTTTTGTCAGTATGACGTCCAATCTTCTGAATAAAATCTAACTTCCAAAGATATTTCCAGTTCAACAAGCTTTTCCTGAGCACCTACTGCTATTTGTTAGAAACTGACACTAGTTCTAGGGTCTGGGAATACATAAATGAAGTCTTTGTTTCTGTCTTTGAGACTTACCTGGAGGAGACAAAGAAAGCAATCTTTATAATAGAAGGGAAATAACAAGATAAACGAGCACTATGAAAAGAACACAACTTGTTGTGAAGAAGTTAGAGATGATGGCATGTTGCTAAGCAATGCATTCAATAAACATTTAATAAATGCCACAGCATACTAAGGCCAGGAGTAAAAAGATAACTAAGACATCGTCCCTTCCCTAAAGAGGTGCACAGTTCAGTTGGAGTTGTGCACTGCAAAGCACTCTAAATGTTTACAGCAGATGGGTTATTATAACAAATAGTAAAAAAGGTTTGAGATTCTCCACGTTCTGAAAGATGTATTACAGGCTTGAGGTAAAAAGCAAATGGAAAATTCTGAGACAAAAATAACAACAAAGGTTGTATATTTAAAGATTTAGAGCTGTCAACTAGATGAAGGCTAAACTGTTTGTTCTACTGAGTTGTATTGTGTTTAAAAATAATTTTAAACCAGAATCTCAAAAACAGCTCCCAATGCAATTATGATTTCTACAAAATAAATTGTGTTAAAGTGCGTCAAATATTTTCCTTGGATTAAATTCTTATCTACAATATTGGATTTTATACAAAATCAAAATCACTGGTGGAGAAGTATAATATTTGATTGACTAGTTTTTAATCTACTTTATGCTAAATGATTTACCTATAGCAATAATAATTTTCTATAAATATGCCAATAGTTAAACAGTAGCTCATAAAATTTCTGCCCTAGTACATTTCTGTGCAATTGGGAATTGTCTATTTGGTTAGGTACAGAACTTCTTACAACTCCCTAGAACAATTTGTTTACACTTAATCATGAAAAATTATTTTCAGGTTCCAATACTCACAAATATTAAGAATGTACATGATTTCTTCCTTGAAACTTCTGGTATATGTCTCAGACTTGTTATTCTTTCAGAATTCTTTTACATGCATCACAAGCAGTTGACTTTTATGGGGACTGTTCCTCCCCACATAAGTTTTTATCACTTAGAATTATGTGAGGTTGACTGGAGAATAATCATGCCACTTGCAGAGGAAAATGCATTCCAGTCCACTGACTTCACCTACTGGTTTCATCCAAGTGAATACTGAAGCTTTCAGGGGTATGAGAAAGAGACAAATAATGACATCATTACACTGAGGATGACTTGAAAGCAATTTAAACTTTCAGCATGAAAAATAAGAATACTGTACTATATACATAATCATATCATTACAATATTTTAACATACACAACCGCCAATATCTCTTAACTCACTGCCACAATTCAAGAATCTTAGAACTCCAATTGCCTATTCCATCTGCCATGTGTTTTCTGTCTAGCATTATAATACCACCTTCTTTCTTATCATATCACCTCCAAATTAGTTATTAATATGATTATTTATACCAGGAGTTAGCAAATTTGTTCTGTACAGATAGGGTAATAAATATTTTTGGCTTTGCAGGCCATATGATGTCTGTCACAACTAAACTCTACTAATGTAGCATGAAAGTGATCGCAGACAATAGATAAATGAATGGGAGAAATTGTACTTGTGAAAATGTACTTACAAAAACAGGTGCTAGATTGCATTTGATCTGCAGATCATAGCTTGCCAATCCCTGGTTTATATAATCAGAGTTTTGTTCAGCTTTACTTTCACAAACCCCTCCTTAAAAAAAAACTTTTGCATATCATACCTTATAGGTTCAGTTTCCTTTCCCCTGAAATGAATTGAATCTTCTTGTGGGGGCTTTCAGAGAAAAGTATAAGCATTTCTTATGCTGTTACATCTTTGGTAGCAAGGAATTCCTGAAGCCCATCAGTCTAGAACTACTAATCTAATTTAGCAAGAAATTTAAGCTTTATACAAAAATAACAAGTTCTGATTGTTCTGTTCAAAAGACCTTATATAATTTTATCTACCCTATGTTTAAAACTATTTAATCATGGTAAAAATATAGACAAGGACTAGAAAGGAATATGGGGAAATATAGCGGTTTTATTGGAATAGTGAGATTATAGCTGAATTATTATTATATAGAATTATTAAGTTATATTTGCTCAATAAATAAATTTTTGTAAGTTCTTGTTAAAACTGATTAAACTTTATTTTCCTTAAATAAAGATATTTCTAGCTTTTAAGTAAATTGGTATAATACCAGTATCTAAATAAAATGACATTGGTTCTCATTGGTAAGATCCCTGTTGATCAAAAAACACCCAAGGGAAAGATCTTGACAATTTTCTATAGTTCTGCTGTCTGGACACAAATATGTCCAACACTGATTCCCTGAAGTATAGACTGGTTCCTTCCCCAGAGGCCTGTGTGCTTTGTCTTATGTGCTGAAGATTTGTGGCCTCTTGATGTAGGAACTATACTGTATTATCTTAGCTCAAGTTCCTTCGGTATCAGTTGTGCTGCTGATTTAATCTGAGATGTATGGGAATTTTTTCCCTATTTTTGTTAGGATATGTTCATTGTGCAGAGGGATGATTCATAGTGACAATTCCAAATAGCCTTACATTGTACATTAGCTAGATTGCCCCCATCATCTCCTCCCCTACGACCTCTCCCCAGCCCACTTAAAGCACTTGCAAGAGTTTCATTGTTTTATTTCATATATGTATATGAAGCTCATCAACCATATTCTTTCACTTTCACATCCTTTCATCCTTCCCCTCCCACAAGTAACCCCCACAACTGTACCTATTTTACAGTCCTGTCTTTCATTAATTCCAAAATCAATGTTCAAAAGGGTTTCCATTAATCTTCCTTACACATTCCTTCTTACCCCTCCAGTATTTAACAGCTTTCTGTACATATCTTTACACCCTCTACATGCATAGATGTAATGTATTTCGATACAGCTGACTATCATTTTCTTTTTCTTTCCCTCCTCCCAGGAATTCCATAGAGTAGTTCCACTATTGAAAACATGTTCTACATGTAAGTTTGTATATGATCATGTTTGGTTTTGTGTATATGTTTATCTTTTGGATCTATCGTCCACATGAGAGAAAACACATGGCCTTTGTCTTTCTGAACCTGGCTTAATGTCCTTGGCAATGGCTCTTTGAAAAAAACTCCTTCCTATTAGACTATCACTAGAATGATCTTAATCTTACAATCATGGCCTTTGATGAAGACTATCATAACGCAATATTCCTTATCAATCATCTACACTGTATAACAAACTGTTGGCTTAAACAAGCAACTACATCTTGTCTCTCAAATTCTATGAGCCTCCAAGGACATATTTCTGATCTAGGCTGGATTGATTAACATCAGCTCTGCTCACTGACATGTTTCTGGTCAGCTAGTGGGCTGGGAATCAGGATGGTCTAGGATGGCACCACTCCTATTATGGTACTTATTTGACTATTGATGGGCCCCTTGGTTCTTACCTGTAATGTATGTATGGCAAGTATCTCAAATCAACCTATTCAGGGCCAAGACATTTTTCCCACCACATCTAGAACTGTTTTCTACTGATGACTTGCTCTGTGTCCCATCCTGAAAATCGTCAAAAGTAGGTGCTTGGTCCAAGATCATACTTCCTCATTGTAGGCAGCCCTAATTCAATTACTGAGTGGTTGATGGAAAGCTAAAATGCCTGAAAAACAATCAGAGCTCCAGAGTTATCTAAAGGATCAGCTGAGACCTGTTTCAACTGTGTTGCAGCCCAATTTTAGTCTATGACCAATCCTACACTTACAAGCCTCACCGTTGTTGCCAATAGTACTCCCTCAAAAACTTCCTGGGTGGAAATTTCTATCCCAGAATCTGTTAACTTGGTAACATGACCTAAGACATCCTTCATGTAACTTTATATAGGCAGTAGGTTTTCTTGGGCTCATTCACCTGAGGGTCATTACCAGGTTCCTAAGCATATAAAGTGAACCACATTTTATGAGACTTGGTCTTGGAACTTGCACAATTTCTCTTCTGTCACATTATTTTACTCAAATATATCTGTTATTAAAATAAAACTGAATGGGTTAAATAATTGAAATGATAGCAAGAATGCTTCTTCAATGCTTTCTTTGTGTGGAGTACTGTCTAAGCATGGAATGTATAGCAACTTATTTAATGCCACACATTTATGAGATAGATACTGTTATCCTTTTGTAAACAATGAAGAAATAGTTTCATTGCTTATTTTAGAGAAATCATTCAATTGACTGATTTCATTTTGGGGATTTACATCATTAGAAAGTGTTAATGTTAGTGAGAAATCTTAGAATTTTCTCAGGTGATAAAGACTTAGATGAAACATGGACAATGAGAGGATTTACTTATTCTGCTCTTGATCAGTGTTGTGGGCCTTCAGTGTGTTTGTGTTCATGGACCTTCACTATTTCTTATTTACTAAGGGATTCCCATGCTGAAAGAATTTCAGTTGCAAGATTAGTCTGATGTAGTCAAACCTCCTGTTGTGCATCAGACCAGACATTCTAAGCGTCAAGTCAACTCATATTTGAATAGAAGAGGATTTAGTTACTGATCCCATGCATTTATACTGTCTGTCTTTTATTTTAATGGTGCTGCCTTCCAACATCCCTTGATAATCAGAAACTCTTTTTTATGGTTACTCAAATATTATAGGAGGAGCATGGATTTAGCATAGAACTTTATATAGCCGAGGACTAACGGTCTCTTCATTCCTCTAACATAAAACTGCAGAAAACATTTCTAAAGGAATGTGAGAGCAATGTTGCAATGTGTTCATCATACTGAGTGAGAGGACAAATGTTTGGTCTGCCTGACTGAGTGAATTCCCATTCTTCCTCACTATTCAACATACACTTGACGAAGACGAAGTTCTTCCTATTTGGTAAAGATTGCTATTTGGTCCTGGGAGCAAAAGATGCTGTCCTTTCATGCTGGAATTTTCAAACATAATGGAATTTTCAGACATAAATGGCAGCTTAAATACCTGATGATTACAGCATATGTAACTTTTAGCATTATGATATTGTATATATGTTTGTGGGTTCTTAACCTGAAGCTTTAACACTTCTCTGTCACTCAGACTATAGATAGAACACTAAAACTATGATTTGTAATGTAAACACATGTACTCTTGTCTTTAATAAAATCAAATAAAAAGTCATTTTCCAAATTAGAATACTATTTAGTATTTTTAAAAAACTGGTCTATAATGAATTGTCCAAAAATTCTGGCTGAGAACTTCCTTTAATATTTTGTTATTGACTTGAAAACAATCATAACCACACTTGTAGGACAGTTAGTAAAGTCTTTAATGAAGGGTGACTGAACACCAATGTGGTTTGGAAGGTTCCTAAATGAATAGCAGCTAGTGAAATCAGCCAACATTAATTTTGATTTTACTGTATTTATCACTTACTGAGTGTATTAAATTAGCAGACATCATGTTAGGCTTGCTGACCTTAGTATTATTATTGATATTTCTCATGGGGTATGATTTCACCCAGGGAAATTATTTTGATTCATTTCTCAGTGTACTAAGAAAAGATTCTACCTCATTTATGACTCCTGGATTTGCTATTTCATTCACTTCAATTGGCAGTATAGAAGGTAATTCTCTGAAGCTGCCAGGTCACTCATGCCCTCTTTTGTATTATATTTGAGCTTGTCTAATTCCATAAGTAGGGCAGCAGCATAAATGTGATGACAGAGTTCCAAGGGTCCCTGGTTGCTCCTTTTCACAGGCTACTGGGTATTGTGTCTGCCTAACTCAGGGAAAGTTCTCCCTCACTAAATAGGGCCAAACTTCCCAAACTGAAAGAAAAACATCATTTCACCAATGGAGTATGCTAAAATGCTTTCAGCAAATGCTTCATTATAATTGAACTAAAATGTATAAAGTTTCCTATTTTTTCAACTGAGCCCTATTTGTTTTTACCTTATGCAACTGAGATGGCAAATAAGAAGTAGAAATTAATATCATTTTTAAATTTCCCAAAATAAGAATAGGAGCAAATAAAGGACCTAAGGTAGTTTGTTTTCTATTTTAAGTCCTCCATTTCCACAGATGACATCCTGTTCCAAGAGAATTAAAATCAAATCATCAGATAATTGTAACTATACATGTAATTATTTTCCTCACAATGTGAATCTCTTTGAAACTTTTATCCCTTTAGCACTTAATTTCTTATTAAGTATGTTTTTGGTCCAAGCATGAAATTGTCCTTAAATTACCACGGATAGTTCTGCCTTGATCATACTTTTTTCAGTCAGTTTTTCCCTTGATGTAGCTAGGAGCCAGCTTTCTGCTTTTATTTAAATGAATTTTTGTAAAGTAGAAATACAAATATCATTTTATGCCATAAACTGGACTAAATATTTTTTCTTGTCATAATTCCTTTGAGGATCTTTGTTAATATTGGTTTGAGATATATTGCTTTTCCCAGCTGTATGGTGTGTGGATTAGTTTCCTAGCGTATATTTGAACTGATTTGATGTTCACAATCTACTGACGGCAATTATTGAGATCATTAAAGTAAACCCATTTTATGCATTAATCTGTCTATATTTTCCAGATGGATGTGTTTAAGGATCAACACATGCAGCCACTCTCCTTAGCTTTCCACTTTACTATGCCACTGTAAAGCTGAGTGTTGGTAGTCCTTACTAATAGCCATAAGCACATTCATGCCAAAAAATGATGCCAATTCTGAAATTTGTAACCAGTTGTCCCCATTTTCTATGCAAAGTTTATTTACTCTGTATATTGGATAGCTAGTGGAATTTTCTCCCAATTTTCTGTGGACAAAAAGACATCTCTTGTTTGAAGCTGTGAGTTCTTTAAAGATGGAAACCTCATTAGCCATAATTAAGGACTCTCATGATCCAGCCTAGTGCTGTGGGATCTTAGTAAATTCTTGGTTAATTATAGACTGATTACCTGAAAAACGTAGGCTGTGAAGAGACTATTAACAAGGAATTAAAGTATGCAATTGATTAAATAAAATCTAATACATTTTATGAATTTATATTTAATCAAAAATATATACCACTGTACTTTTAAAATGGCCAATATGATAGAAATCATAATTGGAGGTAAACATGAATGCAAACAGTCAAGAAACGATGCAGCATAAGATTGTGACCAATAAAAAAGTATAGCCTTCTGGTATCAAGCATGCATCCTTAACACTCTCTTCATTTTCAGAATTAGAAAGAATTGAATTAAACAATATAAACCAAATAGGAGGTGATTACCATTCTCATTCACTTAATTTTTCCTCTTGTTCTTCTTTATTTAGGGTCTGTCTTGTTCCTTGTACCTATATTTGTGTATATGGGAAGTAAACAGCAAAAGCATTGAACTCATACCTTAAAATGCCATAACTAACTCAGTTATTTATGAGTCCTAAGCGACTGCCCATCACCATGAGCCCAAATAACTGTAGAAGGATGGGCCTGTTTAGTATCCAAGTTAAATCTCCAAGTCTGGATGATATTCAAATAAAGGAGATAGGTTACAGAAGTTAACTTTATCTCATCTCTGGTAATCCATGTAAAGCAAGACATTGCATTGAATGATGATGCAGTGTTTTTGTTCCTTCCTCCCTGCAAGCTACTTGCAGGTTAGGATTGCACAACCTGCCTTTCATGCTTTACCACAGACCAGTGCCCCAGACGTATGAGATCTTTTGTACCCCTTCTCTAGATCATTCATGAAATGTTTAATCCATTTTGAAGAACTATGGCAGAATATTAACATTTGATCTGTTGATTTTACAAACAAGAAAATGAAGATCCAAGGAGATAAAGCAACTTGCTAAACACTACCCAGCTAGTTAGTTACCCTAGATGCAAATACATTTTAAAAATGTTTTATTGTGCTGGGGATACATTGTGGCATCTACAAAACTTCTCACACTATATCAAATCTATCATAGTTGAATTCATCCCTTCCATCATTCCCCCTTATACTCCTTCCCCACCGCAAATACATTTATGCTAAAATTCAGGACCTGGAAAAACTATTGTACATGCTTTTATTTATTTATTTATTTATTTTAATATGAATTCTTTTTCTTATTATTGTGCTGAGTAGGAGTACCTTGTAGCATCCACAAAAGTTCTTACAATAGAAAAAATACATTATACTTGAATTCACCCCTTCCATCATTCTCCTTTATCCCCCACTCCTGGTATTCTTATATATATTGCACTATTTTCACCTTCCCACAACCTTTCCCCACCTTATCCCCCTTCCCACTGGTACTAAACCCCCAGACAGGAGCTGTTTCACTTTCCTGTTCTCCAATTTTGTAAAAAAAGAAAAAAAATGACATTTTTTGTTTGTTTAAGATAGCTATGCAGAGAGTTTCCTTGTGACATATCCATGTCTTATAACCTGAATTGGTTCATCTCTTCTATTTTTCTTCTTTCTACCTTCATGTCCCTTCTTATGGTAATTTCAACAGGTTTAAAAATTCTATATGCATTCTTCTATAGAGAATATATCAGCTGTATTCTCCTTCTCTCATATATGACCTCCCCTTAGCGTGACCTGTTTTTCATAATATTGTTGTATTTGTATTAGGTCCATATTGCACATATGAAAGAAAACATGCAGCTGTTGGCTTTCTCAACCTGGCTTACTTCACTTAAGATGACTGTACATGCATTTAAATGTATTACTATTCCTTCACAAGAACCATTTGTAATAGGGGCTCTGATGAAATCAGAGTTTTGTTAGGATGGAGGATGGAGGTAAACCCTACATTAGATAGATAACTTTCTTCACTTTTGAAATGTCATAGGTTTGTGTGAATTGACACAGTATCTGTTTCACTCAACTCACTAATTCAATGCTTATCCCTTCCAGAAACATCCTCACAGACATACCCAGAAATAATATTTACCACATCACAGTGGACCAATTATCATATATATGATATCTTTCTATATCATTAGTGCTTTTAGTATCTGAATCTAATGGACCTTCGTTTAACCCCAAGATTGATTTAACCCTAATATTGAGAGTATATTATCTTCTACAAATTATAGATTTAGTTTTTACATTTCAGTCTATGATAAATAATGAATTACTGTTGTAAACTATGCAGTAGAGATGAAGTTTCAATTTTTCATTTTATATTTATCAAATTCTTCTACCAGTATAAATTGCAAACATATAATTTCCCATTCAATTCCTTGATGTCGTGGCTCAATATTTCTTGCAGATGTTTAGCCTTATTTTCATACTGCACTGCATTCCATTGGTATTTATAGGTATCAAGACATTAATACTATATTCTGCTTTGATTACCATGGCTTTGCAGTAATGATAGAAATCAGATACTATGATTTCTCCAAGTAAACTCTTTTTTTCAAAACTATTCTCTATGATATGAGTAGTCTCAATTTCCATAATAATTTTGTGATTAGCTTGTTTACTCTCCAAAAGAGTGTCTTAAAATGAGATTTTCATTAGGATTGCATTGAATCCCATGATGAATTTGGAGATAATATCTTAACAATATTGGGCCTTAAACTCCATTTGTTTAAGACTCCTTTAACTCATGTCAGCAATATTTTGTAATTTCCAGTTTAAAAGTCTCATTTTTAAAAAATTCCATTCAAAGTATTTTCAATACTGTTGCAAGTAGTATCATTTTTAAATGTTATTTTCTAAGTGTTTTCTGATAGTATATGGAAACATAGTTGATTTTTATAAATTAGACTTTATAGTCTTTATTATTACTGAATTTAACTATTAGTTGTAGTGCTATTTTGTAGATTCAAGTTTTTACATAAATAATTATGTGTCTTTGAATAAAGTAGTTTTACTCTTTTTATGGGATCAATGACTTTTATTCATTTTCTTCCCTTATTGCATGTACTAGATCCTGTAGAACACTGGCAAACAGAACTTCTGAGAATTGATACCTTTGCCTTGTTTTTGAACTTAAGGGAAAAAGCGTTTTGTATTTCTTTGCTAACTGTAGGGTTACCTATTACTGTTTGAAAATTAATAGACAATGCAGTGGCTAAAATCATTCTGTAGATTGACTGGGCACTTCCTCTGCTGGACTTTTGCTGGGCTAATTCATGTGGATGCATTCAGCATGATATCCACATGGCCTCTTGGTTCAACTTGGATGCTAGAGCAGCTAGGCCTCCTCCCATAGTCTCAGAGCCTTTCTTTCCATGTGGTCTCTCACCTTTCAATGGTCTAGGTGAGGGTATCTTACATGAATTTGTGAGTATTTCACACAAACAAAAGTGGATGCTCTAAGGCCCTTTAAAGGCTAGTGCCAAAAGTCATGCAAGGACACCTTGGCCACATTCTATTGGTCAGCAGTAACCACAGTGCCAGCTTAAACTCAAGGAAAGAGAAGACAGGCCCGTCCTCTTTTTACAAACAGTGGTGTGTATTTAAATGGGTTTAAGGAATTTTGGTTGCCATCACTGCAGAAAATCTACTACATTAGGTGTAGGTTTTTAATAGATGCCAATTATCTGATTAGGGAACTCCCTTGGATTCTTGGCTTGCTGGGAATTTATTTTTCATGCAAGAATGTTAAGTTTTACTACATTTGTTGAGATAATCATAAAGTTTCTCTCCTTTATTCTGTTAATGTCCCAATTTACATTGTTTGATTTTCAAATGTTAAACCTTAGTGGGGGCATTTATTAATTTAATATATATCAATAACTTTACATGTATCACTAAGTCTTTTGAATTGTATTGTTATTTTAATTGACAAATAACTGTATGTTTATGGAGTACAATGTGGGACAAACAAAATGGGCTCTTATTTTTCTTGCAAAATTGGTGTTTCTCCATCATATGATTGAGAAAATTGAATTTCAGTATTCAAGTTTCTTGCCCAGAGCTATGTTTTGAATACAGTATGTCCCCACCATAACAATGTGGTAGTATTGGGAAGGGGTGAGGCCTTTAATAGGTAATTAGATCATGGGAGCCTCACTGTCATGAAGGGATTAATACAATTCCTGTGAGAGTGAGTTAGTTGTATTGAGAATGGGTTGTTAGAAAGATAGCTTGTTAGAAAGACTGCCACATGATCACATGCCTGCTTGCTTTTCTACATTTAACTATGAGGCCCTTGTGAGAAGCTAAGCAGATGCTAGTACCATGCTCTTGGGCATCCAGAACCATGAGCCAAATCCAGCCTCAGGTATTTTGCTATAGAAACCAAAATTGGACTGAGATACTCAGAATTATTCAGCTAGAAAATGGCAAATTCAGTATTCAAATAAAGGTCACCTGATCCAAAATCAGCACCTTTCTACCGTACTCTTGTAGTGGTATACTTAAAGGAGATGGAAAACTTCTAGAGGTCAATTTTTCTAGTTTAATAATTTTGCTGCATATTTATTTGTAATTCTAACCTTTGAACTCTTTGAAAATTAACATTACATATGACTTGGTGCTGCTCACTTTAGCATTTCACAGTTCATATTTTGTAAAATGCTGAAACTCAAAATATTAAGAAAAATGGTAATGACTATCTCTGAAAGATTTTAGCTTTCCTTTCAGACTCAAATTATGATCAATTACAGAATTTCGTTAAATAAAAATTACATTACAGAACAATTAACCCAAAATTCTATTGCTACTGATTCCCAATTGTGATTAGATAGAATAAGAACACTCAAAATAAGGCATTATATTTCCATCAACCACAACAAATGATCCTAGCTATGACAAAAATGCCTTATTATGGCAAACCTATGACTACAAAATTGTAGTTCTTTCTATACTACTGTTCCACTTATAATATATTCATGAAAATTGTCCTTTGTGAAAGAGCACTAGAGGGAATAATGCTGTTTTTAGTCATTTTGAGAAAGTTAAATTACCTGTAGTCAATCAGAATTTCTCCATGGGAAAAGATACATTTTTGTAAGTCACAATATAGTAAAACTTCCTGGTTAAATATTTATAAAATGGTTCTTTTATCATCTTGCTAACCTATGTCTGTAAATAACAGATCCATGAATATGAGAATTTATCATAAATCATATTTTAAATCATTACTCAGATACCTTAAAATGAGGTTCATATTCAAGTCTTTTACTGTGCCAGCGCTGTCAGTTAAAATAATTTTAGATATTGTATCTGTATAATGTTATGATCTTATAGTTCTTAAGAAAGAAATTGTGCCAACATTAAGAAGTGGCTTTGTACACCACTGATGGTATTATGTGAAGAACCCAAGGTATATTCTTCTGCCCAGAACCATGTTTTTCTATACACTCCTCACTGCCTTTCATCTGCTTGAATTAACAATCTCTTTTTAAAAATGTAGACAACCTAAGGGTCATCACATTAATTCAATGATTAAATGAAAACAATAATGTCTAAGACATGTATAGCATTACATATTTTATCAATTATAATTATGCTTTGGTAAATTATTTTCAATTTCCTTAACTGATTTTATTTTCACCATAATTGTATGAGTTTCTTCATTTACCCTTTCCCTTACCATGACCTGTTTTATGTTCCTGTCCTTCATTGCTTAGGTGCCTGTTCCTTATTCAATGGGAATTCTGCCTAGGTATTTTACCTATGAATATTTTGTGTTTAAGTCAGTCTAACCTCCCTCCTCTACTCTTCCTCACCCTGCCCCCCTATCTTGTGTTGTTCAATAGTTTTCAGTGTGAAGAAAATAAAGAGGGTGAATGTGGTTGATGTACTTTCTATACAAGTATGAAGATAGAACACTGAAACCTATTGAAATCACCATAAGAAGGGAAATGAGGAAGGATAAAGGAGAATAATGGAGAAGATGAACCAATCCAAGATATAACACATGTATATATGGAAATGTCACAAAGAAACTTTGCATAGTTATCATAGACTATCAAATTTTTTTTAAAAAAATTAAGGACAGGAAGGTAAAACAGGTCCTGTCCAGGGGTGGGTCCCAGTGGAAGGAAGGCATAAGGAAAGGGTGAAGGAAGAGGAATAGTGGAAATTATTTTGTACTCATGTATGAAAATAGAACAATGAAACTTGTTTATATTGTTCTACAAAGGGGGGAGGATAAAAGAGAAAGATTGAGGGGGTGAATGTAATTAAGATATATTGTAAATACTTATGTAAATGTCACAATGTATCCCCCTTGTACAACTATAACACTCTAATAAAAAATTAGAAAAAAAGAAACATATGACTTAGGTGGTTATAGTAGTAGTTGTAGTAGTAGCAACAGTAGCAATGTTAGAGCCCTTATGTAGCACATATTATATATCAGGCATAGTTTTACGTACTTTACATATATGAACTCAGGAGTTCCTATTTAAATATATTACCATTTTTAAAGATAAAAAAGCCAAGTCCTAGAAAGGTTAAGCACCTTGTCCAAAGGTACAGGACTGGTGATTAGTGAGTCAGGATTCAAATCATGGCAGTCAGGTCTTAAGACCTATACTATTCACCACTTGCTTGAGATCACTTATTTTGTCACTCTGGAATTATTTCCTGAATGAATACAGTATACCAGATATTTCTCAAGACTTCAGTGGTAGAGCAATGTCCAAACAGTTTTGTTCTCTCTTTGCAAGGATCTTTCATTCAAGGAAGGGAAGACACAGTAAATACAAAGAGAAATTTTAGTAATACTATGTAAGAAAAATAATGTAGGTTGTATGAAAGACAGTGATTAAGGTGAAGTTATTTTATTTTTTGCCAGTTTTATTAAGGTAAAAGCAACAACAAAAATTTCTACATAGTTAAGGTATATGACTTGAAGATTTTTTTCATTATACTCGGGATTGAATTCAGTGTCTGGGTTTGCTAGGCAAGGACTGTTCCTCTGAACTACATCCCCAATCCTTGGTGATTGATATATGCATACATTGTGAAAGAAAACATCACAAACTAATTAACAAATCCATCCAGTAAGGAGAGAATTTGAATGAGAATTCAGGTTGTCTGTACCTCAAAATCTACTTTTCATTTTTAAACATAATTTATCATACATTAATAATATGAGGGGATTTCATTGTGATATTTCCACACATGAACTTGAATTCCCATTCCCTCTCTTCCTCTTCCCCTCTTCAAGTGTTTGATGGATTTCTTTATTTTCCTTCAGATGTGTATATGCAATGTACTTCATCCTCTTTACTTCTTAATATTCTAGAGAAGAAGGAAATGTGCAGGGGGGAGGTAGTAAAGGGGAGGGTAAAGAGAAAAGAAGGGAGAAGAAAGAGATTTTAGAGTATGGAACTTTGGGATGAAGGTTTTAGGCAGTAGAAGGTCTCTAGATTTGGGGGAACAGATATTCAGTGTTACAGAATAGTAAGAGTCCAATTAAGTCTAGAAATCCTGCTTATTATAGACAAAGATCAGCTGGATGCTAGGTGGTTCCCAACCAACTCTTTTCTCCTAAATTAGAAAAAAATTACGGAATTTAGTCAACTGAATATACATTTACCTTAGCTTCATTAATAGAGAGTGATTTAGCAGAGTTCTGCCATTTTCCTTTCAAATGGGGCTGTGTATTAGCACAGCGTCTATCTCTTGTGCATCCTAGCATATATAGTGTACTGTGAAAGCCTGATAAATGTTCAATCACTAATGACCTAAGACTTCTTCCTGGATGTCCCTTAGGCTTTTTTCTGGGGCATAAAATTTACATCATTCTGGGAAGTAGTAGAAATAATGGTTTGGTCAATTAAGGGAAGTATTAGCTTTGACTAGTTCCAAATGTTGAAATTGTGTTTTGAGCATTTTGGATGTAAGGCATAATATATCCAGAACTTCTTTTGTAGATAAAATAAAGTTACAGCCAATATTTCATCAAATTCCATTTAACAAAGCTTCCCAAGACTCATAAGATCACTCTCTCTCTCTCTCAACCTTCTTTCTCCTTCTTCCATTGTCTTCTCAAAACCCACTTTAAGGTAAAGATTTGATTGTAATTTGCAGAAGTGTAAGTGCTTAATAAGGCTTCAAGTATTTGTTTACTCCTCAGGGATAGTATAATTTTAACAAGAAAATAAGTAATCCTGAGCAAAAAGAATGAAACTCTTTTTACACAGACACTATAAGGACTTTGAACACTCAATTATGAAGGCTGGCAAGTACAAGTTTATAGTGCAGGCCAAGAGGCTGGAGACTCAGGAGAGCCAATAGTGTAGCTCCAATCCAAATGTAGTCTGCTGCAGAATTCCCACTTGCTCAGAGAGCCTTCTTTCTGTTCTGTTCAGGCTTTCAACTTATTGGACAGGGAGTGCCCACATTATGGAGGATAATCTGCTTTCCAAAAGTTTATCAATTTAAATGTTTCGGGGTTAATCTCCTTCAATAACATTCTTCAAGTTGACACATAAGATTAACCACCACACCCACTTTTGAAAACAAAGAACAAGCAAAAGGGGCAGGAATGTGGCTCAAGTGGTAGAGTGCATGCCTAATACCCACAAGACCCTGGGTTCTATTTTTTAATATGTGGTTTGTACCCTCTATTATATTTGATTATCTTGTTTGTTGTTCTGTACAAATTGAAGATAGCCACCTGAATATCACCACATTTCAAATGTTATGTTCTCTTCTATCTATATATTGATAAGACAAAGAAAGTGTTGGTAATGACTGACTGTGTCCAATTTGACAAATAGATATGTTGAATCTGTATTATATGGTACAGATTGAAGACAAAATAAAAATACAAGTAAGACATAAAACTTACATACAAGAGAGTGAAGGTAAAACAAGAAAGTTAAGAAGGCGAATATGTTGATGTACTCTCTATACAAGAATGAATACTTAGTTCATTCCTGAAATCACCATAAGAAGGGGGACTAAGGTAGAAAGAGGAAAAACAGAGGATATGAACCAATTCAGGTTATAAGACATACATACACGGACATGTCACAAGGAAACTTTCTGCATAGCCATCTTAGACAAATGAAAACATCATTTTTTTGTTTTTTATTTACAAAATCAGAGAACAGAAGAGCAGAACAAGTCCGTCTGGGGGGGTAGTTGGTACCAGTGGGAAGGGGAAAGAGGTGGGGAAAGGATATGGGAGGGTAAATATAGTGCTGTGTACATGTGTATGTAAATGGAAAAATGATACCTGTTGAAACTATTCCAGTAATGGGAGGAGGGTAAGATAAAGGAGAATGATGGAGGGGGTGAATTCGAGTATGATATATTTGTTCTATTGTAAGAACTTGTGTGGATGCCACAATGTACCCTCACTCAGCACAGCAACAACAAAAAGACATAGACCTTATTCTCATACAATATTTAGGTAAGGAATAATAAAATTATATAAATGATAATAAGGCAATGCAAAATAATATTATCATAAAAGAAGTATTGGCATGATGCGTGGGGTTTCAGAAAAGGGAAATATCACATTCTCTTGAGAGAATTTATCCATTTCTTCCGTCTGTCAATCAATAAATGTTTATGAAACTCTA
Organism: Castor canadensis; assembly: GCF_047511655.1. Classification (NCBI taxonomy): domain Eukaryota; kingdom Metazoa; phylum Chordata; class Mammalia; order Rodentia; family Castoridae; genus Castor; species Castor canadensis. Next base: position 15,870,659 of record NC_133405.1, on the reverse strand, counting down.
CTGTAGTGAAGCACTATTTTAGATTCTGGAGCTACAGCAGTTAAAAAAAAAAAGATGTCCATGCCTCATGGAATTCAACTCTTAATGAGACAGAAAGATACCAAACAGTAAAATAAATGAGTAGAGTAGTTTTAGGTTCTGATAATATTTCAGATAGTGATAAGCTAAATTTTAAAAAAATTAAATGGGATTGTCATGGTGGTGCAAATCTGTGATCCTAGTAGTCAGGAGCCTGGCACAGGAAAATCGTGAGTTCAAGTCTAGCCTGGGCTACAATAGCAAGACCCTGTTGCAAAACAATAAATGAATGAATGAATGAATCAATAAATAAATAGGATACAGGAATAGAAGGTAATTGAGGCTGCTATTTAAGTCAGAATGGTCAGACCTTTTTAAAGTGTGGTATTAGAGCTGACACCTGAGTGAAGGGAGGGAGTCGTCAGGGTCTAAGGAAGAGCATTCTAGCAAGCTGGAATAAGAAATTATGGTCTATGAGGGAAAAATGAGTTTGGAATGTTCAGGAATCTTCCTTGAGAGTGGCATTTGCAAAGTATCTTAAAGAATAGAATGATTTTTGTTAAGTTGAGACTTGGAAGAGAGAAAAATATACTGATTTAGAAATATAAAATCTTCTATGGAGAGTATTAGTTACAGACAGTCCTTACTTAGAGTGGTTTAACATATGCTCTTTAGACTTTACGATGGTGCAAAAGTAATCTGTACTCAGTTGAAATCAAATTTCAAATTTTGAACTTTGATCTTTTCCCAGGCTAGTATGGTGCAGCACAATCCTCTCTCATAATGTCGGGCAGTGGCAGTGAGCCACGGATCACAGTCAGCCATGTGATCACGAGCAGAAACAACCCATGCTCTACAATGTACTGTGTTGCTAAGCTAGGATATTCAGTAGGTTAGGGGAAGAAAATACACATTGACTTAGGATACTTTCAATTTATTATGGGTCTATCAGGAAGTAACCCCGCTGGAAGTCAAGGATCATCTGTCTATATGTTGTTATGGTCTGATAATATTAATTTGAGTCAGCTGAGTTCAAATATATTGCAATATTTTATTTCCTAAATACATTTGTTTGTTCTCAGTTTTGCACAATGAGTGGTTATATATCTGCCTTAGTGCTAACCTTATCACTCTGAAACTGTGAAGAGACTGAGGAAGTGGGAAATGGGGCTATCCAGAGTATGTACATGGTAGAAGAACAGGCTCTTTGCTCAAGGACACTTATCTCTAATTTTACAATTAATGAGATTCATAAAGCAAATAGATGCTTTATATGTTTCAATACAGGGTTAAGTAGATCTGTCATTCACACTAAAGTGAGAAAATTTTGATCAGTTTATTGAACACTTTCTATACTCATGCAACCTCAGGTAATCAGAAGATTTAAAAGTTATCTCACCCACGCAATTCCTAATGATTTGTTCCTGACGTTTTTGTTTCAACTAAACAAAAACGTTGTTTATAATAAAACACAACTAATAATCTTCATGAGGCATCCCATCTCATCATTGGTCAATTTTGATGAAACCATTCTCCTCCTCATAGCACCCAGCCAATTGTCTGAGACCAATACCTGTATAAGTCAGGTATTGGTCATAGGCAATATACAGCTAACCAGAAAGGAATTTATCAGTTGCCAGATAGTGTACAGAATATCTAGGAATATGAGGGACCTGAGCTTGGGTATTACACAGCCGGTTCCTTTGGAATTCTCAAATAAACTATGAAACTATGGAGCTAGTTTAGCCGAACTTCCACTAACACCACTGTCCTCCATTTAGCACCTATGGTTTTGGACCTCAAAGAATGGAATCTTTGCCATAGTATCTTAGAATACTCTCTTTATTCAGTCACCACTTTCTGCTAAAATTTAATAGGCAAGTGCATCTGCTTTGGTGAATACTAGACCATGTACAGAAGCTAAGATGCAAAGGAAAAATGGGAAATAGGGTTTATGATAACAAGACTCTTAGTAGAAGACAATATAATAGAAAAGGATTGTAAGGGGGACTGGGTGAGCCAATTTGCAGCAAGTATCATATTTTGTCTGTGAGCTTTCTTGAGACTAAACATCTCCAGTTCCTTCAAATATTGGAGGATATTGTGGTGTCAAGCTCATTCATCATCCTAGCAATTCCCTGAACACATCTCAGTGTGTATAGGTTCTTCAATGTTACACCAAGTACAGAATAAAATTTTAAAGTTCCTTTTGACATGTGCAACATGGAGTAGGATTATCACCTCTTCTAGATATTGGACTTCCATCATGATAGCTTCATAATGGTCTTGACTCATGGAATCTGCTGTGGAAGACAGAAAAGCTTTTTCATGCTTCCAATGCTGTGCCACTGTACTTAGAGAGTTACTTTTATACACAAAAGTAAGATGTTGAAATGTATCACTATTAATTTTTTTAATGCAGTGCTGGGCATCAAACCCAGGGCCTCCCATATGGTAGGTAAATGCTCTGTCACTGAACTACATCCCCAACCCAAATTTCATCTTGCCCAAATCTAATCCAAAACCTGGTACCAATAGACTAAAGAGATGGGCAAAATATACTTTAATATATGTCATTATCTCTGCTGGATTTGTATCTTCAAGCATTCCTCAGCAATATTGGAAATTTGGCTCCAGACCACTGCAATAAAGCATCTCACATAATTTTTTTTGGTTTTCCAGTGCATGTAAAAGTTGTCTACACTTAGGGTAACCTATTAAGTATGCAATGGTCTTATGTCTAAAAAGCAATGTACTTATTTGAATTAAAAAGTACTTTGCTGGTAAAAGATGCTAGTGATAATATAAACCTTCTGCAAGTCAATCCTGTTGCTGGTGGAGAGTTTTGTCTGCATGGTGGTGGCAGTTAACTGAACATGGTAGTGGTTATTGAAGGCTGGGCTGGCTGTGGAATTTCTTAAAATAAGACATCAGTGAATCTTGCTCCATTGATAACTCTTTCTTTCACAAAAGATTTCTCCGTAGCAGTCAATGATGTTGGACAGCATTTTACCCACAATGGAAATTCCTTCAAAGCTGGAGCTAATCCTCTCCAACTCTGCTTTTACTTTAAACTAAGTTTAAGTAGTACCTGAATTTTTATTTTCATTTCAACAATGTTTACAGCATCTTCACCTGCAGTAGATTCCATCTTCAGAAACCACTTTCTTTGTTCTTCCACAAGAAGCAACTACTCAGCCATTAAAGTTTCATCATCAGAATGCAACAATTTAGTCACATCTTCAGGTTCCACTTCTTTTGCTGTTTCTACCATATCTGAAATTACTGTCTCCACTCATCTCAAACCCGTCAAAATCACCCATGAGAGTTTGAATCAACTTCTTCCAACCTCCTGTAATGTTGATATTTTGGCCTTCTCCTGCCATGAGTCATACATGTTCTTAATGATATCTAGAACGCCATTCCAGAAGGCTTTCAATTTACTTTGCCTAGACCAGCAGAAGAATCCCTATCTATAGCCTTGCAAAATATAAGTTTCTAATGTAAATTTCTAAGGCTATAATCTTATGAAATGTATTTGCTAAATAATAAGACTGGAAAGTTGAAATTCCTCCTTGATCCCTGGGCTGCAGAAAGACTCTTGTGTTCTTGACATGAAAAGAACATTAATCTCATTGTAAAACTCCATTACAGCTCGTAGGTGACCACATGCATTGTCAATGAGCAGTAATATTCTGAAAAGAATCTTCCTGAGCCTCAACAGTGGGCTTCAAATAGTCAGTAAGCCATGTTGTAAACAAATGAGCTGTCATCCAGGCTTTATTTTTGCAGTTATAGAACACAGGCAGAGAAGATTTAGTATAACTCTTTAGGGCTGTAGGGTTTGGGGAATGATAAATGAACACTGGCTTCAACTTAAGGTCAGAAGCTATGTTAGCCCTTAACTAGAGAGTCAGCTTGTCCTTTGAAGCTTTGAAGCCAGTCACTAACTCTCCTCTCTAGCTGTGAAGACCCTAGGTGGCATCTTTTTCCAACAGAGGCTGTTTCCTCTATATTGAAAATCTGTTGTTCATCATAGCCATCTTCCATCTTCTGAATGACTCACTGCAACTTCACCATCACCACTGGCTGCTTTGTCTTCCAACTTGTTATGGAGACAGCTTCTTTCCTTGAACCTCATGAATCAACCTTTGTTAACATTAAACTTTTCTTCTGAAGCTTCCTCAACTCTCACAGGATTGAAGAGTATTAGGGTCTTGCTCTGGACTAGGCCTTGACTTAAAAAATCGTCACTGTCGTTTGATCTTCTATCCAGATCACTGAGACTTTCTCCATTATCAGCGTTAAGCTGTTTTATTTTCTTACCAGTCATGTGTTCACTAAGGCACAACCCTCACTTTCTTTATTTTATTTATTTATTTTTTGGGGCAGCATGGCATTTTATCTCAGGGACTCAAGCTTGCTAGGCAGTTGCTCTTACCACTTGAGCCACTCCAAGCCTCACTTTCTTTCAAGAACTTTTCCTTTACATTCACAACCTGACTATCTGTTTGGTGCTAAATAATTACCTTTTAGCCTTTTTCAGCTTTCGACATGCCTTCCTCACTAAGCATAATCATTTCTACCTTTTGATCTATAGTGAGTAATGTTTGACTCTTTCTTTCAGTCAAACACTTAAGAGACCACTGTAAGGTTATTAATTGCCCCAATTTTAATATTGATGTGTCTCAGAGAATAGAGAATCCTGAGAAGAAGAAGAGAGATGGGAGAATGGCCACAGCTGTTTGGTAGAGCAGTAAGAACACACACAATATTTATCAATTAAGTTTGCCATGTTACACTGGTGTGGTTCATGATTCTCTAAAACAATTACAACAGTAACATCAAAGATCACTGATCACAGAGCTCCATAACAGAAATAGTAATAATGAGAAAGCTTAAATATTGCAGGAATTACCAAAATGTGACACAGAGACACAAAGTGAGCACGTGCTGTTGGACAAATAGCACCTATAGACTTACTTAATGCAGGGTTTCTAAAACCTTCAATTTGTAAAAATCATATATTTATATCTGCAAAGTATAGTAATGATTGGGTAAGGATGCTTGTATTAATGATTAGGTAAACATGTCAATTATGTTCTTTCTCAATGTACTAATATATGATTAATATATTAATGATGATAGAGTTCCAGAAGGATGGATTAACACTGAACTATTAACTAGCACAAAGATTATATATACACACATATAGACACAACTGTCTGCTTCTAATTTATTTATATTATATATAGGGTACTAGGAAAGACTCTGTAAAATGCTGTGCAACATTGTGCTATTTTCATAGAGAACCTTTTATCTACCAATCTGATAAAATTCAAGAAAATTAGTATTATCATCCAGCCCTCATAAAAATTTGCCTCCTGGTTTCTCCATGTCTGAAAAAGAGACTCTTTCTTTTATGTCACCCAGGATAGAATGTTAAACCATCTCTGATTCTTTCAAATCCTTCTCCCCATAATTAATGACTAAGCTAGCTGTTTGTTCTTTCATTATAACGTTCTTCCTCCCTTAAGGGTCCATTTTTATACTTTCACTACCCTAATCCAGGCCCTTATCACTTCAGACATGAACCCCTGCAAAATCTTAACTGATTTCCCTTCTTCTTTTATGTGGTGACAGTGTGAAGAACGGCTCTCTTGTTCCTGTCACTCCTATCAAAAATGCACTCACCCATCTCCTCTGTACACATTTATGTGACATTTTTGAGGGCTGTTTCTTGTATCCTCCAACTTGTTTGTAAATAATGTGAAAATGAAGATTACAGTATCAATCCCAAAAACATTGTTCACACAAATATTACATAAATACGTTTTTGGTAACTGCTAATTAGAGCTTGAGTCCATTGAATCAATTCATTTAGCAAAGGTAAGTATGGAATGTTTTGGTCACACTTATGTGAAGATGAATATATTCCTTTTTAAACCAAGAACACCAAATCACATTGGGTTATTTGAGTGGTCTTATGGTAAAGTACCACGAATTTGACATTTGATACTCTTCCAAAGTTACAGGCTGCTACTCCAAGCAGAAATCTATTGGCAAACAAAATACACTGAGTTCAATGCTTCACTTGCAGTGTTAGACTGAATCATATCTGGCAGTGAAATCCATCTAGAGACCTCCAGAGACTCATTAAAACTCTGAAGCATAGCAAAATGGTTTCCATTTGGACCAAGGTGCCAATTTAATAGAAATATGAAAAATAAAATGATTAAGTAGTTTCTTGTAAGGACATACACCTAACCATGCAGTTCCTAAAAACTTCCTATATGTGTACACTTATTAGTTCTATATAGTTGAGCTAACTTCTTTAAACCATATTATCTAAAAACAGAAGTGACATGAGAGAAATGGCTTAATATCACACCATGCATTTGCTAGAACAGTGAAAATAAATTAGATAACTTTAAAGTTGAAATATTAGTACATTAAGTTTGCCTCATTTGTGTGACATAAAAAATGAGACTAGTCACTCTATGGGAGAACCACTTACTGATTGGGCCATATTTCATTGGTTTCCCATTCTGTATGTGAAACATGTGCATCTCAAGTCTCAAAGCAATTAGAAATATTTTGCTAGTCACCAAAATAATTCATTGCCATTGTAGAGCATTTGAAAAAAAGGCAAAGGGAAAATGAAATTCATCTGGAATCCTATTGGCCAGCTATTACTTACTCCTGTTACTATTTGGTCAAATTATATATCCTTTAAAAATATTTAGGCATCTTATTGCACATAGTTTTGAAAAAATATTTTCCAATGAACATGTTCTTCATCTTCTTACATCACTAAAGCTACCCCAATTAATATCCATATAGCTACTCTTATAAACTTTAATATTTTGCTGATTTTTTTAATCAGTGCTCTAAGAGGAAAAGTAATGAAGCTATGCATTGCCAAGATCACTGTCTGATGCTAATTTTAGCAATTTAGCTAGACATTCTGTAGGTGCTTTCTAAAAGGCCTCTTGGAAGGCATGATAACCTCCAATGAAATGTGAAGCACTTTGGTTGATGCCGAGTAGGCCCCTTGCAGAAATACCTGTCTTACTTATCTCTGAGAGGAAACAGTGGTAATTGTGTAGACTGCTTGTCTGGGAATCAGGACATCTGAGTTCTCATTCTGACTCTGTCACTAACTTCACTTTCTTGTCTATACATGGATTTGGATTCCTGGAAGAGGAAAAATATTTTAAATCCTCTGAAATTTTGTCTGGTTTAAACAGAAGACACAGTGATCAACATATGACACATCTGATGTTGAATGATTGAACAACATCTCCATCTCAGAAAGGTCATGCAGTTAAAACTGCAGCATTCAATTAACTAGGGATGTGAGAACCATAAAGGAAAAATGTTGGCAACCCTCCTAAAATGTTTTTCAGTGGAAAACACCATGAAAAAGACTTCATTTGCAACCACAGATAATTGAAAATAGTCATTAAATAATGCTAAGTCACTGATTTGCTGAAGTTGGAATCTTAACTCCTTGTTACCTCCTTACTGTCATAAAATTCCTTTTTCTTTGTCCACTTTTTATTCATTCACTCTTGTAGCAGCGGAATGGCATAGGTCTCAGATAAACACCAAGGGAAGTGTCAACCTGAGTAGTTCATTATATATACTAAAGTCTTGAAATATATTATCATTTGTCCTATTTATATTCTTATTAAAGTAGCTAGGATTAATCTTTCCTGAACTTCATCTTTAAATGGGCTAGGAGAGCAACTGTGTATGTGTACTAGTAAGCTTTACTAATGAGACAGTCTGTTTTTATTTTTTGGCTCAATTTTAGTGACTCAAGGGAGGAGAATCACATTAAATATGTAGCTCTTCAATATCAAACAGCTGATGGAGTAGATTATGAATGATAGAAAAGAGAAGAGTTCTGACAAGATCTCATAGTGATAAAGTGCTGGGTCTAGAGACAGGCAAAACTTTGAATCCAAATCTGTCATGAAATTGTTCTGTTTTCACTAATCACAGCCACATTTCAGGAAAAGAAACCTGACTTTCCTAGCCACCTACCCCTACCTTCTGCATTGTTCCTACATTTGCTTTCATTAGATCTGGTTCCTTGTCTCTGCATTCAAGTTGTTCATTTGTTTGTTTCAAGTACTTAGAGGACAAAGTCAGTGAGAAGTCTTCAAAGGTGGGAGAAGGCAAAAAACAAAAAGAAAAGAAACCCTCTGGGGAAACTAGAAATTTTGCCTGTAAAGTTCATTGCCCTGTCATTCTCTGTTGCTGTCATAGGAAATTAGGAAAAGGGGATTGAGCATCACAGGAAGGGAGGAGTAAAGGATAAGAAGCACTAGTGTCACTTTTTTCTTCAGTTATCTATGAGGGGGGCTCTCTCTGAGAGACATGGGGAATGATAGAGTACTGTCACAGGCAATTTGAACTTTGAAAGCAGTCCTAGCTGGCACAAAGAGAACAAATTAAATGACACCTAGACCTTGTTTATTGACACTTGGATCAATACAGCATTAGTTCCCAGTAGCATAGACATAACCACCAGCTAATGATTTCATAAAAAAGAATACTCAACTGAGAGCTTTGCATAGAATCAGTGGCCAGTTTACAGCATCTCTACAGAATGAGCAATAAGAGGAAGAAAGGCACTTAGAGAAGCAGCCAAAAGTTCCATCTTTGTGAAGCATTCTGCTCACAGTTATGAAGATTGCTCCAAGAAAGCTCTTTGCAAAGCCTTGGGAGAAGTAAAAATTCAAATTTCTATCTAATAATAGAAAGCAAAGTGTTAATTAGATGACTGTTAAATCGTGTCTCCAACCTTTCTTGATTACACGTCCCTATCAATTAAAAAATTAGAATAATAGTAATTCCAAACATGGCTGGCATTCAGCTAATATGCTCTTGTACTACTCTACCTGTTGTTTGCATGCATTCTATTTGGCTCCATGCCCAAATAGGCTATAGTATTTCTGAAGGGGATTTTAGAAACAGACCTTTCTGCCTTGATTTTGCCTAATAGACTTCAGAGTTATGAAGGCATCTTCCAAAGAGTCACTAGGAGATTTTTGAGATTCACATGAAGCAAATTCCTCAGGATTTCATTTTATAGCTCAGTGCTTCCAGTTATCTAAAGGCTGATAAATTCAGTAAGCCAAACAAGACTTGCTTAAGGGGTACAAGCAAATTAAAAGAACTGACAGACAGTAGGTGACTTAGGAGTTCCAGGAGGAGCCTATTAAGTGTCCATGAACAGCTCTGTCTTCTATTGCTGGTTGCAGGGAATTCACATTGCTGATGACTTCCACCTAAACCAGGAAACCCCAGGAATTCCAAATATTATTAAAGCCATATAGCCACAAAAGTAACAGCAGGAACACTCTGAGTGGGGTTCCCCAAAATAGCACCTAAAATATTTGGAGCAGGTAAAATCATAGTTGTACAGAGTAGTCAACAATAAGATCTCTTAAGCTTGACAAACTCCAGGGTAAGATCTGGGACCCTAAGTAGTTCCTTGAGATTTGGAAACATTTGCTATCTTTGGTCACATGACTATAGCTAGTTTCCTGCTTTCTTTTCAGTTTAGTTCATGGCTATTAAGTGAGGAGAAGCACCAAAGAACAATGCCAACAGCAGTTCATTCTGAATTGTGAATGTTGGAGAGGCAGCAAGTGTAAGAAAAGTAGCCTAGAATGTAGCTGCTGTGATTCTAAAATAGAGGATTAAATCCATTCCTGTAAGTAAGCATGGGAGGATCCTAGAAGTGGCTTAAAATTCATGATTCCTGTATGTCAGCTCATGGTATTGGTACAATCCTACCAAGAGATGGAGAGATGGACTATATATCCAAGCATCATTTATAATTTAACATAATGCTGTCAGAGGCATTGTTCAGCTATGAAAAGCTAGGACAAAATTGACAGGAAACTTAGAGAGATGGGTGCCTTACAAAGTAGGAGGTGTTATGATATGATAAGGAGTGCACAGAACTGGAAGACAGATAAACCAATGTTCAGATCCCAGATCTGCCCAAATTTATAGTTTGTGAATTTAATCACCTTTACTTGAGCCTTCTCATTTCTCAAATGGAACTAATAATAACATCTGCTTACTAAGGTTTAATGGCAATTGAATAAAGTACTGTATATAAAGCACATAGCACAAGAAGCTGGCATATAGTAGGTGCTCAGTAAATGGCTATTCACTTTCATGTCACTCTGTCTTCTGTTGCCTTGCCTTCTTGTAGTACACAGACACAGACACAGGTATGGATCTAGGAAGACCTGAAAGTGAAAGATGACTGAACACAATACTTTTCTCCATACTATAGCTAAAGATGAGCCATTTCTCCCTTTTGAGCTCTGAAAGGCTCTTCTATGGAGATCTCACACACATGGAAAAGAGGTTAAAATAAACAGTTCCTTCAACCACAACATTTAATACGGTCCTACAAGAAGGCGGGGAAAATTTAATGACTTCTAAAGCTTTCTTGGTCTGCTTTGTGCATCTTTTCTCTGAAGACATCAGCAGGATGGCCTTGATAGGACATGGGCTTGTCAGGGTAGGGCAGGCTCACTTGGGGCAGAGGGAGGGGGAAGGAACTTAGTGATTTTTCAGCTTCACCCTGAATGCTTGATAATGGGTCCCATTCATGAAGATTTCACATTGAATCATCAGCAAAGTCTGGAAATTGAAGAGCTGAGATAAAATTCATTATGAGAACCTTTTTTTAAGAGTGTTGGAGAAGATCAAGAAAGAAATATCTTTTCTAAGGAAGGATGCAAACAGCAGAGTTGCCAAGCAAGCTGCCCTATTTACCTTGTGTGGGATCAGCTATAGAGATTTCTCCTCGACAGACCTTATGAAGTAGTGGCTAAAAGCCTAGAAATTACAAAGAATCTCATTCAGAAAATAGCTGAAAGATACAAATGTTTATTAGAGTCAAATTGTTTCCCCAGCTATACTCGGCAGGTGCTTTAAGAACAGCTGAGAAAATCAAAGAAGTTTTAAATGCACCAAACTCTATGTGGAAAATTGGAATTTCCAAATGCCAAATTTGCCTGAACATAATTTAAAAGCCACTTCTTTATTTAAAAATGTCTACACCAGGATTTTCTTTCAGTAGATCATTTTAGAATGAATTTTCTCCATATACAACCCTTCATAAATATACCAATCGGGTAAAGGCAGAGGGTTCAGAGTTCTGTATAAAGGAAAGAGGTGATGATTTATGAAGAGCCAAGGAAAGAAAGCATGAAATAGACACAATTGTTGCTATTTGTTCAACTTCTTTCTTATTTGTCATACTGTTCTAATAATCAATTACCAGAAACAGTCAAAAAAGTTAACCAAAGGGATGAAAATACAAGTGTGGTTTCTGAATTGTCCAACTGGAATCAAAACATTGCCATAAAGTTTATATATTCACTGGTGCTCTTTTAGTAAATATTATATTCTGTAACTATACATATTATTGTTAAAACCTAGTAAGTACTGATTCTAGACACTCAGGCAGTCCATGTGTGTTGGTTATAGCTCTTTTGGTGATGGAGGAGATATTATAATTTAGAAAGGCAAAGAAGGAAATAAAATTAGTTTCCATTAAAATTAAAGGAAAGCATTAGCTGACTTCATTAAGACAAGTCAGAGCCATTAGGAAATGAAATTACATATCCCCAATCATGAAGCCCACAGATAGAGTAATAAGTATGGAATGTATTTCTCTTCTAAATTTATCCAGTGTTACTTCAAAACCCTGCCAGAAGCATAATTCATTCTCTCAAGCCCCTTTCCTTGTTTAGAGTTATAGAACTTTATTTAAGAGGCTAAAATTACCCTATATTGTAAGCCACGTATAAGGTTGTTATTCATGTTTTTAGTCCTGGAGTTGTATTCTGGCCAAAACAGTCTACGTTACCAAGAAAAATTTCAAAAGAATCCAAGTCTTTATTTGTATTTCTTAAACACTGCAGTATCAGTCAAAGTCCCAGTACAACAACAATGGCATGTTTAAGGGATATAATTGAGGATGATTTAATATACAAGGGCATTTTTACAAAGCTACAGTCAGGGTAGGAGAAACCAATGAAGATGGTAAGGTGTCTGAGGACTAATGACAGAGTGAGGCTGTTACCATGTTTAGGAATGAAGGATTCAGGGGAGGGAGTAGAACTACCAGAACTCAGAGCTGGGAAGGGGAAAACATTCCTCAACACAAATTGTAACCCTTGGTAAATTATGACAGCCACTGCCAAAAACTTAGCCAGCTTGGTTGTGGGTGGGGGTAGAGAATCAATGCCCTGCCCAATGTCTCTTCTTGTCCCCCTTACCTAATGCTAGTGCCTCCCATAGCTTGAATCTGACCAGAGCTTCCAGCTAGGGATCCAGGAGATGCAGTACCTAGACCTTGCAGGGACATAAAATAAAGCAGATAAAGGTGCAGAATGAATCTGTAGGAACAAATGTACAACTGAACCATTCCAACTGTGATTAGGGATTCAAAAACCACAGCAACACTTCCTTTAAATGGGTCATTTCTTTTTCACCCATTTCCTTCTCAAATCACAGTTCTTTTCATAACTTCTAAAAATGTCCTCTAACTGCCCTACGTACCTCTTGTTAACATCTTATGCTCCTGCCTTCTCTCTTTACTCTTGATTCATTACAAGTCACAAAACTTCAAGAATGAGACTGATAGGGCAGAACCCTCTTTCCAGCATGGAGGAAAAGAAGAGACTATTGCATGCAAAGATTAGACCATCTTTAGCAAGCAGTAAGAGGGAAACATTGAAAAATTAACTTATTAACAATAATTTTATCTATTTATATCTAAAACTATGATTTTACTGTACTTTCCTTGCTATCAGCACCATCACAATTCTTACCACCATTCACTTTTCACTCTGGCCTAGATGGCCGTAACTGCTTACCCTCAAATTTTTCAGACCTGTCTCTTGACTCCTACAAGATTGAATGCAACCATGGTTTCTGCAACTTCTTACTTCTTTCTCTAAGAGTATTCAAGAAAGAACTAAGATGGTATTAAAATAAAATTTTAACAATTAGAGTAGTAGAGCAATGGGCTTATAATTAGTAGAGCTTATCGCCTGATGGGAAAGAGAGTCATACTAAGATCACTGTCAGTCCAGGGTGAATGAGTGCCCACATGGCACTCTCCAGGAGCAGCATTGCTGGTCTCACACTGGAGGGGATAATAGACTTCATTTAAATAATCCAGCCAGTCCCTAATTTAATAAACAAGCAATAAACAACTAAGTTCCAGGAGGTAAGAATGGAATCAGTACTCAGAGTAGCTATAATATATAATCTAAAATGTCCAGCTGTATACCTACAGTTGTATGACATGCAAAGAAACAAAGTCTGAAGGGTATAAGGGAAAATAATACAACAAAAACAACCTGTGAGAAGCAACAGATGTCAGTTTAACAGACAAAGAAAGGCTACCAAGTATCCACTAAAAATATGATCGAACCACTAAAGGATCTCCTTTCTTTGCTACAACATGGATGGACCTGGAGGACACTATGCTAATTGAAATAATCCGGAAACAGAAAGAAAAATATTGCATATCACTTATATGTGATATCCAAAACAACCCTGTTTATCTATAGAGAGTAAAAGAGTGTCTACTATGTGTGGGGACAGGAAGAATAAGTGGGGAGATGTAGTTCAAAGTGCACAAGGCAGCAAATATGTAGGATGAACAAGTCTAGAGATCTAGTGTGCAACATAATAGACTATATAGTTAGCCTATATAGTATACTACTTTATTACCTATATGTGTCCCATAAAATCATGTTGTAAACCTCAAATATACACAGTAAAATTTACTTAAAAAAATAAAGGAGTGGCTAGGGATGTAGCTCAGTGGTAAAGAGTTTACCTAGGTCTGATTCACACCACTGCAAAGTAAATAAATAAATAAATAAGATAGAAAAGAAAGACCTAGAGGAAATCATGCTTAAAGAATTAAAGGAACACACCCTGGTGCCACTGGTTTATGCCTATAGTCCTAGCTACTTGGGAGGCTGAGATCGGGAGGATCACGGTTTGAGGCAGACTGAGCAAATAGTTCCAGAGACCCCATCTCTAAAATAACCACTGCAAAATGGACTGGAGATTTGGCTTAAACAGTAGAGCACCTGTTTTGCAAACACAAAGCCCCAAGTTCAAACTCCAGTCCCACTAGAAAGAAAAAAAATAAAGGAAATTATGATGACAATGTCTGGTCAAATACAGAATATCTATGAAAAGGTGTAAATTATTAATAAACTATTTAATGTTACACCTCAAAGAACTAGACAAAGAAAAATACACTAGGCCCTAAGTCAGCAGAAGGAATGAAATAACAAAGATCAAAACAGAAATAAAGTACTATAGAAAAACAATAGAAAATTAATTAAAGGTTCAGTTTATGAAAAGATAAAAATCCATAAATCCTTACTACTGCTATGGTATCTTAAAATTAATGTGTCAGAAATTTGATCCCTAGTGCAGCAATGCTGAGAGGTGGGGCCTAATGGGAGGTATATGAGTCATAGGAACACCACCTCATAAATGGATTAATGTTGTTATTACAGGAGATGGTTCCTTATAAAAGGACAATTTCACTCTCTTTTGTGCCCCCCTTTTCTCACTCTTCTTCCCTTCCTTTTGTTGTCCAAGGAGATATAACTATAAAAGATAATATAAATGAGTCACATCATCATAAATGGTAGACTAGCAGTTCCAAGCACCATTCCATCCCACCACTTTACTCCAAGAAACATCCTAAAACAAGTGGAAGCTATCAGAACCAACTTTATCAGATCTATGGAAAATAGTCAAAAATTTATGACAACCAAGCAAACAGTGAATGATAAAAAGGGCAACTTAAAAATGGTAGGAAGTTTTTACCTGCACTTCTCTGCACCAACCCCCTCATGTGCCAGTGGTCTTAATCTCTAAGCAACAGCAAACTGCATTCCCATTATGGGATCATGGTACCTGGTTCTGGAGACATACAGAGAATATTGTGTGTGTGTGTGTGTGTGTGTGTTTTGTGTGTGTGTGTGTGTGTGTGTGTGTGTGTGTGTTCTAAGCTGTCTTAGATGTTACCCAAAAAAACACAGGAGGTACTCATGTCCACATTGCCCTACTCAGGACTCAGGTTATAGAAGAGGTAGATTTTGCTCAAAAACACTGGAAGTTGAACTGGCAGCCCTCAGATACTAAGGTCAAAAACATTACAGTTGAAACATTCGACATCACTGCTATGATTTAGATGTGGTTTGTCTTCTCCAAACTTCATGTTGAAATTTGGTCCTCAATGTAACAGTATTGACAAGTCATGGGACCTTTAAAAGGTATCTGGGTCATAGGGACTCTGGCTTCATGAAGGGATTAATGCAAAATTTGCAGTACTGGATTAGTTACCATAAGAATGGGTTGATACAAAAGCAAGTTTGGCTTCCTTCAGTTTTCCTTGCTTCTTTTCTCACTGTGACACTTTCTGCCCTTCTGCCATGTTATGATGCTATATGAGGCCCTTATCAGTAGCTGAGCAGATTTGGGTATCATGCTTTTTTCACTTCCCTGCCTCCAGAACCAGGAACCAAAATCAAATTCTTTATTAATTACCCAGTTTGTGGTAGTAAGTTATACCAACAGAAGAGATTAAGACAACCACTTATGGCATGAGGAAGAAAATTTTGCAGTGAGTTCCTTTTTTGAAATAAGGATATTCAAAAGCAGCAGTGCATACATGGTAATTTAGAAAGCCATATGCATATCTACAACTAGATATATGCTAAGAAAAAACTGATAGATAAATATATGATGATACACACTTACATATAGTGAGAGAGAGAATAAAATTGTATTAGTGAGTCTGTCTGAGGGGACTATGAGAGACAGGAGAGGTAAAGAAAATGTTAGAGAATGAAAAATACTGATCTTCCTTTTTAATCCATTTCTTCAAACAGTGCCTTTTGATGGGTGAATTAAGTCCATTAACATTGTTAGTACTGATAGGTGTGTGGTGATTCCTGTCATTTAGTTGTCTTAGTTGTTTGAAGGTTTGATTGTGTGTACCTAAGTTGAGGTTACTCTCTACTTTCTTGCTTTTTCTTTTCCTGTGGTTTGGTGCTGCCTGTCCTTTCATGGTTATGTTGAGTTTCACTTTCTGTGTGTAGAATCCCTTGAAGAATCTTTTGTAGTGGTGGCTTTGTGTTCACATATTGTTTTAGTTTCTGCTTATCATGGAAGACTTTTATTGCTCCATCTATTTTGAATGATAGTTTTGCTGGGTAGAGTATCCTGGGGTTGAAGTTATTTTCATTCAGTGTCTGGAAGATCTCACCCCACGCTCTTCTTGCTTTCAATGTTTCTGTTGAGAAGTCTGCTGTGATTTTGATGGGTTTACCTTTGTATATTATTTGTTTTTTCTCTCTTATAGCCTTCAATATTCTTTCCCTAGTTTCTGAACTTGTAGTTTCAATGATGATATGTCGTGGGGTAGTTCTATTTTGATCTGGTCTGTTTGGTATTCTGGAGGCCTCTTGCATCTGTGTGGGAATACCTTTCTCTAAATTTGGGAAATTTTGTTATTATTTTGTTGAATATATTACGTATACTCTTCACTTGCACCTCTTCTACTTCTTCGATGCCCATGATTCTCAAGTTTGGTCTTTTGATGGAGTCAGTGAGTTCTTTCATTTTCTTTTCACAGGTCTTGAGTCATTTAATAGTTCTTCAGTTTTTCCTTTAATTACCATTTCATCTTTGAGTTCTGAGATTCTGTCTTCTGTTTGCTCTATTCTTCTGCATTGGCCTTCCGTTTTGTTTCACAATTCTGTTTCATTCTTTTTTCTGAGGTTTTCCATATGCTGGGTGGTTTCCTCTTTAATGTTGTTTATTTTTGTTCTGAGTTCATTTATCTGTTTATTAATCATGTTCTCTGTTTCACTTTAGTGTTTATACAGTGCTTCTATGGTTTCCTTTATTTCTTCTTTTGCTTTTTCAAATTCTCTGTTTTTGCTGTCTTGGAATTTCTTGAGTGTCTCCTGCACATTTTGGTTGACCATATCCAGTATCATCTCTATAAAATTCTCATTGAGTACCTGTAGTATTTCTTCTTTTAGATTATTCTTGTGGGCTTCATTGGGTCCTTTGGCATAGTTTATCTTCATTTTGTTGGAGTCTGGATCTGAGTACCTGTTTTCTTCATTCCCCTCTGGTTCCTGTACTAATTTTTTGCTGTTGGGAAACTGGTTTCCCTGTTTTTTCTGTCTCCCCATCATTGCCCTTGATGTTGTTATTATCCCTGTACTGTGTGTAATCAAGTATTTTCTGGCTTGCAATAATAGCACTAGTGATATTTAGAATGAAAGGGTAAAAGAGGATGGAAAGCAAAGAAGTTAAAGGAAAAGGGAAAAACAGATAAACAAGTAGAAAAAAACAAAACAAAGAAACAAACAAAAAAAGTTTCAAAGATATAAACAGGGAGAGACAGTGTACTAATCAACCGTAAGCTGAAAAGGCATTAGAGAGACAGAGAGAGGATTGAAAATAAAAAATAAAAAGAATAAAGATAAGAATAAAAGTAAAAAATAAGTAAATGAAAGAAAAATATATATAAAAAATAAAATAAATAAAATAAATAAATAAAAAATAAAAATAAATCTCCAAGTTCAAATGCAATGAAGTTTCAGTCTTAATAATTTTGGTGTTCATCCCTCAGCCTCTAATCCTAGAGATGGTGCCTCAGATGTTGTTCTGTAGTTGTCTCATCAAAGGGGAAAAATAAAATAGAACAAAACCGCACAAAATAAAACAAAACAAACAAACAAAAAACCCACAAAGTGTCCCAAGTTCAAATGCAATACAGTTTCAGTAAGTTTTTCAGCATGCAGGTGTAATTCAGTTGTTCTCTCATCAAAGGTAGGGAGAGATTAAAAAAAAGAGTCTGGAGCCAGTTCTGTGAATATCTATGTGCAGCTGTGGCTTGCCTGCCTACTGCTGTCAGCCTGCTGTTGCTTGCGGCGTTATTTATGCAGATCTCTGGGGTGAGCTTAGCACTCACCTGGCTCCACAGGCTTTGTTTACTCAGAGTTCTGTGCAAGAGAACAGAACTGTCCCCTTTCCAAGCACACTGGAGGAGGTGACATTGCACCTACTTTCTCAGGCCTGCATGTTTATTTACAGTTCACGTGGGAAGTGGGTCTTTCCCCCCTCTCCTGTGGAGTTTTCCTCCCACCGCCGCTTTTACAAGCTTTCCCGCTTCTGATTGCTGGGCGATGCTGCTGCTTCTGCTGGCCAGCGTGTTTGTTTACAGCTCACATGGGAAGTGGGTCTTCCCCCTCTCTTGTGGAGTTTTCCTCCCTCCGCCACTCTCACATGCTTTCTCGCTCCTGGTTGCTGGGTGTGCCGCCGCTCCTGCCCTCTCTGGTCAGGCCCAGCTTGTTTATTTACAGGTCCAGGAGGGATTCCCCTCCTCCCCCTTCAGGGCTGAGGGCACCCTGCCCTCTTTGCCACGTGTCTTTATTGTTCTTATTGCTTATTACTCATTTTCTCTTTTTTTCCCCTGTGTGGGAGTTGGTCTGTCCAGGGGGCTATGCTGATCTGGCCCAGGGTTGTCTGTGGGAGTACCACGTACCACTTAGCTCACCTTGTGGTCCGCATCTTCCCAAGCCATCTGGCGGTGGCCTGAGGGCCCTCTTGGTTTCTCTGTTCAATGTGAAGTGGAGATGCTCTGCATACGCTGGAGGTGTGGAGGGTCAAAAGTTTTGCCTCTTCTTGGTGGCCTTGCCTGCAAGGTCTGTCTCCAGCATCTCTCCAAGATTGAGGATGAAAAATATTGAAACAACTCATCTATATATGAATATACTATAATGCACTGTACTGTAAGCTGTTGAATATGAGGAGATCATGGTGATAGAGAGTGAGTAAGTAACATGGAAGGGGGTTAATTTGATTAAAGCACAATATATACAGGCCTGAAGTGCCAAGGTGAAACCCCTTACAGTATCACTGCACACTTAAAAGTGAAGGGCAAAGGGTAAAATAGGTCTCTTCTGGGGGGTGGGTATTGATAGAAGGGGGGAGGGCATAAGGAAAGGGTGAGTACGAGTAAATGTGGTAAATGTACTTTTGTATTCATAGATGAAAACAGAAGAATGAAACCTGTTGAAATTATTCTAAGAAGGGGGGGAAGGGAGAAAAGGGAGAATGATGAGGGGGTAAATCTAACTAAGATAGCTGGGCACTGGTGGCTCACACCTGTAATACTAGCTACTCAGGAGTCAGATATCAGGAGGATTGCAGTTTGTAAACCAGCTGGGCAAATGGTCTGTAAGACCCTATTTCAGAAAAAAAAACAAAAAAAAACCAAAACCTCCACAAAAAGGGACTGGTGGAGTGGCTCAAGTGGTAGGCCGAGTTCAAGCCCCAGTACCACAAAAAAAAAAAAATCTAACTAAGATATATTTTATGCACATATGTAAATATCACTAATCTGCAAAGACTGGGAGTGGTGTCCTTTTTTCGTTCCTACAACTGGAGGTAAAAAATATTCTGTCAAGCACCAAAAATCTACTTCTGAGACTTTAGTTACTATAAATTACAAAGAATACAGTCTTTATAAAAACAATTTGAGTTTGTAACTGAACACATGGTCTAGTGAGACTTTCAACAATTTTAACAGCCCAGCAAACTCTGGGGAAGGGAGAGAATTTCATAGAGATGCTAATGTTTGAAGTAGATCCCTTAAGTAATGGGAACCTGTATCTTCAATAACAGAATGAGGAATAGGGAGAGGAAAGCTTTTAACATGGAGGAAAACAGGGAAGTCATACTATAGAAAACAACAACATCTAACACTGGTTTTAGAGAAACTCAGCCTCCAAGATACAAGACCCATGTTGTTCTTTGTCAAAGAAAGGCAAGAAAAAATATATACCACTCAATATTTCCTAATGAAGCTGCAGGAAAACATTACTTTCTCCACTAGGAAGATTGTCATTTTCATTAGGTTTACAAGGGTTGAAACTAAGCTACTAGCTCTTATTGATGTGGATTAAGAGAAATGCCAGAAGTTGAGAGCTACTTACTCTTTAATAATAGATTAAGAGGAACATTGTTCATATCCTAGTTTTAGACAAGGCCAACAAATAGGGTGTGACTTTACCACCAAAATATTGAGGACCTTAAGTTTGAGCTAGATCTTAAAGGATGGTTTGCATGCTAGCTTTTTCCCAGTAATATTATAATATTTTTTGTGGCAATAAGGGGAACAACTTATATAATATTGAAAATACTTCATCAGTGTTTCTTTTTAAATACTCTCACACACTAAGGAAAAGATACATCATCAGTTGATCATTTTTATGTGGATCTATAAGTATCCCCTTGAAATATAGTCTCTTTAATGAAGTATGTCATCTAACTTTAATAGAGTGCTTTAGAGTTGACAAAACATCATTATGTATTTCTTTATTTGTTTATTTATTTATACTATTTTGCTTATTTATTTGCTGTAATAGGGATTGAAATCAAGGCCTTGTACTTCCAAGGTAAACCACCACTTAAGTCCTACCCCCAATCCTTTGCTTTTTAGTTTGTTTTTCAGATAACCTCTCATGCTTTTCTCTGGTCTGACCTTGAACCATAATCTTCCTGTCTCCACCTCCCAAGTAGGTGGGATTACTGTCATGGACCACCATGCCTGTATATTCCACCTGACCCCTGTATATTCAATTTAATCCATAAACTAACCTTATGTGGTAGGTATTATGTGTAATTTTGCAAATGGTGAAATGAAACCAAAAACCTATCAAATAAATCCTCAGGTTCCCCAAAACATACAACTAAAAAGTTAATAAAATGTAAAGGTAAATTTTATAACTTCAGATCAACCCTAGAAATGTCTTTGACTGTATATTCTATATTGCTACATCCTACCAATCAAACTCTGTATATTGCACAGGCATCACATCTGTTTCCTCATCTCCATGTATACTACCACTGGCCTAATACAGGCTTTTTTGGAGCTCCCTTGCACTGCTGCCATAATATCTCAACTTTTATCATCTTCATTATGGTTTTTCTTTAAAATTTCTTCATTAAGATGGCACTTGCAGCAGTCTATGTGCTATCTAAATGTAAATCTGAACACGTGCATGATATTGTAAGTGAAAATGGAAGGAAAAGTTTAAAACCAGTAATATTTTAGTCCAACTGATTAACTTCAACCATGTAGTATTATGCAATGTCTCTCTGCATATATGCCTTCAGTGCTCTCATAACTTTACTGGAAAGATTGGATTAATCTTCTCAACAACAATACCCCAAAATAAAAAGGAGTATACAATTATAAGTGCTAAACTTATAATTAAGAGCCAGAATGCATGACAAAAAGTACCACAGGAATTATTCTCTTGGTTTCAGAAAATGCTTGAAAAAAATCTGTTTTCCTAAATGAATAATTAGTATAACTTTTAAGTATCCATATTCTTTTGTTTTTCTTTTAATCCTTAAAACACATGCATACACTCAACACATACAATGCTGTATAATTCCATTAAGATCTGAGGCTCATTAGTGAGAAGGACACCTCTGATGGAAACCGTGATTGCTTTCCACTAACACTTTCACAGTGATTGGCACCATCTCTATCCTTCTCATACCAAATGGCTTTTCAATTTGCTGTAGGGAGTTTTTTGCTCATCATCACAGTGAAATGCCAGACTTATAATAACCACTGCCTGGAGACAGGAGCTAACAATCTATTACATCAAACTCTGAGAATCAATTAAACTACTTTATTGAATCAATGAGTCACACTTTCATCAAGTATCCTCTCTAAGGCCCTAAAGCACAAACATTCTTTTTTAGATATCCATTATCTCATTGTTTTCTCTTTTTCTTTTTTACTGTATAACTATCCACTTTCCATTTTGGCAAAAGAGTCACATTGCATGTGGTAGGCCAGAGAGGTGGGTGTTAGTATAAGAATACTAAATAAAAATTATGCTGAAGAAAAAAAAATACTAAGATTTTATTGTCCTAAGAATAAATTATTTTAAAAAGTTCAAACATACCAAACGTCACAAAACCTTATTTAACAAAACAAGCTGCAGATCAAGAGGATCGCAGTTTGAGGCCAGCCTAAGCAAAAAGTTAGTGAGATCCCCCCATCTCAACAAAAAAAACTGGACATGGTGGTGTGTGCCTGTGGTCTGGCTATGTGGGAGGCTATAGGTAGGACAATCGTCTAAGGAAGTGCCTCGGGAAAAAATGTGAGACCCTATCTGAAAAATAATTAAAGCAAAAAAGAGCTAGGGGTGTGGCTCAAGTGTTAGAGCATCTGCTTAGCAAGTAGTAGGCCCTGAGTTCAAACCTCTGGATCAGTCCTAAAAAATGAAATAAAGTGGCATACTATGTTACTGAAGATGAAACTCCATAGTACACAAATGTTTATTCCTTTGAAATTACTGTATGCTCTGAACACACACATAACAAGCATACATACACACAAACCAATTAAATTTATCTAAGAAGTTTAATCTTATATTCACTGGAAGCATCAGTGTGTATGATCCATCAAGAAAAATGTGTAAAAGAAAAATTAGTGGGTAGTTATATAATTATTTTAAAAGCATAATATTATCACAAAACAAGTCAGCTCAGTGAAACAGAATAGAAACTCTTGATAAGTATCACATATAAATCAAATATAAATAAATGATTAAAATATCATGTCAATTTAGTGGGAAAGATGAATTATATGATGCAACAAAATTCAACAGTCCAACAAAACTACTGTGAAGAAAACTTGAAGTCTAATGACAAATTAGAAAAAAAGCTCTACTATCTAAAGCTTTGTTACAAATGTAAAAAAAGAATAATATTTCCCCTAAGTTCTCAACTATATGATTTCAGGAAGGAAATGTGGAAGAAAAGCATGAAAACAAGATAAAACATGAAAAAGTTCAACCTCACAAACAATAATTTATGTAAATGGAGACAGGATTTCACCTATTAAACTAGCAAAATCATACAAAATTATAGTAACTCACATTGGTAATCAAACGTGGAATGAAAATGATGATAGGCTGAAATTGAGAGAGTAATCTAATGAAGCTCTAAAGCCAATCTGGCAGCATGAACCAAAAGCTAAAAACATGCATCAGCTGGGACACAGCTATTCTGCTTCTAGAAATTTATCTGAGGAAATAATCATGGAAATATACAGGAATTTAGATGGAAGAATGACCAGTTTGGTGTTATACTTGATACTAAAAATGAATACTTTTACCTTTTATCATATATATATATATATATTTCTACAATGGACAGTCCTTTTGTTATAAGACAAAGAATTGCTTGTTTATGAGAAGAGCTAAATAAACAAGAAGGGCAGCATGTTGGTTTAATGGAAAGAATATTGAATATTGGATCTCAAATCTAGATATACCTCAGAATCTACTGAGTAACTTTCCAAAAAATCTTTAGTTAGTTCTGATTCCTGGCCTCCATTGCTCCATTACACCATAGCTTTTAAGAAGCCAATCTCTATGAAAATTTCTCCTACCACCATCCATGGCCTGCAGAAGAAAACCACCATTGAACTTTCTACTGATAGTAATGACCCTCTCATTGGCACATTTCAGATAGCCTTTGTGAACACTGAGTCCTTTGGGTTCCCCTAAGGAACGTAATTCTCTGGTGAGTTTTGTGGTCTCACATAATATATCCATTCCATGATTCCCACTTCCCTGAGTCTTTTTATTCATTCCTCCAGCATATGCCAGGGAAGTGCTGCCATTTACACTTCCATAGCATGAGACATCACTTTTTATGATTGTTTAAGACACACTATCAGTTTGTTTATTCCATTTAGGGGGTTCTTGTCAGGGTATTAAATGATGTACCTTAAAGAAGTGTTTATGTCAATGATTTTTTGATAATTTAATATTGCTTTTCAGCTCCCTTATAGAAGCAGGCTCAAAATTTAATCCCAGGGAGTACAGTGGCTTTTGCAGGACATGCTAGCAAATTCTTATAGCTTCTTAAGCATGTACTGTCTGTCTCCCTTATCAGAACCATCATATCCTGAGACAGCATATGCTGAGATTTAGTCCTAGTTTTGGGGCTGGAAACCAGGAAACAATATAGGACATCTCTAGGGGTTATGAGGTACCAGTTTCTTTTAAGTAGGAGGTTGCTACAGTTTCTTCTCTCATGGAACAATTAATAGCTCTTAACTCCAGAATGGTAGGCCATTTCTGTAAGCTCTGAGGGGTTTAGGTGCAACCTGTGGAACCCAAATCCTAGATCCTACTCTCTTAGATGTTTCTATTTCATGTTTCAGCAACCTTCAATGACAGACTTGATTTTATTGTAACAGACCTACCTTGGCTGACATTTTCACCATCTCTGGACTTCTAGGACCCTAGCTAGCAGATTTTGAATTTATTCCTCAATTGTGCCTGTTGTACCATTGGAGGCCTCTTGTTAGGCTACCAAGGAGACATTGTAGCTCTCACATTTAGCCATTCTCAATATCTGTCTACAGAGTTTCAGTGCAATTTAATAACAGCCAGCAACTCCTGGACCATATAAAAAATTTAAACTTTTGCACTTCAAAAGACATTGTTAAGAAGTTAGGCATATGTCTGAAGAGTGCAAATCAACATATAAGAAGGGTACCTGCAAGACTATATTTATAACAGTATTATTCACAATAGCCAAACAGTGAAATAAGCCTGGGTGCCCAACAACAAATGAATGGATAAAGAAAATGTGGTATATATACACAATGGAGTATTATCCAGCCATAAAGAATAAGGAAATTATGCCATTTGCAGGAAAATGGATGAAACTAAAGATCATATTGATTGAAATAAGCCAAGCACAAGAAGTTAAATATTGCATGTTTTTAATAATATGAAGAATCTGTCCTAAAATGATAAAAATAACATTGTAATGAGAATTAAGTATAAAAGGGACACTGTTGGGGGTTCAATGGGAGGGGAAGGGAAAATGGAAAGGGTATTGGTGCTGAAGAGGATCAAAGTATATGGAGATATATAATATATTGTATATATTGAGATTATATAAAGATACCACAAAGAACCCCACCAAATGTTGCTTTTAAAAGGAAAGGAGAAGACAGGGGGTTAAGGGACTATAATAGAGGAGATGAACTTGGTCAAATACACTGTATGCATATATGGAATTTTCACATGAAACTCCATTGTGCTATTAATGAATCTTAAATTTAAAAAAAAAAAAGAAGAGTCTGGTGCAGTGGCTCAAGCACATAATCTTAGTTACTTGGAAGGTTTAGAATGGGAGGATCACAGTTTGAGGCCAGCCCAGGCAAAAAGTTCAGGAGACCACATCTCATCACATGGCTGTCATCCTAATTACATGGGAGTGTAGGAAATAAAATTTGTATTTTAAAAAACTTACAACTATGAAAAATCCTTTTGCAGAAGCCTTCACTGACACATTTTATCAAGTGCTTAAAAAAGAAATAATGACAGTTCCACAAAAACTCTTCCAGAACATAAAACAAGGAGGAATACGTCTTAATTTAATTTATGACACCAACATTATGCTGATAAGGAAACCAGATAGAGACATTACAACAAAACTAAATTGTGCAGTTATGTCCATCATAAACATCAAATGCAAAAGTTCTCAACAAAATACTACCAAATAGACTGCAACAATATATTAAAAGGGGAACCCATCATGGCCAAATGAGGTTTATCTTGGTTTTGAATACAGGGCTAATTTAACATTCATATACCAATGAAAGTAATTCACCATATCATAGGCAGAAGAAAAAAACCATATGATCACTTCCATAAACGTGGAAGACTTTCACAAAATTTAACATCCATTCATGATTTTAAAGAGCTAGAAATCTAGACGTACAAATGTACTTTCCTCATCCTGTTGAAGAATATCTGCAAAAATTTACATTTTTTACCCAATGATGAGTAATTTTCATGATTTCTTTAGTAACTGAAAAAGTTTATTTTTCAGTTTATACTGAATAGTGATCTTTTTTCATATTCTAAAAATTAACAATATGCTTTTTGAGCCATTGGATTAGTAGAGAATATTCTAAGTTTACCAATGAGTAATCATCCACTAGCCAGTTTCTCTAGAAATAAACCTCATGCCTCTTTGTTGAGTTAGATGTGAGTTGATATTGAAGACCAGGAAGTTTAATTGCATTTTATCTGATATTTAAGCTATTCTTATCTTTTCGTGTCACCTCAATTTCCCACATGCTTTCTATGGGCATATGTGGACTGGGGCCTCTAATCCAAAGCCTTACTCAGGTTTGTCCAAAACAAATTAGTTCACAATTATGTTAGACAGTTTTTCATCACTGTGACAAAATATCTGAGAAAACAACTTAAAGGAGGAAAAGTTTATTTGGATTCACAGTTTTGGAGGTTTCAGTCCATGGTAGGCTGACTTCATTGCTTCTGGACCTGTAGTGGGGCAGAATATCATGGAGGAAGGGGTGGTAGAGCAAAGCTGCTCACCTCATGGTGACTGGGAAGCAGAGAACATGCATAAGGGACCGGGGACAAGGTGTATTCTTCAAAGGCATGCCCCGTGACTTACTCCAAATAGGATAAATTTTTAATTAATTTTTCTGTATTTTCTTAGGTATTAGTGTGAATTCCTCTTTTTTCAAATATGTATCAAAACGCTCCAGGATTATTTCTTAAAAAGACTATTCCTTCTGCATCAAACTGGCTTGGTGACTTTACTGAACATCAATTGACCATAAATGTAAGGGTATACTTTAAGAATTTCAGTTCAGTTCCATTAATAGATATGCAATCTGGTGACCACCTTTACACTATCATTATTAAGGTAGTTTTATAATAAATTTTGAAATTTTGGAGGGTGAATTCTCTAACACTCTTCTTTTTCAAGATTGTTATGGCTATTCTAGATCCCGTGGATCTATATGGATCTTAAAAAGAGCCTGAAACTTCTATTTTAAAAAAGCTACCTAAGCATTTTATTAAATTGAATCTACAGATGAGTTTGCCATCCATGAATATGATGAGTTTGTAATCCATGAATATGAATGTCTCTCCATTTACTTGGATTTTCTTTAATTTTTCTCAGTCATGTCTTCTAGTCTTCAGTGCATAAGATCTGCACTTCTTTTGTCAAATTTGCTAGTAATATTTGTTGCTTTTTCACATTACTATGAATGAAGTTTTCTTAATTTTATTTTCAGATTATTCAGTGCCTTACAAGTAACACCCTAGGGTGATTATTCCCATCCTTTTCATGTAAAACATTAATTACATGATAGTTTCTGAAAATGTATATAAATAAGTTTTCTAGAACTCTACACATGCTCTTCCTCAGAAACCCAAGGTCCAATGTTTAAATGTTATTTCATATACATATTAGGTACCTAAATTTTCAAAAGGAGCAACTCTTGATTTATAAATTTAGATGAAAATTTTTAATATAAAATTTCAAACAATTTATACTAATTAAAATATTTTCTTTGTTGATTTAATTCCTTACAATCAGCTTTCATTAGAGAGTATAATTAGGTTTTAGAGCTGTGATAAGTAAGCAGGCTGAGAGATAGAAAGGAAATCATTCTGAAAGGATACATCTGTATAATACTCTATAAATCTACTGGGTCTTCACTCATGGCAACAGAGTTCTTATTACAAACTTTCTTCTATGTTGTGTACACAATTTATCAGTTAACTACCATAATAACACTATGTGACAGCCACAAAATATGAGTGTCATATGTAGTGAGCATTTGTTTAGCTCACAAGTTCTCTTTGCAAACTAAACTAGGTTGGACTTTGCTTGGAAACTCTGCTAGTCTCAAATATTCTTGTTCACACATCTAGGGATTGGCAAATCTAGGCTGAATTCATTTTTGGTTCCAATTTTACTCCATTTTTCTCTCATCCTTTAATGGGGTTCTGATGAGGTAGCGTAAGCATGCTTTCTTTGGCAATAACAAAGGTCCAAGAGCAAGTGGAAACATACAAGCCTCTTGATGCCTAAGGTCAAAAGTTCACTGTTACTTCTGTTTTACTCTACTATCTAAGTCAAACCACCAAGTTGTATGCATGTGTGAATTTAGGAGGACACTGATGCAACATGGCCTTACAGAGGGATGAGGAATTTGAAATAACACAATCTGCAACAAAACCTGAAAAGTAGCTGATAATTACAATTCTAAAATCAACCTGAGTTGTTATGATTTTTCAAACTTGTGTTTGAAAGTTTCAATCTTAGACTGTCTCAAAATGACCTTTAAGAATGGCAAATCAGCTAGGTGTGGTGGTTCATGCCTGTAATCCTACCATTTAGGAGGTTGAGGCATGAAAATTACAAGTTTGAGGCCAGGCTGGGCTACATAGCAACACCCTGTATCAAAACAACAGCAACAACAAGAAAGAATGCCCATTCAGTGTCAGAGTCAGAGACAACTGAAAATGTCTTATCTGGATCTTTATTTTACTTTCTGTTATTTAAAGAAATAAATACATTCCTAATACAGGGCAATATTGTTGTGTTGACCTTACAATGTGCCCTGAGCTATCAGACATTTATCTAAATAAGTCTTTGGAATATCACAGCTAACACATTTAATTAGATAAGAAAAACAAATGGCTTTGTGCTTTTGAAATTGTGCTCCAAGCATTTGCTAGCCGTTTGTACATTGTTCCCTTTGATTGTTACCCAGCTCTAATAGCTGTATATTTCAACATTCCCTCGCCTCCTGTGTTGCGGAGCCTCTGAGTGGGATGTTCGGCAGTTGATACATGATTCCTAGTTGGCCAGATTCCACATGATCACTAAATGGTAGAAATATCTCTGTATATTACAAAAAGAAAAGAAATATTTGACATGTAATTAAGCTGTACTTATTTTGTAAATTATATTGGGAGCAGAGGGAAATTGCATTTTGAACAAGTATATCAAGAAGCTGGTATTTTATCCTAATTTGTAGTTTCAAAATGGGTTTCTATTCAACTGTGACTAGGAAATTATTTCATTCAGTGAATTCTAAATATAGAAAAAAATGAAAAAGAACCAATTTATTTAAACTCTAAATTTTCTACAAATCATCTTCTGTTAATAAAGACCTTAACCATGTATCATAGTCCAGACCTGATAAAAAGCCACAATGTCATCCAGATAATACTGTGTCTGCATAATGCTATGAAACTTAAATGACTCATAAAATTTGGTTATAGTTAGATATATGTTTGGAACAAATAATTGGTTCAGTATAATTCCTCATGCACTCATAATCTGCGGCTTCATTAGGAAACTGGCCCAAACTCCCCGTCCTCCCTTATTATTATATTTTGTGGTACTGGTGATTGAATTTAGGGCCTTGTACTTGCTAAGCAAGTGCTCTTTCACTTCAGCCATGCACTTAGTCCTTTTGCTGTTTTTGCTCCTTTTTCAGATGAGGTATTGCACTCTTGCTGGGCAGGCCTCAGACCATGATCCTCCTACAGGTTCCCGAGTAGCTGGGATCACAGGCATGCACCACCATGTCCAGCCTTCACAGTTCCCTTTGAATCAGTTTATTTTAACAACCACTTACTGGGTACTCATTATTTACAGGGCCCATGAAACATTCTGTATAAACCCAGACATGGTTTTTGAACACTTGAGTTTAAGGGCATAAATAGTTAGAGAAAAACTAATGAGTCATTTTTGAGTGCTGGGCACTGTTTTTTGTGGTATAGTTATGTCATTTAATCATCACAACAATTGTAAGACTATGCATCATTTTTTTCATTTTACCAATGAAAGAACAGATGCTTAGAATAATTAAATAACTAGTGCATGGTTTTACAGCCAGTAAAAAGGGCACAGTTTGAACTTGGACACAGTTCTGTTGGACTCTGTATTAATCACCATTATTCAATAGGTGATAAGAGCTCTTATTAGAAAAACTACACTATACTCAAAGACAAAGATTTATTACACATTAAGGAAAGGAGCCACTCAACAGAGGGTGCAGTGAGGAAAGGAATTTTAAGCAAAGTACTAAATGAACAAAGCTAAAATTCTCCAGAGCATATTCAGGCAATGGCAAGGGAGTCTGGAATGACTGGTGCTTTTGAGTTCTGAAGTGGAGGGGAAAATGTAGGGAAATGAGCCTGGAATGAATAATGGTTTGGAGTGTGTTTATTCCATGTTTTGAATACTTTTCAAAGAAAACTGGGCATTAATTTTGAAGGCAATAGTCTACCATGTTTTATAATAGCTGGAGAGATGAGTTTAAAAGTATAGATCTCTGCTTACCTATGTGGTGCTGCCATGCAGTGTTCACAAAACTGGAAGCTTCCGTTATTATGCATGCTGAGGTTAATCTTGAGAATACAAGGTTAGCTCAACACTCAAATATCAATCAAAGTAATTCACTATACCAACAGACAAGAAAAAAATATGATCATTTCAACACATGTACAAAAAATCTTCGACAAAACTTAACATGCACTGGTGACAAAAAGAAAAAAAAAGCAACAGAAGAAAAACTCCCATAAATCTACTAGTAGAAATAAAGCAGTGTGGGTAAATAAGAGTTCCAGTGTGAAAAGCCCAGTATTAGGTCAATTTCAATAGTAAACATGTAGTGAAGCTACCACCTCATTGCTATATTAAACAATCCTCACATGCAGACGTTTGTAAAACCTACATTATTTGAAATTTCTTTCTCAAATGGATAAAATTGATAGGCATCATTCAGGAATCTCAGGATTCTTTTGGGAACAGTGCAGTATATAAACTGAAGAAATATATCACCTATATAAAGATGACTTCTGAAATGAACTCTTTAATGAGGCAATGAGATACCAAGTCAGGAATGAAAATGGACTTCCTATACTATTGAAGTTTTGTTACTTCCAGAATTCCCATTCTTCTGATTCTGCCTTAGTCTTTGCATCTAGTAATTCTTCTAATGAACTCTTGTCTCTTTGCTTGATTCACTCCTAATGAGATATAAGACTTAACCTAAGCATTACCACCTTTTCTGTAAGCTACCTGATCACACCTTCCTATCTAAATCTTAATTACGTGCATATTTTGTGGGCCACCAAAATCTATGGTTCTTGCCTCTAGTTACTCTTGAATTTTTTCCTATAATAGATCGCAATATTCTGTTTACATTTTCATGCCATGCTGACTATGAGTTCTGAGAGTTCAGGGACAGTCTTATTCATATTTTGGTCCACAATTTTCATATCGTTTTCTATATAACTACATGTGGATTAAAACATTTGCTGAAAATGAATGAGTGCACATATAACTGGGTTGCTAATGCTTCTGGAAAAGCAATTTGAAGGCTTAAAAGCCAAGATTTTAATCCTAAATGCTATGAAAGGAAATGAGACGGCCTTTCTTCATAATGAATGAAGTTTACTTTTATTTAATGGCTATGTATTTAACAGGGACAACAAATGTTGAACCTTAAGACTGAACTATTCTAACAACTCTTGCTCAGAGAATGAACACAAAGACACACAAAAGATATATTGGAAATATTAAACCTTATCATGTCAATTTCAGAGCAAGACTGACTCTTATTCTGGTTCTTTTACTTTTGTTACTCAGTTGGTTCTAATTTTTTTTATTATTAAATTTTGGACATTCTCTGTTTGAACTAAGACATAGGATTCATTTTCTACTTTCAACTTATTGACAGAAATCTTTTGATAAATATTTGAGCTGCTGGCTTTATATTTAAATCAAAATGCTGTAATAATATCAGGAATGGTATTTCATAAGTACAAGTTGGCTGTTTCTTTGGTTTGATAATTAGATTTACTGAATTTCAGTATTAGGAAATTCTCCTAATTCTCTTATGCTCCTTCTCCTTAGTTACTATTTGCAGGATAACGTTAGCTTCAAATTGTTTTCCTGAATTCATATACAGACACCTAGAGACTGACTAGTTTTCTCATTGGCATATGAGCTTACTGTATTACATATAGCATACATGTAATGCAGAGCTCTCATATGCAACATATATATCTCTTCTGTAATATATCTTCCTTGTTACATAATATTTCAGAGGAATTTCCTCTTTGTGGAGGAATTTGAGACTCAAGATTCCTCTCCTGGAAGGGATGAAACTCTTATCTATAGTAAGTTTAGCTCCTCATTGGACTGTACAGACCCTAGAGGCTCATGCTTTGCTGCTAGACATACCATGAGTATGCCAGGCTAGTGGCTAAGTGTAGATTGGCTCAAAGCATAGCACACTGCAATATAGAAGCTCTGGACCAGGTGCAGCATGGTTCTGGCCTCCACAATCTAGTACAATCTAGTAAGGACTTATAAATAGTAGGAGTTTCTCTCTCTCTCTCTCTCTCTCTCCCACCGTATATTCTTATGTATACATATATACACACATATATGTATGGGTATGTAGATGCAGTTATCATTGCATATATATAGAGAGAGAACAAACATATACATATATATGTACACATACTTGTTAAATTAGAAAATCCCATGCCTGACCTTTTAAAAAGATTTATTTGGTTCTTGCATGCCCAGTGATATTATCATTATTAATTTGATGCTCCTATTTAGTTAGCATTATATTTTACAAGTGTATCACACTTTCATACCTTCATTCCTTCATTTGGAAATCAGAATTTGGGTGGCCATTCATATTTCATTGCAACTATTCTCTTTCAACAAGTCAGCTCTCAGTTAAGACAATCCATAAATTTCATCCATGTGCATGATTTTGGACTCAGCACTTACATATTTATCCCCTATCCATATATCTGAATTTGACTACACATTCTAAAAGGGATGCAATTCTATTGAAATAGCTATAAGCATTCCCAGTATTGTTAGACTTTTTGCCTCCTAAAAGTAAAAAAATGCAAAAAGGATCTTTCCAACTATACAGAAACCTGAACCTTTCTCTCACTCTAGGACAGTTTAACTGATTTGTCAGTGAAAGTCTGATTTTTTTTACTGGTATGGGTTTGAACTCAGGGTCTTGTGCTTACTAAGCAAATGCTCTACAACTTGATCACACCACCAGCCATTTTTGCTTTGGTTATTTTTGAAATAGGGTTTCATGCTTTTGCTTGGGCTGGCCTGGAACTGTGAAAGTAGAAGTACTTATGCTTCCCACATAACTGTGATGACAGGTGTTCACCACCATGCCCTGCTTGTTTGTTGAGATTGGGTCTTGCCAATTTTTTTGGCCTGGTGGCCTCACATCACTATCCTCACAGGTGTGAGTCACTGTGTCTAGTCAAAGGTCTAATTTTTTATGTTTGTAATTTGAAGACTCATGTGCTAAGTAACAAAAAACATACTTTTTAAATAATACAACATGATGTGTAAAGTTGAAAAAGGGTTTTTCCTATCAATAGGAAAACTAAGAAATGAAAAACTAAGTTTTTATATGGTATGCTGATTTTTTTTACATTGTGTAATATTTTAAAAGTTTCTTATGTTTGCAATCTTCTCAGGAATGCATTATCAACATGGTGACTCATCATATGATTTTAGTGATCTCTTAAAATCCAAGCATTTCTTTTTAAGATATCTTCAAGGAAAAGCGGGTTTAATTACAAGGAAAGCCAAGAGAAATACTTTGGGCACAGAGAGTTTGCACTCTGTTAGAGTGTAATTGATTCTTGTATGTAAATATACAAGAATACAGAGAAAAGAAGAAAGAGTATATTCTACTCTCAGAGCACATTCTTTTTTTTTCATTTTTCTTTTATTATTCATATGTGCATACAAGGCTTGGTTCATTTCTCCCCCCTGCCCCCACCCCCTCCCTTACCACCCACTTCACCCCCTCCCTCTTCCCCCCAATACCCAGCAGAAACTATTTTGCCCTTATTTCTAATTTTGTTGTAGAGAGAGTATAAGCAATAAGAGGAAGGAACAAGGGTTTTGCTGGTTGAGATAAGGACAGCTATACAGGGCATTGACTCACATTGATTTCCTGTGCTTGGGTGTTACCTTCTAGGTTAATTCTTTTTGATCTAACCTTTTCTCTAGTACTTGGTCCCCTTTTCCTATTGGCCTCAGTTGCTTTAAGGTATCTGCTTTAGTTTCTCTGCGTTAAGGGCAACAAATGCTTGCTAGTTTTTTAGGTGTCTTACCTATCCTCACCCCTTCCTTGTGTGCTCTCCCTTTTATCATGTGCTCATAGTCCAATCCCCTTGTTGTGTTTGCCCTTGATCTAATGTCCACATATGAAGGAGAACATACGATTTTTGGTCTTTTGGGCCAGGCTAACCTCACTCAGAATGATGTTCTCCAATTCCATCCATTTACCAGCGAATGATAACAGTTCGTTCTTCTTCATGGCTGCATAAAATTCCATTGTGTATAGATACCACATTTTCTTAATCCATTCGTCAGTGGTGAGGCATCTTGGCTGTTTCCATAACTTGGCTATTGTGAATAGTGCTGCAATAAACATGGATGTGCAGGTGCCTCTGGAGTAACAGTCTTTTGGGTATATCCCCAAGAGTGGTATTGCTGGATCAAATCGTAGATCGATGTCCAGCTTTTTAAGTAGCCTCCAAATTTTTTTCCAGAGTGGTTGTACTAGTCTACATTCCCACCAACAGTGTAAGAGGGTTCCTTTTTCCCCGCATCCTCGCCAACACCTGTTGGTGGTGGTGTTGCTGATGATGGCTATTCTAACAGGGGTGAGGTGGAATCTTAGCGTGGTTTTAATTTGCATTTCCTTTAT
This sequence comes from Castor canadensis, assembly GCF_047511655.1. NCBI lineage: Eukaryota > Metazoa > Chordata > Mammalia > Rodentia > Castoridae > Castor > Castor canadensis. The sequence continues at coordinate 15,835,858 of NC_133405.1, read as the reverse complement.
TGCTAGAGATGGTGAGCATTTTTTCATGTGTTTTCTGGCCATTTGAATTTCTTCTTTTGAGAAAGTTCTGTTTAGTTCACCTGCCCATTTCTTTATTGGTTCATTAGTTTTGGGAGAATTTAGTTTTTTAAGTTCCCTGTATATTCTGGTTATCAGTCCTTTGTCTGATGTATAGTTGGCAAATATTTTCTCCCACTCTGTGGGTGTTCTCTTCAGTTTAGAGACCATTTCTTTTGATGAACAGAAGCTTTTTAGTTTTATGAGGTCCCATTTATCTATGCTATCTCTTAGTTGCTGTGCTGCTGGGGTTTCATTGAGAAAGTTCTTACCTATACCTACGAACTCCAGAGTATTTCCTACTCTTTCTTGTATCAACTTAAGAGTTTGGGGTCTGATATTAAGATCCTTGATCCATTTTGAGTTAATCTTGGTATAGGGTGATATACATGGATCTAGTTTCAGTTTTTTGCAGACTGCTAACCAGTTTTCCCAGCAGTTTTTGTTGAAGAGGCTGCTATTTCTCCATCATATATTTTTAGCTCCTTTGTCAAAGATAAGTTGCTTATAGTTGTGTGGCTTTATATCTGGGTCCTCTATTCTGTTCCACTGGTCTTCATGTCTGTTTTTGTGCCAGTACCATGCTGTTTTTATTGTTATTGCTTTGTAATATAGTTTGAAGTCAGGTATTGTGATACCTCCTGCATTGTTCTTTTGACTGAATATTGCCTTGGCTATTCGTGGCCTCTTGTGTTTCCATATAAGTTTAACAGTAGATTTTTCAATCTCTTTAATGAATGTCATTGGAATTTTGATGGGAATTGCATTAAACATGTAGATTACTTTGGGGAGTATCGACATTTTTACTATGTTGATTCTACCAATCCATGAGCATGGGAGATCTCTCCACTTTCTATAGTCTTCCTCAATCTCTTTCTTCAGAAGTGTATAGTTTTCCTTGTAGAGGTCTTTCACATCTTTTGTTAGGTTTACACCTAGGTATTTGATTTTTGTTTGAGGCTACTGTAAATGGAATTGTTTTCATACATTCTTTTTCAGTTTGTTCATTGTTAGTGTATAGAAATGCTAATGATTTTTCTATGTTGAGTTTATATCCTGCTACCTTGCTATAGCTATTGATGATGTCTAGAAGCTTCTGAGTAGAGTTTTTTTGGGTCTTTAAGGTATAGGATCATGTCATCTGCAAATAGGGATATTTTGACAGTTTCTTTACCTATTTGTATTCCTTTTATTCCTTCTTCTTGCCTAATTGCTCTGGCTAGGAATTCCAGTACTATGTTGAATAGGAGTGGAGATAGTGGGCATCCTTGTCTGGTTCCTGATTTTAGAGGGAATGGTTTTAGTTTTTCTCCATTAAGTATAATGCTGGCTGTAGGTTTGTCATATATAGCTTTTATAATGTTGTGGAACTTTCCTTCTATTCCTAGTTTTCTTAGAGCTTTTATCATGAAATGGTGTTGGATCTTATCAAAGGCTTTTTCTGCATCTATTGAGATGATCAAGTGGTTTTTGTCTTTGCTTCTGTTAATGAGGTTTTTATTACATTTATTGATTTTTGTATGTTGAACCACCCCTGCATTCCTGGGATGAAGCCTACTTGGTCGTGGTGAATAATCTTTTTGATGTGTTGTTGAATTCGGTTTGCCATTATTTTGTTGAGGATTTTTGCATCAATGTTCATTAAGGAGATTGGCCTATAGTTCTCCTTTTTGGAGGTGTCTTTGCCTGGTTTTGGGATAAGTGTAATACTGGCTTCATAAAACGTGTTTGGCAGTTTTCCTTCCTTTTCTATTTCGTGGAACAGTTTAAGGAGGGTTGGTATCAGTTCTTCTTTAAAGGTCTGATAGAATTCAGCAGAGAATCCATCAGGTCCTGGACTTTTCTTTTTGGGGAGACTCTTGATTGCTGCTTCAATTTCATTTTGTGTTATATATCTATTCAGGTGATTAATTTCCTCTTGGTTCAGTTTTGGATGATCATATGTATCTAGAAATCTGTCCATTTCTTTTAGATTTTCAAATTTATTTGAATATAGGTTCTTAAATTAGTCTCTGATGATTTCCTGGACTTCCATGGTGTTTGTTGTTATCTCCCCTTTTGCATTCCTAATTCTACTAATTTGGGTTTTTTCTCTCCTCATTTTAGTCAGGTTTGCCAGGGGTCTATCGATCTTGTTTATTTTTTCAAAGAACCAACTTTTTGTTTCATTAATTCTTTGTATGGTGTTTGTGTTTTCTATTTCGTTGATTTCAGCTCTTATTTTTATTATTTCTCTCCTTCTATTTGTTTTGGGATTTGCTTGTTCATGTTTTTCTAGGAGTTTGAGATGTATCATTAGGTCATTGATTTGGGATCTTTCAATCTTTTTAATATATGCACTCATGGCTATAAACTTTCCTCTCAAGACTGCCTTAGCTGTGTCCCATAGGTTCCGGTAAGTTGTGTTTTCATTTTCATTGACTTCCAGGAACTTTTTAATTTCCTCTTTTATTGCATCAATGATCCATTCTTCATTAAGTAATGGGTTATTTAGTTTCCAGCTGTTTGCATGTTTTTTGTCTTTACTTTTGTTGTTGAGTTCTACTTTTACTGCATTGTGGTCAGATAGCATGCACGGTATTATTTCTATTTTCTTATATTTGCTGAGGCTTGCTTTGTGCCCTAGGATATGATCTATTTTGGAGAAGGTTCCATGGGCTGCTGAGAAGAATGTATATTGTGTAGAGGTTGGATGAAATATTCTGTAGACATCTACTAGGTCCATTTGATCTATTGCATATTTTAGATCTTGGATTTCTTTATTGAGTTTTTGTTTGGATGACCTATCTATTGATGATAATGGGGTGTTAAAGTCTCCCACAACCACTGTGTTGGCGTTTATATATGCTTTTAGGTCTTTCAGGGTATGTTTGATGAAATTGAGTGCGTTGACATTGGGTGCGTACAGATTGATGATTATTATTTCCTTTTGGTCTATTTCCCCTTTTATTAGCATGGAATGTCCTTCTTTATCTTGTTTGATCAATGTAGGTTTGAAGTCTACTTTGTCAGAGATAAGTATTGCTACTCTTGCCTGTTTTCGGGGGCCATTGGCTTGGTAAATCTTCTTCCAGCCTTTCATCCTAAGCAAATGCTTATTTCTGTCGGTGAGATGAGTCTCCTGTAAGCAACAAATTGTTGGATCTTCTTTTTTAATCCATTTTGTCAAATGGTGTCAGAGCACATTCTTTACCACATTCTCATCAAGACAAAGGGGGATACACTGGGCACGGTAATCCCAGAATTTAGGAGGCCGAGGCAGGAGGAGTTCAAGTTGGAAGCCAGCCCAGGCTACATAGTGAGACCTTGTCTCAAAAAAAGGATGAAGAGGGATAGAATTGAATAACACACAAAGGTCATGATTTTCATACTCAGCAGCCTAAATAAGAGAAGCACTCATTATCCAAACTTTATTCTAAATGTCCTAATTGTGGATAAGATTACCCAGGAAACAACTGCTGAGATGGATTTTAATATGCAGAAAATTTGCTAAGGAGTGTCCTTGAGATGCAAACTATGGAAGGAAGGAGGAGGGAAGCAAAACTGGACAGGAGAGAAATAAATTTGTGATGCAGTCCCTAACAGCCCCATTTAACTCCATAGGGATTTCTGAAATTATTGTTGCCATTCAGGGTGGCCAACCCCCACCATAGATAAGTATGACCAGGCTTATATACTCCTAAATCAGTTGCTCATTGTATCACACCACTTGAGAAGAGGTATGCTGCTGAAGTGATTTCTGAACACATATCAAGGCTGTCTGCTAATAGGACTCCCAACAGCTAAGGCAATAAGTCCTTCCTGAAGGGGATTCTGAGTAGCTTATCATTGTGTCCACCACAGTTGTGCACTGTGATAAGGTAAGAAAACACAGAAGTAGATACAATTGTTGTCTTGGAGAAGGTCAAAGTGTTACATGGTAGACTATCTCCTAAACACAGAAAGGAAATAATGCTTCTGTTTGTTTTGCAGTACTTAAGACACTTTCACAAATATTTTATATGCCATAACTCTTTTAACTATCACCAGGCATCAATGTGGGTGCTACTATTGATATCTCATTTAACAGAAGGGAAAACAGTCAATGGTAAAGTGACTTCCAAGGTCCAACAAGTGGCTGATGGTTCCAGGATTCAAACTTTTTCAAGTTTTCTCCAGTGTAGTAACTGGTAAAATAGTAGGTACTACAGAAACAAAAGAGCATGTCTGCAGAGCTGTTTGTAGTTTTTAAAGAGCTGGATATTTTCTAAACCACAACATACACTGTGCCACTTTCTTGTTTTAAAGCCTTCAATGACCACTCATTGCCTCGTAGGACAAGGCCAAACTCATCAACAAGGGGATTTCCAAAGTACTTCATAATCTAGCCATTCTAGATCTTCATTTTTATCTTTCATTAACTGTCTGGCATACTGTCTATAACCATTTGTATGCCTTTCTATTTCTTTTAGCTGAAGGCAAGGATTGTGTTTTATCTTTACATTTCTAATCCTTGCTGAATTCCAGCATACAGCAGGGGATTAATATATTTTTAATGAATGGATAAATGAGTTGTTCTGGACTCCTGTCTCTACTTCACCACCCACACCCAACCAATAACCAACCTTTGTGGTATATGCCTCTTAAAGAAGATTCTGAGTCTCTGCTGCCCTCCTCACACCAGCAAGCAATAACTGCTTCAGTGGCTCATCATTTAAGACCTAGACTATGTCAGCAACCTCCTAAATGGGTTTCTTGCTTGCCTTTAATTGTACTCCCTCTTTTCGCTGTTCAGGTTATCTTGTGCATGGCTAGCCAGGTGATTTGTCTGAAATGTAAATAGGAATATGCCAATGTCATAACTAAATCCTTTCCTTATATTCCAATGATGCATAGGATAGATTTTATATTTTATATTACATATATGGCCTGCTAGCTATTTGTCTCCTAATGATCTTTGTTGCCTCATCTCTAATTACTCCTCCATAATCAGAGCCAGCATCATAAAAGGTTATACTCTCAGGATGACAACAGTTTGGCATCTAATCAAGCAAATACCCTTTAAATACTTTTTCAGCCATTTTAAGTAAAGATAAGAAGGAATGGAATTCATAATGATACAATCTTATTCCTCTTTATGCTCAAAGTAAAGAATTTATGACTGATTTATTCTATAAAATTTCCAAATTCAGGCAATTTTTTGGGAATCAGAGTGAACCACTTAAAATGTAGCTATGAGTTAAAATTTCTAATTCCAAACAGTCCTATGCTTTGCTCCTGAGTTTAGGTGTCTATTCTTTGTCTGATCTTGGATTTAGTTAAGCCAACTGGAACTGGAACTTACAACTAACATGTGCATGTTGCAAAAGTATTAGAAAATGAGAACAGAGCACTACAAAGAACATTTCTCTTTGAGATACTACTTCAAAGAAGGTCTAATTTCTAATTTTCCAGTTATGAGTAGTAGATAAAAATATGAAAACGGGTATAATTTAGTATTTAACACAATAACATTAATAAAAAATAGACTGACACTGTCATGCAGCTGCCTACCTTGCATTCTCCTGAATCCGGTTCTGCCCTCTTTGTCTGACCAGGCCATATATCTGCAAATTTTCAACGTGACACAATTTCCTTAACACATGCTTTTGGATGCATTGTTATCTCTTCCTTTAACACCATTCACATTATTTTTTCCACTTGGTTATTTTTTTCTTTTAAAAGTGTTTTATTTTATTGGAAAATTTTAATTGTATATAATCATGAGATACACACTATTATTGTATGTATACAGTGTGGAATGATTGTTATCAAGACAATTAACATATTTATCACCTTAAATATTTACCTTTTATTCCTTTTAACTGCAACTTTCTACACTTTCACCAACATCCCCACCCCCTCATTTCCTAGTCTGATAATAACAATTTTCTACTCTCTGATTCCATAACATTGATGGTTTCGGACTCCACATATAAGTGACAACATCTTTCTATGACTTTGTCTTTCTATGACTGTTTTATTTCACTTAGCACATTTGTCGTCTGGGTTCATCCATGTTGTTAGAATTTCCTTTAAAGTTTAATAGCAATCAAGTTCACATTTTCTTTATCCATTTATCTATCCCCTGCTGAATACTTAGGCTGATTCTATAACTTGGCTATTGTGAATAGTGCTACAATTAATATGGGGATGCAGACGTCTCCTTGGCATACTAACTTTAAGATTTCTTTTTTGGCGTCATCTTCTCTGGGAAGCTTTCTGCAAAGCTTTCCCCTATGTTCACCTTCCAGCTTCTATAGACAGAGTGAGGTAGCCCTGCTTCTTCATTCCTACAAAACTGTCTATATGACTTCTACATTTGTACTCAATAATTGGGTAAGAATTACCATTACCAGGATAAATTGTAGAAATATTTGTGAAAAAGAGTTCAATATTTAGTAAATTTAATTTGGAATTTCTTCTAAGATATCCAAGCAGAGATGTCCAGTATTTCATTGAATATATACGAGTTTATAGTTTGCATGAAAAGTATTGGGAAACAGTTTCCATGGTTTCTCATCTGTCTGTGTATCTTGAGAGCCGAGTATTCTATGTAAAAATTCTTGATATAGGGGAACTTCTTCATCATAAAATGTGAATTCTCAAAAGTACAGTCCAATAGGCCACGAAAGAAGATTTAATGACAGGCACCAGTAGGTGAAAGCTGGGCTCTGGTGGCTCATGTCTGTAATCCTAGCTACTCAGGAGGTAGAGGTCAGGAGGATCACAGTTTGAAGCCATCCCTGGGCAAAGAGTTCCCAAAACCCTATCTCAAAAATACCCAACACACACACACACACACACGCACACACACATAAAGGGCTGGAGGAGTGGCTCAAGTGGTAGAGCACCTGCCTAGAAAGCATGAGGTCCTGAGTTCAAACCCCAGTACCACCAAAAAAATAATAATATACACTTAATGACACTTGTCTGCCTAGGAAACTCCTACTCATGCTTTTATTCTCAACTTAAAAAGTCAGTGCTTCAGCTAGGTGCCAGTGGCTCATGCCTGTAATCCTAGCTACTTGGGAAGGTGAGATCAGGAGGATTGCAGTTTGAGGCCAGCTGAGCAAATAGCTTACAAGACCCCATCTCCAAAATAACCAGAGAAAAATGAACTGGAAGCATGGCCAAAGCAGTAGAGCACCTGCTTTGCGAGTGCAGTGTCCTGAGTTTAAACCCTAGTCTCACCAAAAAAAAAAGTCAACACTTCTTCAGAGTCTTGTCACATTTTCCAGAAACCTCAGGCTTCCCTTTTCTAGTATATATTTACAACATTGTCTATTTTAGTCTATCTCACTTTTTACACAGTGTTATTACCGCCAGTTTACATGTTTTATTGTTTTTCTTCTAGGGCAACACATAAATGAGTAAAAATAACAAACACAGTCATTTTCCTCACTATTTAATTGAGTTAGTAGTTGTAAGTGGGTTCAGTGAAAAGAAGGGTATCTAAAATTGGGCTAATAATAGGATAACTATAAGCAGACATATGTCCAGGACAATTTTATACAGAGAAGAAGTATGCTTGAGATGTGGTGTAAGGTGGACAGGTAAAGGAAGGCTGTTCCATGGCCAGTGATCCAACACTGGGACATGCCCATGGGAAGGGAATATTTTTGGTTGTGGAGATGATGCATAGATGTCCGTGAAGAATAGGATATGATGATAATAAGAAACGTAATGATAGGTGATGGCTTCATTGTCTGAACATCTATCTATAGGAAGCATTTGTTGTACAGTGTTTTATTTAATGTTTAAAACATCAGTGCAAGGTAGAGGTCTAGAGATATTAGGTAACAGACTTAAAGTTGCAAAGCTGGTAAAAATGAAAAGGTGGAGTACTTGCCAAGACCTACCTTGCCTTGAATGCTTTGTCCAGTACAATAGTTCTTCCCAGCCTATGTTTGACATAGTACTGTATATAGATGACTGGCCAGGAAATGCTAAATTAGTGTGCTGCAATAGGTTTTATGATCAAATAAATTGAGAATGCTGCAATAAGTAAGTTGATTCTGAAGCATTAATTGCAGGATTCTTCAGATCTCTTGATATGCTAAGTTTTAACATGTATCAGTAAGAGGGAGAACATAGCATTAGCATCTTCCAAATTAATTTGACTATAGTATTACCTTGTTCATAGGTTACCCATTGCCATTTCTCCTGACAGAGTTTGCTACACTTCACTATCATAACAAATGTCACATATGTAAAAATGTTATTTTCTTGACAAGGGAAATGTAACCAAAACAAAACTTTCATGACCTTTACCAACTCAATCAGTCAGAAATTATAAACAAGTGGATCATATGGCTCAGAGGATCTTTTTATTTTTTTTTCATTTTTCTTTTATTATTCATATGTGCATACAAGGCTTGGTTCATTTCTCCCCCCTGCCCCCACCCCCTCCCTTACCACCCACTCCACCCCCTCCCGCTCCCCCCCCTCAATACCCAGCAGAAACTATTTTGCCCTTATCTCTAATTTTGTTGTAGAGAGAGTATAAGCAATAATAGGAAGGAACAAGGGGTTTTGCTGGTTGAGATAAGGATAGCTATACAGGGAGTTGACTCACATTGATTTCCTGTGCGTGTGTGTTACCTTCTAGGTTAATTCTTTTTGATCTAACCTTTTCTCTAGTTCCTGGTCCCCTTTTCCTATTGGCCTCAGTTGCTTTTAAGGTATCTGCTTTAGTTTCTCTGGCTCAGAGGATCTTATAAACTAGTTCACACTGTTAGTTGCCAACCTGTCATTCCATTACAGAAATATCAAAATGGACTTATTCAAAGTAGGAGCACTGACATTTCACTTCTTATTGGCTCTGGATATGAAACATGCTCCACTCTACCTTAGAAAAACATGCAAGTATAATTATAGATTAACAAAATAGTCTGCCAGTGATCTTACATCAATTTTGGAAATACCCATATAGGTCTTCTTAAACTAAAAAGACTATGTGTAAAAATACTGATTATAAACCTTTTAAGGGCTAATACATTCATTATACACGATTGCATACAGTTAGGCAGTCAATTGTTTTTTGATCACTGCTCTACTTTCAACAGCCATTTAGTTTTTAGTTGCCCACCTTACTGGAGCATCCAGCGTACATTGTCTCCATGTGATTGTGGAGGCAAATTGAAGATGGAGATGCTATCTTGCCACTGGAGGCCTCTTTTTATATTTCCACGTAAGTATGGTTTCTGATGGATTGTTTTTTTTCATAACCCCAAAATACATGCAATCTATACTGCTATTTCATGACAAATAAGTGACATTACAGTTCCATCTGTTATTTAAAGTAAACACATTAGAATAAAATTTTAATTTGATTTGACACAGTAATTAGAAGTATAGGCTCTAGAAACACACCATATGGACTTTGCCCCTTACTAGCCAAGTGAAATGGAACAAGTAACATATTCTGACTGTGCCTTAGTTTCCTCCAGTATAGAATGAAGGCAATACTAATCTGTTACAGAATTTAAGTGAGCTTAATGAAGCCTGTGGAATATTACCGGAACACAGTAGTGCTGTATGACTGGTAGCAGATTAACTGACTTCAGGGCATCCTAAGTCTAATATGCTCATGTTTGTGAACCAATAAGAATGTAGTTGTTAAGAAATGGATTAGAGTCCTATCTATTTAGTACTGTACTAGAATTCTTAGCTAGCTGAATTCTTGGTACTGTAAGACGAGAAAAACAAAATATGTTAGTGTTGGAAAGAAACAGCACTGGTATTAAATTGCAGAAAAGTTTATCTACATAGAAAACCAAGAGAACATACAGACAAATTTTTGGAAATAATGAGAGTTCAGCTACATTGCTACAAGGAATATCAGTATATAAGAATCAATTTCAGCCATGCACCAGTGGTTGAACCTGTAATCCCAGCTACTCAGGAGGCAGAAATCAGGAGGACTGCAGTTTGTGGCCAGCCTGGGTAAAAAGTTCTCAAGACCCAAAACGGGGCTGTTGGAAAGGCTCAAGCGGTAGATCACCTGGCTAGCAAGCCTGAGGCCTGGAGTTCAAATTCCATACCACAAAAAAATCAATTTGATTTCTACAAAGTAGCAAGAAACAGAACTTGCAAAAAAAAAAGTAAACAGTAACATGGCAATAAGTAATAAAGATACTAGATACCTAAAAATAAATCAGAGGTGTGGACCCTGATTCCATAGGAAGAAAGGGTAGATATCAGGGAAATGAGGGTCATGGGCCGAGGAGGGAGGATTCATGTCAGCAAAGGGAGGAGAGAGTCTGGATCGAGGTGAGGACCCTTACCGAGAGCTGTTAACTTCCCACCATGAAGGCAGGTACCACAGAAATCTGATGCTATTGTTAGGAGCAGTGCTACTGGGAAAAGGCACCACCAACAACATAGAAGATGTCTCAGCAAAATGTCAGGGGGCCTTGTGAAGGCAAGGAATTTTGACCATGTTAGGAGAAAATACGAATACTTTGAGGAGGGCTGAAGGTAGTCTTCAAATCTGAACACAGAGGAAATGCCACAGAAATCTACGCGGCCACCCCTGTCATTTCTTGTAGAGCCTCATGACAGACTGTCAGGATGAGGCCTCACCTCATCCCATACTGGTGTTAGCACAGTGAGGTTCCTGGATCAACCGACAGACAGAATAGGCAGTGCCAGAAATCAAGGCGGAGTCTAAGCTAAAACTGAAGGGTTCCTCCGGTCTCCCTATCCTCACTCCCTACTCTCCCCACCTCCCAACCCTGCCCTTCATGAACGAGAAGTGAGCCACATCCCTGAAAAAAACCAAGGCTGAGTGCCCGGATGTGCACTTCTGCTTCGGTAACCGGAAGAATATGAAATTACATCTGAGGAGGGCTGACTCCAATCGGCAGAAAGAGGAGTTCCAGGTACTGCCACGTTTCAAAGTTAGGACCCAGAAAGGGGTAGGAGGAGCCTTCCGGGTGGGAGGGGCCTTCTCATCACAAATAGAAGAGCCCTCTATATCTCCACCCTTCCGGTGCCCTCAAGCCCCGGATGCAGGAGGCAGGGTTCCCCGACTTGGCATGGCCCATCTTCCATCTTGGAACTGGGGGGAGGGGAGGGGGCTTTTCTCTGATGTTCTTTTCTCTGAAGGGATTTCATTCAGGTGGAAGAGATCCTAGGCAGAGCTGGCAGCAAAAAGAGGCTAGCCAGGCATGAATGTGAGGAATCTTATGGAGGGTTGAGGGCACCTCTGCCAGACAGAACGTAGCGTATAGAAATCCACCCCTGCTGTTGGCCATGGAAGGTTCCAGACTGGATAATAAAGTAGTAAGACCTCAACAAGACGATGGCACTTCCTGTTGGCATCTTGGCGAGGTTCCGAGGTCAATGCTTTACTGCTTCCTCGACAGTTGAGCAGAAAGAAGGCAGTGGAAGCCCTGTCAGGTAAAAAAGATCTTGGGGAGAAGGGAGTGTATCCTACCCCGCTAACCAAGAGGGACCTCTATGGAAATTCACCTAATCGCTGCTGTAGAGCCCTGGAAGACTCCGGGCTAGGTGTGCCTATGCACACCTCCTGTGTCTCAGAGAGGTGGGGTGGGGGTCTTGGCTTTCCAGCTGCATCCTTAGTTGAGCGGAATGGAGGCAGTACAGCTCCTGTGAAGTAAATATGATGACCTTGAGCAGGAGTGAGAGTATCCCACCCCCAAATCCATAGGGACCCCTTTTTCTGACAGGCCCTATGTATGCTTGTAAGGCAGAGCTGCCTATTCCACTCCCTCATTTCCTTGTCTGTCATCTATTGAAACTGGAAACCGTGGTTTAAGGGAAGTATTCCCACATCAGCAAAGTGGAGAAGTTATAGGTCCTGTTAGAAATACGTATCTTTGGACAAAGGGGTTCCCATAGAAACCTGGTCTGTCCCTATTGTCAGTCTTGGGAGGTTCCAAATGAGTCTATTAATTCTTCCCTCATTGCCAGGTTGCCTAGTAAATTCAGAGAACTGAACCTGTTTTATTTATTTTTTCATTTGTTGGCACTGGGGCTTGAACTCAGGGCCTACACCTTGAGCCACTGTACCAGCCTGTTTTTAGTGAAGGGTTTTTTTTTTTTTTGAAATAGTTGAAACTTTATTCTAACAGTTATAGTTACAGTGCTTGTTGAAATGAAAACTGAAAACAAGTATATAAAACAGTTGGTTACTAATCGTGTATTGAAAGCAGTAAGAGGCTCCACGACACCAAATAAACCAGTTCTGAGGTTTCCCCAAGATGAATTTAACAGCTCCAACTTCTTCAGTGTTTATCAAATACAAAAAAAAAAGTAGAGGTCGTCATTTTCTATGTCAAATTGGACCCTTGCAGACTGTGGACAAAGCTACTTCACACATGGAGATGGGAGTGCTCCAGGGCTATGGGTCTGGAATGGACTGACCCTCTTAGCTTGCACATGGCCTGTTTTTAGTGAAGGGTTTTTTTGAGGTAGGGTCTCACAAGCTATTTGGGGCTGGTTTCCAACCACATACTCCTGATTTCTGCCTCCTTAGTAGCTAAGATTACAGGTGTGAGCCATCCACACTGGACTTTTCTTTTTTTCTTTTTTTATCTGAGAGGCCAGATTCAGGTCACCAGAGGGAGGAGTCCTAGGCCTGGCTGGGCATAGAGGTCAGGACCCTGACAGGGGACTAAATGTACCATCACTCATAGACATACTGGGCTAAACCCCTGCTGTCATCCATAAGACGTCGTAGGCAGGGGTGGCTGTATGTGGCACCTCCTAAAGGTTCATTTCATTGGTCTCAGAGATGGAAGCATTGGCCTGAGGGGAAAATTTCACATTATAAGGGCCACCACATGTAGTCAGTCCTGGTAGGAGATCCAAGCTCTGCTTGGAGTCAGTATGAGAATACTAATGAGGATTGAGGGGTCTCCTTATTTTCTTGGAAATTTGGGACCTCTACCCTGTTCCGTCCCCACCCTGAGAGACCCTGGTGCCTGTTATCTTGTGTTATGCCCTTACTCCAGGCTGGTGGTTTCAAGAGGCTAGACAGTTCATCAGCGAGAGGACTCTCAGATGTTGCCAGGAGTCAATTTGAGGATAGAGACCCCCACCCTTACACAAGAGTACATTGAGGCCTAAGCTCTGCTGTAGGACAGATCCATCCACCTGGTAACTGTAGGGACTTCACAGAGTCCAGTCCCACCCACCTGTCAGTCAGTCCTGTGGGGCCCAAGGCTGTGCTTGCAGTATGCAACTTAAGGATTTCCCCTCAGTTCCCCTTACAGAGGCTCCGTGTGTTATGCGAATCTGGAACAGAGACATAGGACACAAGGCTTTTCAGGAAGCAATATTTATTAGCATGCTGGCAGCAGCTCAGTGGATTCACATCCAAAGGCTGATCCCTGAGAGCAAAGGAGTCTCACCTTATATACCCTTGCAAGCAGGTTACAGAAGCAAAAAGCAAGGTTTAACCCATATGTGATTGCATGTAACTCTGTTGTCTACTTCACCCTGGTGTTACCTGACCTTCATGTTTAGATTTTTTTAAGTTTAATCTCCCTGCTATGCCATCCCCCCCCCACATTATCAGAACACAGACTTGCTTATTTCTTTGTTTCTTTTTATTTTGGCCCTCCACCCTGGTACGTTGTTTCCCCCCTTGATGCAGGGACCCACCTAGGGTCAAAGAGCATCATTTTGATTTAAGGGTTTATATTTTCATAGCATCATTACATGGGCAGCTGAGCTGTTTTTCTCTATAGTGACCTCTATAATGGTCCCAATGGACTGCAATACCAGGGGAACCAGGCAGGGTAACATCAAACATGCTCCCAAGACAAGACCCATCACCCTGCTTTTCACGACAAATGTAGCCTGTATTGTTTTCTTTACTCTGGGACTTTTAGTATGCTTACTGGCAACCTTGCTAAGCTGGGGAGCGTATGAGGCAATATAACACCTGACATGTTGGTGGGTGCATGATACAAAGTATGGCTATGTGGAGGTCCCAGCAGTGGCTCTTCTGCAACATTCAGCAAATGGGGGAACCTTGCAAGGGCCAACTCAAAAGGTAAGAGTTCAAGTGTGTAGAAGAGAGCAGCGGTATGTCCCATTTCGAGCTTCTGCCATGTGTAGACTAGTCAGCTTCTGGACTGACAAAAAAAGGGCTGTTATCCTGTTGTTTGTGGTTCCCTGTTGTCTCCTGAGAAGCAGGGTCCTGCTGAGGAAGGGCACAGGCGTTCTGGAGAGTGATCTTGCATGGTGAGGCTGGGTCAGGGATGTACTCCCACTCGGGAGAGTCTGGATTTACTTGGCCATGGTGGATCCAGGGAGCAATTTTTGCTACTTTAACTGCAGTGAGGATAGACAAAGTAACAACAAAAGGGCCTCTCCAATGGGGTTTAAATGGTTGGACATTTTGCTCTTGTATCCAGTCAGTATCTTTTGGTTTCTTTTTTTTACTGAGTAGAATTACCTTGGCAATAATATATTATCAGTGTATATGTCCAAGAAAACGCATTGTTTAAAAAAAGTTAAAACCACCACCTTACAAAGGACATGTTTAGAGCCAGTAAAAATAGTAATTTTGTCTCTATTTAAGTAGAAAACCCTGTCTAAAAAATAGGAGTTTGGGTCTGAAAGGGCTTTAATGGCAGATAGCCACACCTGTATAAGAACCATTTCCTCAGTCCTCTTGGCCTTGGTTATTTTTGTGAGGTCTGGCATGAGTGACTCCATTTGAACTTTGACAGCATTCCCCCGTTATCTCCAAACTGCTTGTCTCTGAGCAGTCTCCTCTTAAGATCTTCTCCCATCCAAGTACTAACCAGGCCTGACCCTGCCTAACTTCTTGAGACCAGATGAGATTGGGAACGTTCAGGTTGGTAGGGCTGCAGACCAAAGATCTTTCTTGATTGGCCATTTTCTTCCCTCATTCTGAGGATTTGTTCTTTCCTGATTTTTGTTTGTTCGGTTTTGGTCCCACATCTGGGAGCAGGGGGCAGTATCGAGCAGATCAGGTGGGAGTTAGTGCCAGTTAGACCCTTTTGGCCAAATTTAAGCAATAAAGAGGCTTAGAAGGAGCGGCTCTTAGGTAGTGAGCTTCTAGACAAGGACAATACAAAACAATCCAACAAAAGCAGACATCTAAAAAGCTAACCTGGTTGACACGTAAATACCTATTAGAGTCATTTTTTATGGACTTAATTGTAAATGCCCCAGAAGGATCAGAACTGTAATGACAAAAGCTTAAAAGAGCCATGGTTAAAATTCTGATGGACAATTTTACAGTGTATTAATACCATTAACTTTTTGTTACTGTGTTTATCTAAATTTTGTATTCTAGAAGGCTTTATATACTTGAAAAACATAAATATATTTAGTATACAGGAGCCAGCAACACCATCACAGCTCTGTAGAGGTTATATGTACATAATTAGTTTAGTTGTTGCTCTTGAAGTAAAACCTTAGATTTTCTCATCGGTTGTGGAGAGGGGAGAACAGTGTCAGTGACCACAAATATCCCAGTCACAGACACATATAGGGTACCAACTGCATTAGAATCACCCAAGACAACAGTTGTTTAACCATGAGGTCATGTAGAAAATTTTGCATAAACCAACTCTTAAATTAACTTTTATTTAGTTATGACTCAGTTACCTTAGTAGTGACAACCCTGACAAAAATCACCAGAGAACACATGTAAATATTTATGGGGACTAAGTGTGGAGTTAGTAAACCTAATGGCCAAGAATCATGGCTCAGATGTTGATAAGGGATCTTATTCTAGATTGTTGACATTACCAGATGGCTCATGACATACAGCAGGATCCCACCAACCTGTAGTTAATAGATCCCCCTTAAAATAATAGGCCCAATCTGGCCATCCCAGGCCAAAAATATCCTCTGTCTGATGTGCAAGGAGTAGGACTAACATCTTCAGTCTGTTGACTCCAATAAAAACTAGAGGTCTTGACCTCCAGTATAGTGCTGTTTTTTGAGTTTTTTTCCTTTATCATATCTGGAGGGTGCACTTTGGCTTTGTTGTTTTTTTTTTTTACTTTGCTTTACATAAGTAAATCTGTCTCAATCCTCATACCAGTGCAGCAGCACTCCGTGTGCTCAGCTGCCTTTTGCCTCTCTGTGTTTTAATAAACTCTTGTTGTCTTGATAAATTTTAGATTAACCTGTAGCACTGAAAATTCCTGACAGTCATCTTGACAAAACAAAAATCATTTTAAGACAGTTTTTTTGTAATCAAGAACAATATATTTTTAAGATAGCCTTGTTATGAGCTTAGAGAATTAAGTTTTAGTTTAACATCAGTACATTGTTTTGACCTTACAAAACCTTTACTGTAACTTGATTTTAGTCAACTTAATCACTTATATAAGCATTTATAAGCTCCATCTTTTTATGACAATCTACTCTATACCTTTATGACAACTTTTTTTGTATCCCCTGGAGGGGCTTGTCTTTGTCCTTTTTTTAACTTAAAAGTATTTTTTAACCTTTTATTTTTAAAAACCATATCCTTAATACCATGTATCTATCTCTCTATATATTTGTTACTTACTGAAAACAACTCATAAAACTTTTTAACATAGAGCCTTATTATTTACGTGAAAAAAACAGAAAGAAAGCAACCTTAAAATTATTTTTTGTAGAAAAACAATTTATAGGAAACCCACGTATTATAAGAGAGAATTAAATCCCAGATTTTATTTGCAACAGAATGAAACAGGCTAAGGTCATTTTTTAATTACTCAAATTTCAAGATTTCTGCTGCAGGCTGTGGCCCCCCTTTTTTTTCTTTTTTTTTTTCTCCTCTGGTCTGAGCCATAGTGTTAACCCCTGAATGCCTGTATCCTAGTGAGACCTGATTGAAATAAGTTTGAAAACTGGTTTTCTTAAAAGTAGCAGTAGAACACAGTAACAATTTTTTACATTGATTACATAATAAGAACCATCCTCAAGATGTTTACATGTTCATACGTAAAAAGCTTAAGCAGTTTATAACAGAGATCTTTAAAACAAACACCCTGGTTTTTGTTAGCCTGAATATCACATTAACCTTATAACAGCAGTTTAAGAGCCATTTTGAAGATGCTTACACATAAATGCGTGCACACACACACACACACACACACACACATTTTATAAATTAAGCATGCCAGGAAAAAAATGTCACCTTAGGCGTGCATAAGATGAGCTGGAATTCAGGAGCAAATTAAATTTTGCCCAATGCTTTAAACAAATCGACACACACACACACAAAATTAGAGTACACTCCAAAAAAAAAAAAACTTAAATTATACCCGAGGGCTAACTGGTGGAATGGTGGATGACGCATCTGTTCTCTTGTGAGTCTCCCTTTTCGGAACTAAATTTTTGTTACCCATCCCTTAATCTTGGCTGTGACTATTTCCTGGGAAAAACTCAATACCCACCTCTCTCTAGTACTGGAGGTTTTTTGTATTTTACCCAAAGTGCTTTCTTTTTACTTGTGCTGTTCCCCATCCTGGTCTATCTGGCTGGTGAGAAAACCCAGTAGATGCTCAACCTCCCTAATTCCCGGAACTGTCTCACATACTTTTGAGCTGCTCCCTAAACCTGAGAGACATGGTTTTATCCCAGATAGGGTTGCTAGGGTGTCTGCTGGAAGGTGATCAATGTCCCCTTCTGCCTCCTAAAGGCAGGCCTATTATTCAAACCCAGGTTCTTACTAGTCTAAAGGGCGGGACTCCTGATTGGTTCCCGAGCCTTCTCCAGGTTCCTTTGTGCAACTAAGACTTGCTCTCTGGTGCACCAGGAGAGGCGAGCCCTTCCATTGGATCAACAGGTCTGCTGGTGCCTGGTTGGACTCTGTGCTGATGAGCTGGGGATGCCGAGTCCCAAGTAGATGAAAACACCATCTCCAAGTCCCAAATGAGCCCCAGTAATGTTATGGGAATCTTGAACAAAGACACAGAGCATCAAGGCTTTTCAGGAAACTGTATTTATTAGCGTGTTGGCAGCAGCACAGCAGGTTGACATGCAAAATCTGATCCCCGAGAACAAAGGAGTCTCACCTATATACCCTCACAAGCAGGTTACAGAAGCAAAAAACAAGGTTTAACCCATATATGATTGCATGTAACTCTGTTGTCTACTTCACCCCCAGTGCTATGTGACCTCCTTCACATTTAGATTTTTAAAGTTTTATCTCCCTGCTATGCCATCCCTTCCCCACTGCTACATTATCAGAATACAGACTTGCTTGTTTCTTTTTCTTTTTGGCCCTCCTCCCTGCTATGTATGAACTAATGGTGAGGATATTGAAACAAGTCACATGTTCTCAGGTTATAAGACAGAAGAGGCCTAAGCCATGCTAGGAACCACAATGAAGTGCACACTCTGAATGTGTCAAGGGCCTTACCACCCCACGGCAGAGAGGATCCCACAGTTCCTGACTGCACACTCTACAATCAGCCTTAGAAACCTCAAGCTGTGTTGGCTGGCTGCCCTCTCAATACCAGTCTCCTCTTTAGGAGTCAGGCTAACCAGGATGGAACACCTGTGATGCCCTAGAGTACCTAAGGGAAGACCTGTTAAGACAGCCTTTGATAGTGCAAACGATTAAGTTTCTCACACTCTTCCTCTTTCCCTCAGGCCATTTGGTTTCATCACCCTTCTTCTGTCAGCTGTTCCTGAGACAAGTTATAATGGCTCACAGCCAGAAGCAGCAGCAGGAGCTTGAGCAAGCCTTTCAGGCCCAAACAGAGCCCCAGGGTCTGGTGGGTGCACAGGTTCCTGCAACTGAGGAGATGCATGCTACAGCTTCCTCCTCCTCTGCTCTGATCTCAGGCAGCCCAGAGGAAGTGCCTGCTTCTGGAAGTCCAAGTGCTCCCCAGAGTCTTGAGGAAGCCAGTTGCTCCTCCACTACCATCGAAGCCACTCCGTCAAGCAAATCAAAGGAAGGTTCCAGTGGCCAAGAAGAGGAAGTTCCAAGCACCTCAGAGGCCTGCCCAGATTCTGAGTTCTTGCTCAGTACTTCTCTGGGGAGGAAAGTGGCTGAGCTGGTGAAGTTCCTGAGTGTCAAGTATGTAACACAGGAGCTCATCACAGAGGCAGAAATGCTGAAGAATGTCATCAAAGTTCACAAGGATTTCTTCCCTACGATCTTTAGAAATGCCTGTGAATGCATGGAAGTGGTCTTTGGCATTGAAGTGAAGGAAGTGGATCCCATCAACCACTCCTACGTGCTTGTCAAAATGCTAGACCTCACCTACGACGGGAGGCTGTGTGATGACCAGGGCCTGCCCAAGACCGGCCTCCTGATACTTGTCCTAGGTGTGATCTTCATGGAGGGAAACTGCGCCCGTGAGGAAAAGATCTGGGAGGTCCTGCAGATGATTGGGGTGTATGCTGACAGGAGAGATTTCATCTATGGGGATCCCAGAAAGGTCATCACTGAAGATTTTGTGCAGGAGCAGTACCTGGAATGTCGACAGGTGCCTAACAGTGATCCTGTTAGCTATGAGTTCCTGTGGGGCCCAAGAGCTCGTGCGGAAACCAGCAAGATGAAAGTCCTGCAGTTTTTCTCCAAAGTCAGTGGATATAACCCCACATCCTTCGTATCCTTGTACAGGGAAGCTTTGAGAGATGAGGAAGAGAGAGCCCAGCTTGCAATGGCCACCCTGGGAGATCCTCCTGCCGATTCAAGTACTACAGCCAAGTCCAGCGGCTTCTCCTGCCCTAAGTAAAGTCTGAGGCAGGTTCTTCACTCTGTGTTTGAAGACGGAAGTCAGTGTTCTAAGTAATGAAGCGATTTTAGGGTTTTTTCTTTAAAAGGTTTATTAGTTTCAGAATCTGACTTCATTAATTATTTTGCTCACATATTTACTACTGCTTATAAGGTTTAAAAATAATACTGGTACTCTAAAATGTAAATTGAGAATCTGTTTATCTTATTTTGTGGTCTGGAACAAGATAACATGGTGGTGGTGGTGGAACAGAATTTTCCTTAGAAATGTAAAAGAGGCCAGTAATAAAATAAATGATAACGGTAAATGTAGAAGAATGTAAAAGATAATTACTGCAAGAGTTCCTGTAACTATTCTAGTCCATCATTTTGTAAAACTTAAAGATATATACCTTACTTGCCTTGTTTATTCAAGAATGTGTGAGACATTTACATCTTAAATAAAAGATAACCCTGGTTCACTGGCTTGTTTATTCTCCATTTGTTGAGTATCTGTTCATTGGAAGGCAGTGGCTTAGCAGTGGAGATTTGAAGAAAGGCAAGGAAAATGGTGAGATGCCTCAAAAACATAAGGATCAGGGAAAAAGGGGTGAGGAGGTGGGATTCCAAAGGTCAGCAGTCAGGTATGAATGCCCTGAACTAAGGCAGTTTTGGGCTTTGGGAAACCACAGCTGCTTCTGTGGGAGTTGATTTTAGGTTAAGCTGGATGGTAAGGACCAGACTCCCAGGCAAAGTGAAAAGCCTGGAATGGACAATTGCTCTGAACAGTTCCTTTTGGATCATAGCTACCAGAAAGGAATAGCAGGTGTGCTCTTGTCCCACTGCAGTTAACACAGTGAATGAACTAAATGATCTATATACAACACCTGCAAGAATTTGCTGGGAAATAGGATGATACTCCCTTGGTGTGATGTCCAGAAGCAACTGTGTTGACAGTCATTTCCCGGGCCTAGGGGTGCCAGAGCCCACTCCATCAAAAGGACATTTATATTTAAGTAATCTTGACTGCAATTTGGACAACTCTAAACAAGAGTTAGATTTTTGGTTGGATTAAAGTGAATAAAAATAATAGGTTGGATGGAAGAGAAGCTGGGAAGGACAAAAGGAGTTAGTCCCTTGAGCTGTGTACAGCTGGGAAAAACCCCCACATCTAAATTAAATATGTCTACTAATAGGGAAATTTTACTAAGTTTTATTTGCAAAGCAGCATTTCTGACCCATTTGGTGAGTCATGCCCTGTAGTGGTACATAGACTCTGAGATGTCCTTGAAGACACACACACTCCCAGAGAAGAGGAAAGGTAAGTAGGATCTGGAGTCAAAATCATATTAGAAACTACTATCTGTAAAAAGTCCAATATGCCAGGCACTGTGCCATGTACTTTACATGTATTACATGCATTCCAGAAGTCCTACAAAACAGCTTATCAAATAATTTTAGGGATGAGGACGCTGAGACACCTTGCACTTGACATTTTGCCCAAGAGCACATGAATAGTAAATGGTAGGGCTGGGACTTCATTCCTGGTCTGAATTCATTTAAGCCTACACTGTCCCTGCGCCTCTCATCCTGAGGCAGACCTTCTGTCTCTTAGTTCACTTTTTAGTAGCCTTAAAAAACAACTTTAGGGATAGGGGTGTGGTTCAATGTTAGAGCACCTGCCTAGTAAAGACAGTCCCTGAGTTAAAACCCCAGTATCACCAAAAAAGAGAACTTTGAGGCCAAAGTATTAAAAGCAGACATAAAGAAGTAAGATGAGGTAAGAAACAGTCCTAGGATATCTGTGTGCTTTTTTTAATCTAGGGTACTCTAGCCTGAGGAGGGCTCTGGACACGTCTCTGCTTAGGTGCTGGCATTTTTGTCCCACCCCAGCACACTCCAAAATTACACTATCCTTCCTCTGGTGATCCTGTGTGCCCTCCCATCCAACTCTAAAACCTGACCTGATGATCTGTCCCTGCAGCCTCTTCTGGGGCTGTGCCCTGCTCCCAGTGGGACAACCAGAATCACCTGCCTTCTCCCTGACATAGAGCATTCTTCCTCCCTGCAGAAACACCTTGGAGGTCCCATCCCACCTGGAACCTCTGATAGCAATAGCCCATTCAAGGTAACAGTGCACTACGGAGGATATTTTGCTGCCTAGCTATCCCCACTGTGTCTCTTCAACACACTCTCACATAATGTTTTTCAAATGGGCTGTGAGTAGGGGCTGATTTGCACAGAATCTATTTGTTGTGAGCTCTAACCTAAAAGTTTGAGATTTTGAAATCACCCTGCTATTTGTAATAGGATTTTAATAAGCTGTATTATTTGAAACAGGTCACTGAACACATACACAGATGAATGGGCTTACTTAGATGGTTGAAACCTAAAGCCTTTCACATTAGAGGTAGATGAGGAAAAACCACAGGACATGTACAGGAGGCATAATTCCTAAAATCCTGTAATTATCTTAGGAGGCAAACAGAGGTTCCTTGATGGGCAGTCTAGCTTTGAAGAAAAAGAAAACAATGGCTAATCGTCCTTCCACTGCCTCTTGTCTGTGTTTCTGTCTCCATAGAAAATCTTGGTTTGCAGTTTCCTTCTGCAGATGTTCAGGAATGTTCAGTCATGTTGAGGCTAACAGAGGCTCACATGTTAAGATTTGGACCATGTGTAATGTAATCATATACAATGAGTTCACACCTTGGTGAGTGCATAGCCAAAACAGGCACAATTAAGAAATAAGAGTGGAGATTTATTGCCTGCAACAGGTAAGGAGAGCACAGGAATTACTTACAAAACAACGCCCTCCTTGGAGAAAGGAAGCAAGGGAATTTTATTTGGGGAGCCTATACATATTCACAGGACAGCACTTTAGGAGTGGACATATTTGTGGGCATGCTCAGTTTAAAGTCAGAGTTCAAAAACAAAAGACGGTGGACACATAATTTTGGACATGCTTCACTTCGTGGAACATGTTCAAAAGGTTAAGGTGACAGATAGGAATGCCTCTGGATGCTCACCTTGCATCATTAAACATTTAGCTGGGAAAAAGGAAAGGACTCTTTGAAGGTGCACTAATATAGTAATTTGCTCCTAAAAGTGCCTGCCTCACTTAATGGCTAACACATAGATCAAATGGGAAGAGAAAATTCTCAGCTTACTTAGATTGCACAGTTTATTGCAAACAACAGTGCAGAGCTCCCTGCTATCATTTACAGTATCTGTTGAAAACTATGTGTGATCCTGTATTTGAAAGTACCTAAAAACATAGTGAATTTCACACTGGCAGAGTGGTTCAAGTGGTATAGCACCTGCGTGAGGCCCTCAGTTCAAACCTCAGTACCTCAAAACAAAGAAACAAAATACTTAGTGAATTTCTAATGCAAATTTGGTCTTTGCAGAAAGTCTTGCAAGAAATGATTGGTGTCATAAAAATTATAATAGTTGTTTTTAAATGAGCACCTACTATATGGTGGTTTATGGAAGAGAGTAAAAGCACTCATGAACACGTGGTCTTCCTCTCCTTCTTTGGCCATTCACCTATAGTTAGGTGGGAGCCAGTGTACCATTTCTAGCTTTCCACTGTCATTCAGGAGCAAACCTGGTAGCTCTGTGTGAAGATGATGGCGCTAAACCTGGAAATAGCCTGAATCCCTAGGTGGCAGGAGAGTGGAAGTCCCTGCCGACCCACATTAAAGTGTTTGTGTACTCGAAAAGAATCTTCTGCATGAAGTCATTCAAATTTCAGGTTTTGTATATTGCGTAAGCTAACAGTTACTTAGCTGATCAATGCAGAACATCCATTTTGTTTATATTTATACAGTAAATTACATACTTCAGTAAATATTGAACATATAAATATTTATATAAATAAATATATTTTATATTTATACTACTTTACATTATACTTATACTTATTTAAATAAATAAGCCTAGGAGCTCCCGGTTTTGCACTACTAAATATTTTCACTACAAAGGTAATTGTGCAAATATACTTACCAAAAAAGTTCTGAAAATGCAGGTCAATCATGACTCTTATCTTTACAAAATTACTCCAAAAATCGCCCCCCCACTCAGAATTAACCACAATTAGTAATTTGATGTGGAGTACTCTATTTATTGATTTTCGCAGCTCTGGGTTTTGAACTCCAGGCTTAGCTCTACTACTTGGGCCATGCCTCCAGCCCTTTTTTGTGTTGGGTATTTTCAAGAAAGGGTCTCTCAAACTATTTGCATGAGCTGGTTTTGAACTGTGATCCTCCTGATCTCTGCCTCCTGAGTAGCTAGGATTACAGGTGTGAGTCACAGGCACCTGGCTCATGTATGGTATTTTAGCCTTGTCACATCTAGGCTTTTCACTTTTTTAATGCACATGGTGATGAAATACTTGTTCATCTGATCCTGGCCTTTGTCACTTAATAAAATGTACACAAAACCTTTCCATGGCAGCACATGAAGGTCTACTTCACTTTTGTAAATGACTTCCTGGAATTCTATACAATGTGCATGCCACAATTGATTAACACTTTTCCCACTAATGGACACATAAGTTATTTCTCATTTTTCATATGATTGATAGAACTTAAGTCAATATCTTTCTACATGAATTCTTTGGTGAGCATGCATATTTTCTCATAAGACAGATTTCTAATGCATAAAATTAGATGAAAGTGGAAAATGTGTGACTATTTTAAATTGCTATGACTATTACTGAAGTTTTATTCCAAAAATTCTACACCATTCATTTTCTTTCTTTTCTTTTTGTTTTGTTTTTGAGATAGTGTCTCGCTACCTTCCCACAAGCTGGTCTTCAACTTCAGATTCCTCTCTCTGCCTCACAAGTAACTGAGATTATAGGTATGACCCACCATGCCTGGAGCATCATTCATTTTCTCATAAGCTAATGTACGCTCATATCCTAAGTGCTCAGAGCCATTTTATATCATTAATGTCTTAATTTTTTGCAAAATTGTGTGAAAATATCATCTTATGGTTGTTTTAATCTCTATTTCTCAATTACTTAACTAGGTTAAAAAAAAACAAAATTAGCTTAAGCCCTTGCCCATATGAAGATAAACTTATGAAGTGATGTCCAGAGCAATGCGGTTCCTATGAACATTATTTTAAAATTCTGAAACATCAACAGAAAATTTTCTCTTTCCAAAAAAGAGAAGCAAAGATTTGGTCAGAACATTCAGGAGCCATGGAGGGGGAATGGATGGGACACATTATCTAGTGAGGAGCTTTGGAAGGATGTAGAGGAGAGCAAGTTCAGAGCCCGTGATCGAGACAGTATGCAAACCAGTCAGGAAAGCCCAAGGCCAGCTGTTACTCAGCAGTCTGAATCCACAGTTCTGTGTAAGGTGGGGAAGAGTCCAGAAGGAGGGAAGGTAGGGAACCTGGGTAGGGAGAGTGGTGTTACAGGACAACTCATGCGAATAGGCTTGGGGAGTCCTTGAATCATCAGTATCAGCAAGATGTTTCAGTGTGCTCTAAGTAGGCCACTGAAGGAGTGGCCCATCAGAATGCCATATATCACACCCTACCTTAGAGTTACGCCTGTGTCTTGTCAGGAAGAATGTGGCTGGGTCCTTTCCATTATTTTGGGTGAATACTTTTTGTGATAACTTTTGTGGTCCAGTGCATGCTGGCAAGTGGTCCAGACCTGGAGCTGTTTTGATGCCAGCTGGAGACTGGCATATTTCCCCTCCTCTATGGACCTTCTCCATAGAGGTGGGGACTATGTGAGTGAGTAGGGTGAACAACAGATGATCAGCAGTTCAGACAGGCAGGAAAACCCCTGAGTGGTGGAAGGAAGTGTGCAGATCAAGAAAGGGGAATTAGAGTGTATGCCCTGGGGTTAACTGCCTCAGTGACTGCACGTAAAGGTGGATACGTCTTGAAACAAGATCCAGATGGTGTCCGCAAGTCAGACCATATTCCTTAGAGTCTGTTCTCCCTGGAAAACAGTTGCTCTATGATTATGACTCCTGGACTATGTTGCCACCAGATATTGTGTGGGGTAGAGATTGGCCCAAGAAGCACACTTTTGAAGTGTGAATGGAAAACCTGTGGAGATGTTGCATGATGGAAATATGTAGGGTACATGGTAGAAATGACAATGTGTGATGCTGTTGAGAGCATTCCCACATCCAACAGGGTGTTGGGGCCTTGGGACAAGTTATCCATATTGACACTTTTAGTGATAGTTTCCCATGGGAATTCTGGGGCTACATGAGAAGTTGTGGCACTTGTTTTTTTCCCACAGACACAGAAGGCCCACATATTTGGCAATCTCCATATTTTGATCTGTGAATAGGATACTCTGATACTTTGATCTATTGATTCATTCATTCATCCAACAAATGTTTATTGAACACATGCTGAGGGAAAACAAAAGAAAATGACAAAATACTTAATTTCGCCTAAAGATTACCTTGGGCTGCATTAATAGGGTTCAACTGTGGACATAGTTTTAGGAAAAAATGAAGTTACTATAGACAGAAGTCATCCCCTTTTCTGGTGTATGTGTGATCATGAAAGCGTGCATGTGTGTGTGTGTGTGTGTGTGTGTGCACTCTGAGTTCTCAATCTCAATAATTGCTGCTTTTCAGTCTCAGGTCATTTTTACTCTTCCAGTCCTATAAACACCAATACCCCAACATTCCTCCAAACTCATGTGGCTGCTTTGGGTGACTGGCAGCCATGCAATTACTATAGTTTCTTATGCTAAAACCAGAAGTAGCAGGAAGCAACATTGCGTCCAGGTAACTGAAGGCCAGAATGCCATCCTCTACCCTATCTAACTGGTGAATTGCCAAAAGTTTACATGCAACACCCATCGCTCAAGCTGAAGCCGTCCATAGAAATCCAATCAGTGAGCAGAAGGAAGCACATAAGACAGAGTCCTTCCCACTCAGTGCCCTTTCTTCTCCCTCAGGGCAATGGTTCCAGATACTTAACTGCAGAACACCGGGATGCCCCTCACTACAGCTAGGAAAACTGTATTAGGAGACCCTCAGACACAAATTTCATCATACGTCTGCACAGCTTCTGTACACATACTTCTTCTGTACACATACAGACTTCTGTACATGTGGAGTCCATTAGTCCCAATACACTGAATCTCAATTTTGCTGCCAGAATTTCTGATGCTATCAACAACTTATCTTACCATTCTACTTCTTATTTCTCCAGTCCCTCAAAGTTAGATATGTTAGACACACATACGCATGTGCTATTCTCCCAGTCACTCACCTAGTCTCATCCTCTGCACAAGACTAGCTGCGAATTCTCTAATTCCTTCAAATGCATGTTCCTTTGGATTTTGCACAAATTCCTCTTCCCTGCTGACTCCAAATCCTGGCCCCAACCTTCCTTCATAGCTCTTATTTAAATTCTCTTGGAAAAAGGTCCCTGCTACTGCCTTCACTTGGTCAGTACCAAAAAACACAGAGAGCCCTCTTTGACTTTTCACCATGCTTCCTTCTTTGGAACCTACTCATAAATATTATCCAAGTCCCCTCAACAAGAGCAAGCAACTTAGATGATTTTATTTTCACCATTGTCTCTGCTCTCTCAAAACCACTCACAATCACCTTGCTTGATGTTCAGATTGCTTAATCTCAACCAAGGTCTATTAAAGATGTGTAGCCCAATTCCCTTTAATAGCAGGAGGCCAAAGTATTCCTATAAGAGTTTCCCACATGGAACAAAGAAAAGTAATTTGGGGTCTATATCACCCACTAATAACTATGTTGTCACATTTTAAATGATAAATGTTTTTAAAATCCCAGGCATGTCTGAGCTCACCCGGTCACTGTGCTAGCTAGAGCTTTGAGTATAAATAGGCAAACAGCTGGCTCTACCCATTGGAACTCAGAGTATCCAGAAACATAAAACCAGCAATGTACATCCATTTTTCCCATCTAGGTCTTTGGTGTATTGTTGGCATTTTCGTTACACCTACACATGTTATAAAACTCTCTTTACATTATTATTCTTTTTATTTTAAACTATTAATTTCCTCTTAAATACATTTGCATAACAATGAAAGCGTATTTATTTGCAATTTCTGGTGCTGTCCATTCCTTTGCCTAGGATCCAGATTTCTTTCTGCTATCATTTCCATTTAACCGAAGACCTCTTTTAAACATTTCTTATAACACATACCTATTGCTGTGGTGAATTCTTTTAGGCTTTGTATTTTTGAAATGCGTGTTTCGCCTTTGTTTTAAAATATTTTTCCTTGTGTTATAGAAAAACAGGTTGCAACTGTTTTTCCTTTCAAGATTTTAAAGATAGTGTGCCACTCTCCTCTGGTTTCCATTATCTTAACAGGAAATCTTCTGCTATCCTTATATTTACCTCATCTTTCTTAGTAGGTAAAGTGTCTGGATTTTTCCTCTAGCTTCTTTAAAGATTGTTCTTTATTACTAATTTTAAGCAATTTGATTATGATGTGACTTGGTTTAATTTCCTTCACGTTTCTTTTTTGAAATTCTTCTTGGATATCTGGTTTATAGATTATTTCAAATATGGAAATTTTTGATTTTTTATTTCTTCAAATCTTTTTTCAATCCCCCTTCAAGCCTCTTTGTTGAAGTCACAAAGTAAATTATATTGGGCAACATGAAGTTTTCCCACAGATTACTAGTGCTCTACTTACTAGTTTTGGTCTCTTTTTATACTGTTTTGACTTGGAAAGTGACTATTGTTATATCTTCAAGTACACTAATCTTTTCTTTTGCCTTATTTAGTCTTCCATTAATACAAACCAGTGATAATTTTGACTTAGATATTGCAAGTTTCTTCTGTCAAAGAGCATTTGAGACTTTTATTTTATCTTCAATGCCTGTATTTAGCATTAGCTTTTCCTCTTATTTCTTGAAAATATGAAATAGTTATAATAGCAGTTTTAATATCTTTGTCTACTAACTATCATCCATGTCAGTTTTAATCAGCTGATTTTCCTTCTCTGTGTCAACCCTAATTTCATGCTTCTTTGCATGCCTGGAAATTTTGAGTGGATGTCACACATTGTGAATTTACCTTGTTGAGTGCTAGATATTTGTAATTCTATAAATAAATGTCCTTAAGATTTCTTCTGAAACATTGTTGGAAACAGTATGATCCTTTTAGGTCTTGCTTTTAAATTTTCTTCAGTAAGATAACAGCAGTGTTTAGCCTAAGGCTAATATTGCCTCATTACTAAGGCAAAACTCTTAAGAGTACTCTACCTAATGCCCCATGAATTATAGTATTTTCTCCTCCACCTGATTAAGAAGAGGAAATATTCTCAGCCTTGTATCAGATGAATTTTTCTTCCCGTGCAGCTCTCTTCTCTTAGATATTCTGTTCTGCAAATTCTAGCTACATTGATTTTTCAGGATTCCCAGACCTATATCATCAATTCAAAGAGATTGTCAGGTCCCCCTCAGTGCACTACATTATCTTCCCAGGCTGTAAGCTGAGACAATTGTCAGGTCCTCATCTATTTTCCATTTCCCATAAATCACTATTCTTCATTGCCTGATGTCCAATTCACTGAAAATTGTTTGGTATATTTCATCTGAATCTTTTAGTATATCAGGTTAGAGTAAAAATTTAGGCCCTATTGTTACTTTGTGGAAAGAATCAGAAGTTCTATAATCCAAATAATCCAAGGATGACAAATGTCCCCAAATTTTAATCTTACTTTTATTTTTTTTCATTTTTCTTTTATTATTCATATGTGCATACAAGGTTTGGTTCATTTCTCTCCCCTGCCCCCACCCCTCCCTTACCACCCACTCCACCCCCTCCCTCTCCCCCCCCAATACCCAGCAGAAACTATTTTGCCCTTATTTCTAATTTTGTTGTAGAGAGAGTATAAGCAATAATAGGAAGGAGCAAGGGTTTTTGCTGGTTGAGATAAGGATAGCTATACAGGGCATTGACTCACATTGATTTCCTGTGCGTGGGTGTTACCTTCTAGGTTAATTCTTTTTGATCTAACCTTTTCTCTAGTACCTGTTCCCCTTTTCCTATTGGCCTCAGTTGCTTTAAGGTATCTGCTTTAGTTTCTCTGCGTTAAGGGCAACAAATGCTAGCTAATTTTTTAGGTGTCTTACCTATCCTCACCCCTCCCTTGTGTGCTCTCACTTTTATCATGTGCTCAGAGTCCAATCCCCTTGTTGTGTTTGCCCTTGATTAATCTTACTAAAATTAGGATTAAAGGACACATATTTGTATACAACTGGGAGACTATAGAGCAAAATAACATTTTTCTTTACTAGTTGAAATATAATTGATTTCTTTATTTCCTTATTTATGGGTTTAAAATTATTAACATTTATGAAACACATATAAAATGAATTATCTTTATGATTATAAAACATTATAAATATTTAAAAATATGGCTTAAACTACCAAAATGAACACATGT
This sequence comes from Castor canadensis, assembly GCF_047511655.1. NCBI lineage: Eukaryota > Metazoa > Chordata > Mammalia > Rodentia > Castoridae > Castor > Castor canadensis. The sequence goes on along the minus strand of NC_133405.1, from coordinate 15,805,670 downwards.
TCTCTAGATTGTTTGTTTACAATATCGATCAACCTCTTGCTGGATTCTATTCAGCCTCTGGTATGCTTACTGCTTGTTTAACCAGAAAGAAAAAAATGCAGTCTAATAGGCTGTGGTTAGTCATCCAGCTTCCCCCACAGTTTCAAATACAATGTTGTTTAGATAAGAAGCTATCTTCTTATTAATGTCCTTACTTTGAAGAAAAAGTATTAACTTATGTTTTAAAAAGGAGAATAATATTTTTCCCTAGACCATATTTTGTATGACATGATTGCATCCAATACTTACATGAAGGACAACATACAAGCAATGATCACATTCATCATTATGACTGTGATTTTACGTCTTTTGTGAAATCTCATAGCAAATAATGTTATTACAAAAATGTTTTTCAGTCATTACTGCCATTAATTCCAAGATGTGCTTGAAAATGCACTTTTACTTCAAATACTCTTTGATTTTTCTATGAATGAAACAATGTTTTCATAAGAGCAATTTGCGTTTTCTTTCATAGACTATTATTTAACAAATTGTTTCTTAACACAAAATTACCTTTCACAAAGAAAATAGCATATAAAAAGTGCTGTGATTAATGATTTTGTTAAGGCTGCTCTACTGTACATATTATGTATGTTTTTGTTAGCTATGTGTCACAAATTCATTTTCTGCATTCAACAATTCCACCATTTCAATGTTTTAATTCAGTGATGTCCTAATGAATTTATTAATGGTCACTGACCTGATTCCTGTTATGGTTGTCCTTTATTATTGTCTCATTCTTTTATTATTTATTATTTTTTTTATCTATAAAAGAGATACATGGTCTCCTTCTCCATGTGAACAGTTTTTATTTTTTAGACCATGGCCCTCTTTTTGAAACTCATTGATCCCTGAGTTTTACCAAATTATTTTGATCCAAAAAAGTCCTATAGGTTTTGGGTTGCAAAATATATACACATTGTTTGCAATGGAATTACCTTAAAATACTTATGTTTTTTCAATTTTGAAATGCAGATTTATGTTTCCCAAAAAAGATATAAATGAATTGATAAGCATCAATACCTTTGCCAATACCATTTTTACCAACACCATTCAATATTTAGCCAGCATCTTTTATTTTCAACACTGGGGTTTGAACTCAGGGCCTCATGCTTGCTAGGGAGGTGCTCTATCACTTGCGCCACTCCACCAGCCCTTTTTTATATTGGGTACATTTGAGATATGGTCTCACAAATTGTTTGCTGGGACTGACTTGGAACTCTGACCTTCCAGATCTCTGCCTCCTGAGTAGCTAAGGTTGCAGGTATAAGCCACCAGTGATTTAAAAGGCAAGCAAGATTAAGTTGAGCTGGCTCTAAATTAACATTATGTTCTATTCTTCAAGGATTCTGAAATTGAGTTCTGCTATTTTTCCCTAATAGAGCAAAGTGTCACAGCAGCCATTTTATATAGTGAGAGAGTTAAAATATTCTATTTGATTCACAAGAACATAGAGATAATTTCTTGCTGTGAATGGTAAGATGGACAAGGTTGCAGTTAAAATAAGGCAAGTAGGTTTTTCATATTCCCCTACTTCATTCTTAGTGTTAGCAAGAGAGCTGAATCATGGCTTGACACAACATAGGCATCCTGAATTAACAAGGCAGTTTTCAAAGAACATTTGAGAACTTTATCAATGACCCTCTTCTTAATATTTTCCAATGTGAACCCCTTTCAGAATCAGATGAAAATTGGGGAAATGTCAACTCTTCTAAGAAAATTCTCCTCATATGTGCACATAACTCATAATATTGTCCATAATTTCAGGGAGCAGACAGATTTCTCCCTGTTGTAGGTTGAATTGTGTACTCCCAAAAGACATGTTGAAGTCTTAACCCTTAGTACTTACAAATGTAATCTTTGTTGATATGCTCAAGACATTAGAGTGAACCCTAACCCAGTACAGCTAGTGTCTTTACAAAAAGGACAGAAAACAAAGTGAAACAGAAACACAGGAGAATACTACATGAAGATGGAGGCAGAAATTGGAGTCATGCATCTATAAGCCACAGAACACTGAAGATCCTTAATGGTATAGATTCCCTTGACATCCACAGAGGACCAAAAAGGTTTTTAAGAATTATACCTACCTGGATAGAAAAGGATATAAATGGGACAGAATGAGGAAAAAAATGACTTGGACAAAGCCATGGACTCAAAGGCCAGAGAGAGCACAAGACTGGAGGTTTCTGGTTTCACACAGCCCAGGGCCAAGATGGCAAAGTCATGTCAGCAGGCCCAGAGACTTATCCACAGGACTTATATTCCAATGGCATTTGCCTGGCTGTGTGGTGACTTGCTTCAGACTAACAACCCTTTTTACCTTCCAATGTCTTTCTTTTGAAATAGGATTCCTATCTATCTTATGTCTGTCCTGCCTGCCTTTGTATCATGGAAGAAGATAATTTCTTTCCTAGGTTTCACAGTTCCATAGATGGGGGAAGTTTTGCCCTGGATAATTTATTTAAATGATTTTGATGATGAGATTTGGGATTTTTGGAGTTAATTGTATTTAGTTTATTTTTTGGACTTAAAGTTAGTGTTGGAATGGGCTAGGACATTTGGAGATGTTGAGATGGAGTTAATATATTTTGTACATGGCAGAGACATGGATTTTGAAAGGCAGAGAGCAGATTGTTCTGGGTTAACTTATGCCCCCCAAATGATATGCTAATGTTCTAATTCCCAGTTACCTGTAAAAGTGACCTTAGTTGGAAATGGGTTCCTGGAAAGTATGCTCAAATCTTTAGTGTAGGCTCTAGTCTGATAGCACAGGTGTCTTTATAAAAATTGGGGATATGGTGTGAAGATGCAGAAACAGAGACAATGTCAGAGATTGAGGTGATGCATTTACAAGTCAAGGAATGCCAAGAATTGCTGCTCATCATCATAAAAGAGAGGCATGAAATAAATTCTCCCTCAAAAACTTCACATGGTACTAAATTATTGATTTTGAACTTCTAGTATCCAGAACTACAAGACAATAAATTTTTATTTCATGCCACCCAGTTTGTGATTTTTTGTTTCAGTAGCCCTAGCAAGCCAACAAATTCACCTATAAGTCCCATGTGTGAAATATTAGCAACCTGTGAAACTCAAGATCCTTCCATTGGTAGGTTTAGAAGCCGGATCCACTGGCAAGATGCTTTGAATACAGTATAAAGCATATTTTGCTACAAATTCTGTGACTTAAGACTCGATAATATTATACCTTTTAAGGTCTTTGAATAATTTAATGTACTACTGAAGAGTGTACTTTGAAAACGGGACAAGCTGATAGCAGAAATTTTATTCCAGTGTTCTGATAATCCGTCTGACTAACCTTTGCTTACTCATTGATTAATGTGTTTGCTTGTCTTCTTCATGAGCATGAGGTAGAATATAAAATTTGCAGCTGACTCACTATACAATGGATATTCAAATACACTCTTTTTCAAGTACTAGGTAAAAATTTATCCTTTGTAAACAAAATGTAGGCAATGGGAAAATAAACCTTTACCTATTAAACTGTTAGGGTTAGTATTTTCTCAGGTCATTGTCTGGGAATTATACTGTTCTCCCTCACTTATAAACCCTTAAAATATGGAAAATATGTGGGTTTTAAGATGTATGAGCCTTGGCTAGGGTTGTGGCTGTGGTAGAGCATTTACCTAGTATGCATGAGGCCCTGGATTCAATCACCTGGACTGCCAAGAAAAAGAGAAAGAGAGATGGGAGGGGAGGTAGGAAGGAAGGAAAGGTGCATAAGTCAAAAATCAAACAATATAGATAATTACATCATATTGTTTTGAGATCAAAACAAGTTGCTAAAAATTCATGTTCTATTTAGAACAGGATTCACAGTGTTTAAAAAAAACAAAGAAACAATTGTTTTCACTAAATTTATTTTTCATTTTTCACTCTATCAACTGTGAGTTTGGGGATATATTTTAGGAAAGGTTTTCATCATCTTTTTTTGAATGATTTCATTCTTTCTTTTGTGCAATGGGTAAAAATATTCCTCCAGTTGGGTAGGAAGAAAAAATACAAGTATTAATATTGGGAAAAAATTCATGCATCATGTATTTACTGAGTGCCTACAAAGTGTCTGGCACCATGGTAGACAATGAGAATACAGAGACAAATTATATATGGTCTCTACCTTCAAGGAATTGTTCTGTTATGGAAAGACGCACAAGACAGCAATTACTATATATGATGATAAGAGTTATCTGGTCCATTCAACATTGGTTGGAAAGAGTGTGGAGGATCAGTGTCCTATAGAAGATAGGACAATTTTTGAATCTTAAAATTGGCAAGTGAATTTCAGGAAAATGTGGTAGCACAATCAAAAACTAAGGTAAGAAAGCATGCTGAATGCAAAATACCTATACTAAAAAGTATCTGTTGTTCATCTGGAGTTAAAATTTAACTAAGTGTCCTATATTTATATTTTCCAAATTTGGGCACTTTATACTTGGATAAAGCATGTACATGAAAGCACTTTATACATGAAAACATTTCTGTGTTGCTAGAATGTCAAGTGTAAAACATGAGTTTTGAGATGACACTGGAAAGGTAGGTAGATGTCAGATCATAAAAAGCTAGGTTTCCCAAGTTCAGGCACTTGTACTTAGTTCTGAGGAAAGGAGTGGCCGTTGATAAGTTTTTAGTACAGCAGTAGTACAATAAGACTTCTCTTTTAATACATTATTCTAACAACATATGGAGAATATATTGAACTGAATAAAATTAGGGATAGGGAAATTATCAAATTGACTAAAGCTGGGTTAACCCAGCAGAGATAATCGTAGCTTGAACTGGTGCAATGGTTGGTAGAGCTGAAGATTAAGGGACAGGAAAAACTTTTAGAAGTAAAAACCAGAAGTTTAAGTGATTAACTAAATTGGGTAATAAGAGAGAGGAAATCTAGCATGACCCTAAAGATTCTATTCTAGTGACTAGAAGGATGTCATGGGAAATGTGGGGAACAGAGTGGATTATTTTAGGGAAAATGATGTTGTGTTTTGGCATGTGCATCTGCTGTGGGCCAACCAGAAGGAAGTAACAAGCAGACATCAAAGGAGCAGTGTATGTTGACAAGGCAGGATAGAAGTCATCAGGGTAAAGTTAAATTTGTAAAAGCCACAGAATCAATTAAAACACTCATACTCCCAGTTGGTAGAACTAACACCTTCTTAAAGGAAAATTACTACTCAATGTTGTTCTAATCTTGACTCATCAACACACTATATAAAGACTTTACACAATGAATACACAATTGTGGCTAAAGACTGCACTTGTTGCTGCTCCTGTTTATCTTATTGGAATTATTTCATTTTTCATAGACCTGAATGTAATGTGAGAAATTGTATGTATGTATAGTTCAAGTTGTAGAAAAGGCCAGCAATCAATATTTATTATGGCATTCATATATCATTCTCATCACAAAACGTGACCTAACATGGACAACACAATATTAATATGCCCCAATATGGTCATTTATAAAAGAGAATTCTATCTTATAATCCAGTTTAAAATTTCTATTTTCTAATTTTGACTGTAGCTTTATATAGGAAAGGAGCTTTTGCAATTAGATGTCAATGCATAGAATGATTTTAAGCTGAGAAAATGTCTCAAGTGGTACAGTGCCTTTCTATCAAGCTGAATTCAAAGTCCAGTTCAGGGCTCACAGAGTGGCTCAAGTGGTAGAGCGTCTGCCTACCAAGAGTGAGGCCCTGAGTTCAAACCTCAGTACTAGAAAAAAACTTACAAACTCCAGCTCAGCAATAAAATAAATAAAAAAGGAAAAAATAATGATGTTCAGATAAAAAACAGTTTAACTTGGAGAGATAAAACAGTTGTATATTAAATAAAACCAAGTCATGGCCTATCCAGGCTCTGGCACATGTATATCAATAATAAGCATATAGGTTAACATGCCAGGCACGGAACTAAGCAATTTACGTATTACCACATACAATTTTCAAAGAAATTCCATGAGCTAGGTGTATTGTTATTCCCGTTTTATCATTGAGAAAACTGAACTTCAGTGAAAATACTTAACATTTATAGAGACAATAATTTGCCAAGTACACATTCAAGAATACCATATATATATGTCACAATATATTATGAATGTTATGGATATTATGTATATACATAAATAACACACAAATATGTGTGTGTCTATATACATACATATGTGGAGGGATATATGTGGAAATACAGTCGAATGTATAGTTAAGTTATATTTTGTCCACCACCAACAAGTGTTGGCAAGCATGTAGGGAAAAAGGAATCCTCATACACTGCTGGTAGGAATGTAAGCTAGTACAAGCACTTTGGAAAACAATATGAACAATATGAAGGATTCTTAAAAATCTAAACATAGATCTGCCATATGATCCAGCAATCCCACTCCTAGGTATATATCCAAAGGACTGCAACTCAGGTTATTCCAAAGGCACCTGCACACCCATGTTTATTGCAGCACCATTCACAATAGGCAAGTTATGGAAACAGCCAAGATGCCCCAATACCTACAAACAGATTAAGAAAATGTGGTACTTAAACACAATGGAATTTTACTCAGCCACAAAGAAGAATGAAATTTTGTCAATTGCAAGTAAATGGATGGAAATGGAGAACATCATCTTAAGCAATGTTAGCCAGACTCAGAAGGCCAAAAATCTTATGTTCTCCCTCACATACGGACTTTAGCCCTAAAACAAATGCAGTAATATTATTGTCACATGCTAAGGGGAGAACACATACAGGAGGAATAGAGGAAGGTAGGAAACCCAAAACTTGAAAATGTTTGATGTGCCCACTGTAGAGGAGCTAATAAAGTAATCTTAAACTGACAGAGGCCACTATGGGAAGGTGACCGTGAAGTAGTGAAGAGGTCAGGTAGAGATGAACCAATTAGGGTTGCAATACACATGTGCATGGAAGCAATGCTAGGAATCTCTCTGTATAGCTATCCTTATCTCAAACTAGCAAAAACGCTCTCTTTCTTATTATCTCTTATGTCTTCTTATCAACAAAATTGGAGAAAAGGACAGAACCGGTTCTACCTGGAAGCGAGGGGGTTGGGGGGAGAGGGAGGGGGAAGGGGTCAACGGGGAGAAATGGCCCAAACAATGTATGCACATATGAATAAATGAATAAAGAAAAAATTATATTTTGTCAGTGTAAAAGCAGCCATCTCTAATTTCACTGCTTGGTTCATGATTCATATCACACAATCTTTGCCAAAAGAAAATGCATAATATGACTTCTACCCTCTCCGAACAACTGTGCAATTAAGTAACCAACATATTGCTTTGTCATGTTTCTATTTATCTTCCTTGATTTGAACCATAGGATCAGACTTGAAAATTATTTTAAAATTACTCAAGCCCGTCTTCACTTTCTATGTAAGAATCCCTGCCTAGCAACTCTGACAAATGGCTTTTTAAGTCTGCTCAAATACCTACAATGACAAGGAAGGCCAAGGAAATCCATTCTAGTGCTGTGCAGTTTCAAAGATCTATGCTGAACCAAACTCTGTATAGCAACACTGCTTTTTGAAGAGCTTTCTGGGGTTTTTCCTTTAATTTCCCCAAGCTTTTCTTATTTGTGAAACTTCCCTCAGCCTTTCCTTGCATAATTTGTGTGGCAGTTTTAAAACGTGTCCTCTTTTTCTTTTACACTAGTCCTTTCAAGAAGCAGTGCTTAACTGCTCCTTTCCCTTTTTAAGTACAGGCTAGATTGACAGAGTATGGCAGAAGTGACCATGTAAGACTATTTCATAAAAGACATTGAAGATTCTTTCCTATTCTCCCTCTTAGTCGCCATATGCCATATTGTGAGAACACTCCATTGGGCCTACTACAAAATATATGTGGTGAGGTACTAAAACCTCTTACCAATGTCCATCAAGGAAGTGAAACTTTATGCCAATATCTAAGTGAGTCAGCCTTCTTGGAAACGGATTCTCCTTGTGCCTGTCAACCCTTCATATGATTGAAACCCTGGGTGGTATATTGATTGCAACTTCAGAAGACACACTGAGCCAGTACCAACCAGATAAGTTTCTCTCAAATTGCTGATACATACAAATTATGAGAGGAAAAATGTGTGCTTTTATAACTTGCTAAATTTTAGTGCAATTTGTAACACAGAAGGAAGCTAATATAATGTGCTTCTAGATCTTTTCACATACTTACCTCCTTCTCTGGACACTAAAGTTTGTTATGTCATCATGTGTAACACAGTAATTGATCAAACAAACTTATTCTGATTTTTATCATTTCGAATCTGAAAGATACACTGAACTATTTTAAGAGTTGAAATAGAATAGATTGTCAATTTGCAGTGAACTGAATCCTCAAGTATTTTTTCTATAAGCTTTTTAGCAAATCGTACTTCTTTTGTCCTATGATTGCACAATTTAATTTTAAAAACCTAAACCACAATTTGGCATTTATTCACATGAATTATTAACTGATTTGGAACCAAATGGTTCAACTATGCCAAAATATTGTTTCCCTTTTTTGATTCATATGAAATTGCAATTAACAATACTGAAAGAGCCCATGTAAGGCCTTCATGCAGCTTCTTCCAATGGTAACGTTATTTATAACTATAGTACATTACAAACAGGAAGTTGGCACCAATACATGAATGCTATTGATCCTTGTTCATACTTCATGAGTTTTAGATGTGTGTGTAGTTTTTACAATTTTATCAAATGTAGATTTGTGTATCTACTATGACAGTCAAGTACTGAATAGTTCAAAATCACAAGAATTGCTTGCATTACACTTTTCTAACCACACCAGCTTAACTTCCTCTTCCCACTCTATCCCAGCTCTGTGGTAACCACTGATCTGCTCCCCTGTGAAAACAGCAGGGTAGGTAACTAAAATAAAATAAGGCATCCTTATACATAAGACCCAAAAATTGAAACAAAAACTTTCAGAATAAACTATGTCTAAAGACTGGAAAATGGTCCAATGTTTATAGAAACCAAACGAATCAAGGACTTGAGAAAAAAACAACTTTAAAAATAGCAGGGAAGGGGTTTGGTGTTTTTATTTGTCCTTGCTCTGGATTGATAGTGATCTTGAAGATGGCAGTTCACATTGTAGGTGTGGGAGTGTGATCTTTTATTCTCAAAACACTGCTTTGTCTTTTTTCTACTTTCCTGGGGGTTATCTGAATGACTGATGCAAGGTGCTTCCTTTGTTTTCCCTAATTCTGAACTCTCGAGTTAGAAATGTGGCTATGCAAAGGGCATCACTTAAAAACACTGTAAGACAAATGAACAACCTGCCACAGTTGGAGGCAAGAAGTCATAGATGAGGCAAACAGTATAAACATGTTGAAAGCCTGAGAGGAAATTTTGGAAGAGAGTTTTCATGGGAAAGTTAAGGTATTGAAAATCACCTGGATATACAGAGAAATTTCAAATGCCATGTACATGGCCAAGGTATACTCAGAAAAGATCTGAGAATACACTTTCACCTGTCTGATCTCTAAGCCTTGCAAAAGCAGGAAATGAAAGCTAAGTCAAAGATGTAAATGGCCTGGATAAGCCACAGCATTGAGGCAGGCTGCAATGACAGTGTACACATCTTTCAACCCCTCGGTTAAATTTATTGCCAAGCATTTTTTAAGCACTATGGTACTGGCATAAAACAGACACACAGACCAATGGAAGAGAATAGTGGGCCAGAAATAAATCCATACACATAGTGTCAATTAGTCTTTGACAAGGGTGCCAAGATGACAAAATGAGGACAAGATAGTCACTTCAATAAATGATATTGGTAAAACTGGATATCCACATGAAAAAAAGAAATTACACCCTTGTCTTATGTCATATACAAAAATAAATTTGAAATAGATTAAAGGCTTAAATGTAAATCTTAAAACCATAAAAAGTCCTAGAAAAAAAATAAGGAAAAAAATCTCCTTTTTTTTTTCCTTCCTGTTAGTACCACTAATGCTTAAACAACTATAGTGGCATACCTGTTCATGCCTCATTGATTCTAACAGATCTTGCCAAGGGTGCTGGGTTTAAAAAAAAAGTTAGGATATATAATATATGACTGGTTATATTCTATCACAAATGTAGCCAAAAACCCCTATTGCCTTTGCAGGACAAATACAGGCTGGAATATTCAGAGGCCCTCCAATTTCCACTTTCAGCCAAGATAGAGTAACAAAGACTGGATTTGCTGTTCTGCCTGAAACTACTGACAAAAACCAGACAAATATGTGAACCAATGTTTTTCAAAACACAGGACATCAGTCAACAAAATTCGTCCGTGGTAGATGGAGAAAAAATAAGATGAGCCCTCCAATCTCCCTAATTTAGTGTTCTAAGAGAAATTCCAGGACATGGCACGGGAAAATGCAAACCATGAGGAGCCTAACAGAATCCCTGAATTGAGGAAACAGAGCTGAGATTCTGGATAGACCACGTGGTTAGTATTCATAGGAGAGAGCACAGGAGAGTATACTCTGCATAAAAAGAACTCGATCTGTAGAGGTTCCCCTCAAATATTTAGCTGTGCATGGATATGAGAAAACAACCCAAGATCAGGGGAAGTACCCCCAAAAGAGGGAACAGCAACCAGAACTCATAACAGACCAGAAGTAGTTCCTACCAACCTGACTTGAAATCCCACATTTCACAGGGCATTGAGAATATTCAGAAGAATCTAGAGTTGGTGAGAATAATTAACCAGAAACTAAACACTGCTCTTATCTGACATAACCTTAGAAACAAGACCTGAAAAGGCCAAACTATTTCCAAGTAACTTAACTACTTTCCAGAAAGAACACAAAAGTCTATAGTACTCAAAAAAGTCTCATTCATTAAATGTCTTACATTTAATAACAAATTACGAAAGGAAGCAGAAAAATAAAGATCAATTGTAATTGTCCCAGAACTGACATGAAAGTTAGAGTTAGCAAAGGACATTAAACAGCCTTCATATCTCTATTTCATATATTCAAAAGTTAAATAGACATGGAAGTTATATTTTAAAAAGATCCATGTTGATCTTTTAGAGGTGTTAACTACAATGTTTGAATGAAAAATATATGGATAGGATGAAAGGCATATTAGATAATACTAAGAAAACATGAGTGAACATATATAGATGGTAATATAAACCATAGGAAGAGACACACAAAAATAATTTTGCAAAGGTAAAAAAAAGTCAAAAGCTGTGTCAACTTCAAGCAGCCTAACATATGTGTAACTGGAGTGCCCAAAAGAAAGAGCAGAGGTCGGGACAAAATTATTTGAAGGAATTGTAGCTGAAATCTTTTCAAATTTGATGGAAACTCATAACCTCACATTCAAGAAGCTCAACAAACTCCAAGGTCAGGAAGCAAACTACTGAAAATGTATCATTATCAACTTGCTTGGAACTAACCATAAAGAGAAAATCTTAAAAGCAGCCACAGGAAAAAAATCTTCCATAAATAGTAAAGATAAGGATAGCTGAATATTTTGTGTTAGAATAGCACAAATGCCAAGCAACACCACTTTTGAAAGTATAGTACTTGTAAAAAGAAGTTTCAGTGTGTCATTTCCATACCTGCATATCACACTCACCCATTCTATTACTCATTACTCTTTCTTATATCCTGCCCCCCCGTGTTTTGTTTTGTTTTGTTACAAATTTTATGGTATTCTACTTTTATACATGGGTATAATACACTTTGATCATACTTATCCCCCAATACCTTCTCCTTTCTTCCCAGTCCTGCTGGTTCCCCCTCAACAGTTCCATATAAATACCAGAAAAAAAAGTTAAAAGATATCATTTAGGCAGCAGGGAAATGATACCAAATGGAAATAAATATCACAAAAAGAAATTAAGAACATGAACATAGGTAAATATATAATATTTATTCTTTATTTATATCTCTTTAAGTATAACTGAGTTATTATATGAATATATTATACCTGTAATGTAAACTACTCAGGAGGCAGACAGAGATCACAAATTGTAAGGATCACAATTTGAGGCCAGCATCACAAAAAGTTAGGGAGACGCCATGTCAACCAACAAGCCAGGCATGGTGACTGTAATCCCAGGGAGGCAGAGGTAGAAGGATCCTGGTCCAAGTCTGGCCCCAGGCAAAATTTCAAGATCCTATCCAAAAAATAACTAAAGTGCAAAAGAGCTGGGGGGGTGCAGCTCAAGTGGTAGAGCACATGCTTAACAAAAGTGAAGTCCTGAGTTCAAACCCCAGTACTGCCAAAAATAAATGTTAACGGTCCAAATATCCCAGTAAAAAGCATGCTAGTAGCACCCATCTCCACAGTTCCACTGTTCCTCCACCCACCCTGTTCATCCGGCACAGCTTCACTGGCTTCAGTCAGCCCAGGAAAACATGAGCTGTTCTGCAATTCCAAGGACTGAAAGTGAGACCTCTTGATCTCAGCTCAAGACTATGAGGCATGAGGGAGGTCCTGCAGCTGTTTCATAGCACTGAAAGCTCACAAAGCTCTTTTTTCTTTTATTATTCACATGTGCATACAAGGCTTGGGTCATTTCACCCCCCTGCCCCCACCCCCTCCCTTACCACCCACTCCGCCCCCTCCCTCTCCCCCCCACCCCCTCAATACCCAGCAGAAACTATTTTGCCCTTGTTTCTAATTTTGTTGTAGAGAGAGTATAAGCAATAATAGGAAAGAACAAGGGTTTTTGCTGGTTGAGATAAGGATAGCTATACAGGGCATTGACTCACATTGATTTCCTGCGCGTGGGTGTTACCTTCTAGGTTAATTCTTTGTGATCTAACCTTTTCTCTAGTACTTGGTCCCCTTTTCCTATTGGCCTCAGTTGCTTTTAAGGTATCTGCTTTAGTTTCTCTGCGTTAAGGGCAACAAATGCTAGCTAATTTTTTAGGTGTTTTACCTATCCTCACCCCTCCCTTGTGTGCTCTCGCTTTTATCATGTGCTCATAGTCCAATCCCCTTGTGTTTGCCCTTGATCTAATGTCCACATATGAGGGAGAACATATGATTTTTGGTCTTTTGGGCCAGGCTAACCTCACTCAGAATGATGAAAATACGTCCTTTGAATTTAGCAATATGGTGTCATTGTCAAGCGTGGTGAGTGTAGTCTATGTGATATTTAGGGATTGATTGTGGCACTAATTCTTGGATGTGACAAGAAAAGCACTGGAAATAAAAGAAAATAAGCAAGTGAGACTATATTATACTAAAGGCTTCTGTACAGAAAGGGAAATTATCAATGGGGTGAAAAGGCAACCTATAAAATGAAAGAACACATTTTCAAACCATATATCTAAGCTGTAAATGTGCAAAATATATAAGGAACTCACACAAGTCAATAGCAACATTAAATAAATAAATAGCCCAGTTAAAAATGATCAGTGGATTGGAATAGATATTTTTTCCAAAAAAGACATAAAAATGGACAACAGATACACATATATAAAAGGGCTAAGCATTATTAATCAGGGAAATGAAAATCAAAACCACAATCTGATATCACTTCACACATGGTAGGATGGCTATTTTTAAAAAGACAAGGAATATTAAGAATTGGCCAGTGTATGGCAATAGGGACTCTTTGTGTACTGATGGTTGGAATGTAAATTGATACAGCCACTATAAAAACAGTATGGAAGTCATCAAAATATTAAAAATAGAACTATCATACAATCCTACAATTCTACTATGGTGTGTGTATCTAAAGGAAATGAAATTGGTACCTTGAAGGGATAACTTCACCACCTTGTTTATTGCAGCATTACGCACAATACCCACCCGTAGAAATAACCTAAGGGTCCATCGATGGATGAATCGAAAAACAAAATTTGGTGTATAATACATATATGTACATGGGTACATACAAAGAAATATTAACAATAAAAGAAGGTTGTCCTTTCCTCTGTGATAATATGGATAAACCAGTAAGACATTATGTTTAGTGAAATAAGCTAAAAACAGAACGATAAATATTTTGTGAACTTATATGTGGGTGTTAAACTTATAGAAGCACAGAGTAGAATGGTGGTTGTCAGGAGATTAAGGATAGGATAAATGTGAGACGTTAGTCAAAAGGTCTAAACTTTCGGTTATAGGTTATAGGGATGTAATATAGTTCATGATGAATAATAATAATTAATTGGTAGTAATTAAGTATCATTTACTTGAAATTTGGTACATGAGCAGATTTTAAGTGTCCTAATCACATACACAGAAACATAAAATTGGTAACTTTAGCTGATAATGCATGTATTAACTTGGCTGTGGCCATCAGTACATATATAAAATCATTGCATTATATGCCTTGAATACATATGGTTGCTATTTTTCAATTAATTTTTAAAATAAAAAGCAGAAATCTTTCAGAATGGTGTTTTAAAAAATATGATCCAATTACATGCTTTCTACAAAGAGATTCATTTTACAATGCAAATTTTTGGGTACTGGGATTTGACCTCAGGGTCTCGAGCTTGGTAGGCAGGTGCTTTACCACTTGAGCCATTCCACCAGTCTGAGACTCACTTTAAATGAAGACAAAAATAGGTGGAAAACAAAAGGATATAACAACATATTCATGTCATTAGTAATCAAAAGACCTGGAATGGTTATACTACCATCACACAAAATAGATTTTAAGTAAAAAAAAATTACAAGAGAAAAATGCATTATATGTAGATTAAAAAGTCAATTTATCAAGAACATGTACCAATTATAAGCACATATAATTTATATATATGTGTATATAGCATATACCTGTATATATAGCATATCTATGCATAGATATACATATATATCTACCTAAACCACAGCTTAAAATATATACAGCAAATAAATGTATATAGCAAAAATAGCAGAACTATATTATATTTAGCAAAAATTAACAGAATTAAAAAAGAGAAAACATTCTATAATAATAGTTGGGAGCTTCAATATCCAACTTTCAATTACTGAGACAATTAGATCAGTAAGGAAACACAGTCCTGCAGCACAATCAATAAACTAGCTCTTACAGACCTGTGCAGAGCTCACACACAGAAACAGCTAGACATACTGTTCTCAAGTGCATGTGGAAGTCTTCAGGATAGAAACTGTATGAGGCTAAAAACAAGTCAAGAAATTTAATGATATTTAGATAATCCTAAGCATCTTTTCCAACAACAATGAAATCAAATGAAAATGAAAAAGATAAGGAAAACTGAAAAATTAAACAATGTGCTGCATATTCTTAAGGGCACAATGGATTAACAAAAAAAAGGGGAATCAGGAAACATTGGTGAAAACACAACATAAACACAAACAAAACATATGGGATGCAATGCAAGCAGTGCTTAGAAGGAGATCTGTAGCTGTAAATGCCTACATTTTAAAAGAAAAGCAATTCCAAATCAATAACCTAACTTTAAACCTTAAATTTCTCAAAAAAGAGGAGTAAACAACCCAAAGCCAGCATCTAGGATATAATAAAAACTAGCTGGTAGATAAGTTAACCGAACACAATTGGCAAAACAAAAGTTGCTTCTTTGACAAAAAAATCAACAAAATTAACAAACTTTTAACTAGATTGACTAAGAGAAAAAGAGAAGCCTCAAATTGCTAAATTCGGAAACGAACATGGAGACATTACTAGTGACATGACAGAAAAAATTATTATAAGAAAATAGTATGCACCAAGTATGATGGCTCACACGTATAATCCCAGCAACTACAGAGATGGAGTCCTACAGGATCACAGTTACGTGCCAGCCAGAGCAAAATGTTAGCAAGACCCCAATCTCAACAAAGAAGTCTAGCCGTAGTGGTGCACATCTGTGGTCCCAGCTACTGGGAGGCATAAGTATAAGGATCACAGTCCAAAGCTAGCTCTAGGCAAAAATGTGAGATCCTATCCAAAAAAATAATGAAGTTCCCCAAAAGGGGATGTATGTGCTGGGAGTGTGGCTCAGGTACTAGAGCACCCACTTAGCAAGCCTGCGACTCGGAGCTCAAACCCCAATACTGCCAAAAAAAAAAAAGAAGAAGAAGAACAAAAAATGCTATGAGTAATTGTAAACTAACAAATTAGGAAACCAAGATACAATGGACAAATGCCCAGAAAGGTACAAAATTGACTCCAAAAGGAATAATAAACCTGACAGATTTAAACCAAGTAGAGATATTGAATAGGTAATCCAAAACCATCCATCTTATAACTAGGTGGCTTCACTATGGAATCCTATCCTAATTCATCCCACATAAAAACATTAATGTAAATGGATCCAAATGAAGAAGCTGAAAGTATACAAGTAGTACAAGAAAACACAGGTGTAACTCTTCATGACCTTGAGTTTAGCAATAGGGTTTTAGATATACCAAAAGCTCGAGCAGCAAAAAAAAAAAAAAAAAAAAGGTAACTTAGACTTCATTAAAATATTTAAAAACTTTTGCTCATCAAAAAAAT
Source organism: Castor canadensis (assembly GCF_047511655.1). NCBI lineage: Eukaryota > Metazoa > Chordata > Mammalia > Rodentia > Castoridae > Castor > Castor canadensis. The sequence continues at coordinate 15,789,183 of NC_133405.1, read as the reverse complement.
TATCAAGACAGGAAGCAACAATCTCCAAAATTAGAAAAAAAATGCAAAGTATATCTGATAAGGGCCTAGTTTCCAGAATATATGAAAAACCCATAATTAAAAATGGGCAAAGGGCTTGAATAGTCATTTATCCGAAGAAAGTATTTAAGTGACAAGCACATGAAAAGATAGTCAACATCATTAGTCATGAAGGAAAAAGAAATCAAAATCACAGCGAGATCATTTCTCACCCACTAGGATAGCTATAATAAATAAATGCAAAAAACAAGTGTTAGGAATGATGTTGAGAAATTGTTGATTTGAATATAAAATGGTACAGCTGCCCTAAAAAAGCATTTGGTGGCTCCCCAAGTTAAATGTATTACCATGTGATCCACCAATTTCATTTCTGGTTATATACCCAAAAGATTTTAAAAGATATTTAAAGAAAATTTTGTACATATATGTCCATAGCAGCACTGATAGATGCTACAAGGTAGGCAAACCTATGAGAGAAACCAAACACAAAGGATTACATGTTGCAAGATTTCATTTATATAAAATATTCAGAATTGGTAAAGCTGTGGAGATGGAAAGCAGAGTGGTGTTTGCCAGGGCATAGGGGAAGGTTTAAAGGGGAGTGACTGCTTACTGAATAGCATGTTTTCTTTAGGGATGGTGAAAATTATTTGGAACTTGACATAGGTGGTGTTTCCACAATATTATGAATGTCCCAAGTGCCACTGAAATATATACTTCAAAATTACTTTTTGTTATGTAAATTTCACCTGAATGAAAAATTAGTGCTAACTAGGTTTGGTGGCTTACAGCTATAATCCCAGCACTTGTGAAGTAGGAGGATTGCAAGTTGGAGGTCAGCCTGGGTACTTAGCAAAAGCCTGTCTCAAAACAAAAACAAACCAAAGAATGGTATATAAATGCAATCATACAGTATGAAGCCATTTGATGTTAACTGTCTTCACTGGGCAGATTTCCCTTAGATCCATCTAAATTCTGTGCCTTCGTTGTCTTCACAGAAACTTGGAAGGCTCAAAGCCAAGCTGGCATGTCAGTGGCATTCTCTACCCATATTAAATTACTCTATTAATACCAGATATAGTGCTACTTACCCATGCTGTCGTTGTCTACTATTCTCTCTCTTGTTCCTAAGGCTATAGTGAAATTCTTTGCTGAATACGATGAATATTGTTATCACTGCTGTAACAAACTACCACACATTTACATACTTAAAACACAGGAATTTAGCCAGGCACCAGTGGCTCATGCCTATAATCCTAGCTACTAAAGAGGCAGAGATCAGGAAGATCACAATTCCAAGCCAGCCCAGACAAATAGTTCACGAGACCCTATCTTGAAAATACTTAACACAATACAGGGCTGGTGGAGTGGCTCAAGTAGTGAAGTGCCTGCCTAGCAAGCATGAGACCCTGAGTTCAGACCCCACTACCTCCAAAAGACCCCCCCAAAACAGGAATTTATTATCTTTCAGGTCTAGAGGTCAGAAATATGAAGTGGACTTCATTTTGCTAAAATCAAGGTGTCAACAGGGTTGCATTCCTCTTGGAGACTCCAGGGGAAAATATATCTCCTTACCTTCCTTGGCTTTTAGTGACTGCCAGCATGCCTTACTTGGTTATCCCTCCATCTTCAAATCCTGTCTCCAGCCTCCCCACTCCATATGACAGTTCCCCTCTCTCTGACACTCATTCTACTTTCTTCCTTTTGTAAGACAGATTGCATTGGACCCACATGGATATTTCAGGATATTCCCCGACCCTTAAGTTTAATCACATCTGCAAAGTCTCTTTTACTATTTAAATAAGAATATTCAGAGACTCTGGAGAATAAGATGTGAACATATTTGATGGGTCATTATTCAACCTACCACCATTTTTTTTTTTTTGCTGAAGTTCATATATATTTGTTCAACAGCATCTTCTTGGCTTACCAGCTTAGTTAGCCTTCCAAGGGTCATCAATTAAATTCATTGATCTAACCCTAGTGCCTTGAATGAAATTAGTGGAAAGAACCAAAATGAGCTGGATATGCCAATTATGCTACACCAAAGGCTGGACATAAGCTGACTTCTTTAGAGTTATGGCTCTTATTAAAGCATCATCCTTCCTTATGGCTATTTATGCCCAGCCTGTTTGGGGGAAATGCTTGGGTACTTTGCAGGTTCAACATGCATTTATAAATGATTCCTTGTTACATCTCTTCACTGGCTTGTGTTACTGATTTGTATTTTTCACAGTAATGATTTGTACTGATAATAGAACAACCATCTTCTCAACAAGCACAAGAAAATAGAGACAATACAATCGCAGAAAAGCTAATCAGTTCTTCCATATATGTAAAATACAAAGACAGCAATATACTTACTGGATCTAATGAATCTTTAATATACACAAAATACAAAAGACACTAATGGACATGTATATACACATATGAAATATACATATGTATATATATATATGTGTGTGTGTGCATGTGTGTATATGATTCCACTCTTCAAGCGTAAAAACACATTCAAATAAGAGTATTTTTCTAATCCAAACCATACTGGCTCTTCAAAAGTAGTTTCTCATTACTAAACTAAAATTAATCCTTAGTGCATAAAAGGAAACCTACTTTTGAGAAGTTCAGACTCAAAGTTCCATTTGTGTGTGTAGCATTTATTAACTGAAAATGTGAAATTCATATAAAATCCCATTATATCTTCTGGATCAGTTGGTGACAATGACACACTGGGACATTTATTCCTTCAGTTGAGACTCCAAAGGAAGACTCCTTAGGAGTCTCTTGGAGTAAATGTTAGCGTCTAGGTTTGTGGTATCTTCCCATTTAATAACATGCCTTCTGGTTGTTCATCAAATATGTTGACTGCATAGGGCTAAAATAGGGATTAGGCAGAAGGACACCTTTAGGACTTTCTTGTCACATAGCCCTTTGATGTTTGCGTGGATACTTCCTTAGATGGCTTTGGGGTTTTCTAAGTTGCCTGCAACCTTTCCCCTTGCCCTTTCTCTCAGCCCATGCTACCTGCTTTAATGAGTGTGTTCTCTGCTTGTCTCTGCTTGCATTTACACATATGAAATGGCTGGACTGTTTTGACATAAAGGAGTTACTGAGGATCTCCCTTTAAACTTCAGTTTTATTCTGCATCACTAAGTCCAAAGGACAGAAATCTCTTTTTACAGACTGTGGACTCTGTTAATATTCTGTAATATCTTTTTCTGCAGCCATACGCTGTAGCAACTGGGGATTTACTTTACCTTACCTTACCTTTCCCCTATATATCCAATCACATTTATTTTTAATCAAGTGATATATATTGATATTTCATTGTTTTGTGTTTCTCTTTGTTTCCACTTGTCTCTCTAAGCTGTGAGCTGAGAGGGTTGAGAGCCAGACTTTGAAATGAGTCAGCTGTGTAGAGCCCAGACACCACTAAGGTTTCCGTAGCAACGCGAGATGTGTGGGAAAGCCTTATGCACACTATAGCTTAGGAAGCAGGATTACTGGCTGAGGCACAAAGCTACCCTCAGTCCTGGAGTTATTTTCTAACTCTGGGATACTTGGTTTGTGTTGGCTTTAGCTAACAAACATGATAAAACTTCTCAAAGCAAACTCTGCATAATGTGGAAATAAACTAAATACTGATATTGAACACATACCATTTCAAAAATAACCATAAAATCAATCTGCCTCTATTACCCAAAGGAGCCAAGCCTCAGCCACTGATAAATAACAAAGGTATTTTTAAAAATATCACCACAAACACATACATTGTAAGAGTGAATTCAACCTTGCAAATATCTTGCCTCCATCTATCTATACACTGGTCCTTAAAGACATAGACAATATTTGATACCGAACAGATTTCCTAAAAGGGATTACATCTTTCAATTAGCAATGCAACACCTTGGATAGACCTCATTGGCTATGATACTGCTACTGAGCAAAGCTAGGGATTTCATCTTTCAGACAACCAATCTATATTTGATTTGTAGTTAGTCGATTTAATTGTTTAAAATGGTACTAAGTAAGGCAGGGCTTCTGGTCTGATTTCCTATTCCTCTGAATTCTAGGTCATTGCATTGTGATGCAGATATTGGGCAAAAGAGAAAGAATCAGTTTGTTTCCACATCTACTACTTGGGAAGCAACTCCAAGGGCATTCTGGGAGACTCATTCCTCTATAGGACAGAGGCTATATATATTGCCTGAGGTTTTGAAACCCAATAACAGATGTGCATGTGATCTAAAAAATACTGCGACTGGATCATGGGGGCATTTATAAATTAATTCTGCAATATAAAAATTTTAATAAAATACTGTATCTTGACTTATAGCTGAACACAGTAATTTGCTAGGTCAAGATTTTCCTTTCATGACCTTTGGGTCTATTGTGAGAACCTAGCATATTCAGAACAATTCCCCTCTACTTCTGTTATCATTTTCTACATTCATCTATCCTCTACATTCTTGTTATCATTTTGCTGAAAGCCCACAATAGTGTCCCATACAGAATTACTTCATTGACATCTAAAGTGACTTCATAGTTTTTAACTAAAAACTACCTCAAATTTGCACTCACGATAATTAAAATGTTAGATGGTCCTTTAAAAGCAACTATTGATAAAAATAAAAACTATGTGGGAGTGCATACAAACTAGCAGCAATGTTTTGTAATTTCAACATATTACATGATTCCAGACTCCAGATCCATATTTGTAGAATATCAGAGCAAGAATTGCTTTCATGATTAAGTACTCCAATCCTTTCATTTTACAGATGGTGAAACAGGTTATTTCTCCTTTGATTTAATAAAAGAAGGCTTACAAATGCTTTTAATTTGTAATACATTTTAAATTCTTAGCTAATATATTGGTTAAAAAATATATTAGCCAAATTACATTTGGCTTATAGGCCAGTTTTCTTCAAAGACCTTGCAGGGTATGAGGGCCATGCCCTTATGAATGGAATTCATACTTTTATAAAAAGCAGTCCTTTGTTAGCCTCCAGACCTGCGGGCAATAAATTTCTGTTCTTTATAAATTACACAGTCTGAGGTATTTTGTTATAGTGGCCCAAACAGACTGAGACAATCTGTGTGGTATTTAATGGAATTGAAAATAAAATGTAATATTCTGTAACTAGCTTCTATAACTTCCTTGAAACAACTGAACTGCCTTCCCTCTTTGTTTATTATAGAGAACATGTTGAAAATGCCTAATATCATCCAGACTACTATGTTATGTTTATAAACACTACATATGTAAGTGGCATGCTCTTATTTCTGCTTTAATACAAAAATATTAAAGACATAGCCAAAGCCTCAGCAAACTAATTCCTTATGTACAAATACTGTCTTGCAGTTACAATCAGTGAATTTTTCTCTTGATTGTCTTTCATTAGGTAGCCTCTAAATAGAAATAAAGCCCCCTAAATAAATCTTTTCAAATAAATGTACCAATCTTACTATTCTGCCTACTTTCTGTTTTGGGATTACTGAGGTAGTAAAATTAACCCAAAAGCTAATTCTCTGTCTGTTGAATAATTAATACGTTCTAGCAAGTGCACAGCACAGTTTGCATTTAGTAAATGTTTGTTAAGTGAAGGAGTAAGTGAATTGATTAATAATATCCCCAATTCATTTTACCAGTCTTGCTCATGGATTCCTTACCCTCCATCCAATCCCCTCAATTTGTGAGTATTAACAAACACACAAGATTATGGTTTCAAAGGTCACTACATTTCCAATTTGAACATTGCAGTTGAGTCCCAGTTCTAATAGCTCTTCCTGGATATGAGACATGTCTTTTTGAATTGTGAACTCCCTTTCTCACAGTTACCATCTCTACTCAAACTCAGTTCTATTCCAAATAACTTTGTTCCAGTTAATAATATTTCTATTCTCTAAAGCTATTCAGGCTGGAAACTTTGGGTCATCTCTGGAAATTTCTACCAGGTAATTCTCATTGTAATTAGTCAAACCCTACACATTTCCTTTCAAAACATTTGTCATTTCCATTGATATTCCTTCTTTCTATGCCCATTCCCAAGTATTTATCTTCTTATCCTTAAGTTACTGCAACAGACTCATTGCCAAGCCCCTAGTTTCCAAGTTCTCCCTTACCTCACATTACCTTCTGTTTTAGCCCATGTTTTCATTGCTGTTACCAAATGCCAGAGAGAAACAACTTAAAAGAGTGAGGATTTATTTTGGCTCATAGTTTTAGAGGTTTCTGTCTATCATGATGCAAAGAGAATGGCAGAGGAGCTCACATCATGTCAGCCAGAAAGCAGAGAGAGAGAATACCTCTGCTAGCAGGCTTTCTTAATTTTCCCTTCTATTCCATCAGGCCTCCAGTCACCTTCATTCTGGTTGGGTCTTCCTCCTCTAGTTAATCATCTCTCACAGACACACACAGAGATGTGATTTACTAATTTACTAGGTGCTTCTCAATCCAATCAAGTTGACAAAATTAATCATCAGACCTCCATTACTTTCCCACTCTATCTCCTATAGCAGTTATGATTTGTGTCTATCAGGTAGCACTGCATAGGTAGTATCTTAAACTACTCTGCATTTCCTACAGACCTAAGTACAGAATGGTCACTCAAAAAATTGAGTGTGCTAATAAAAGAGAAGGAAAGGTGTTAAGAACAGAAAAGGAAAAAATAATCAAAGGAGATTAATTCCCTCAAAGGTATAATATCCCCCAATTTTATCCCATCAACCTCTGTCCTAATATAGCAGTAAAGAAGCCTTTGTTCTTTACCTTGGTTGTCATTCTTCTAGTCATCTGAATAGTCTGAAAAATAGGTAGCCATGGACAAGATGGGCTCTTAGCCCAATCATCAAACTATGATTCATGGTAGAATTGATGTATTGGCTAAAGTACTGAATTTTAACATGATTTGTCGTGACATTGAGGACTAAAGTATTTTGGTAAAGAAATAATAAAACCTCTAGTTTCTTTTGAAGGGACCTCCGTTTTTTTAGGGTTCCACAAATCTACTTTTTCACTGACTTCCATAGAAAATTTCAAATACCAACAATACTTTATCCTTATGTAATAGTTTGAATATTTGTGTTCTCTCTAAATTCAGATGTTGGTATGAAATTCTTGATTATATAGCCATACCATTTATTATGGTCTGAACATATCTTTCCTTAAAATTTATATGTTCATATACTAGCCCAAGGCGAGGTTTTAGGAAGTGGGGCTTTGGGTGGTAATTATGTGATGAAAGCATGAATTCGGGACTGGTACCTTTATAAAAGAGACACTAAATTTGACCAAAGTACCTTATATACATGCACAGAAATATTACAATGAAATCCCTTTGTACAATTAAAATATGCTAATAAGAATATTTTAAAAGAGCCCCTAAAGAGCTTGTTTATCTTTCTGTCATGTGAGAACACCTAGAAGGCACTATTTACAAGGAACAGACTCTTACCAGATCACACCAAATATACTGGTACATTGATTTTGGACTTCCAAGACTACAAAACTGGGAGCAATAAATTGCTTTTGCTTATAAATTACCCAGTCTATGTGTTTTGTTATAGAAGCCTGAACAGACTGAGACGGCTTATAATAATATGTCAATCAGAAGAGGCTTGTATATGTTTCAGTAACAGCCTCAAAATCACAGAAGTGTAAGACACATATATGTATTTCTCACTCAGGTATTTCCCTCCAGTCAGTGACTCAGTGATTGATGCTCCTTCTATCTTACAATGCCATCATTTCAATATATTATCTCCATGGTTGTTAAAGAGAGGAATAAAGGACTTGTATGTGGCACACTAGCTCTTAATATTTTGACTTAGTAGTGTCACACCTACTCACAGTATTCCTGTGGTCCCAACATAAATAAAAAGATACTAAGTTATCCAGGACAGAATATGGAAATTGAGACAACAAAAATCAAATTCAAGAATGAATCCTTCAGCTGGTAAAATCTAGGGCATGTATTCATGACAAGGTGCCAACAAAGTTGAGAGTACCTGGCTACTTCAAAATCTATAATAGAGTCCTACCAGTACTCACACAATGGCAGATTTTCTTAGAATAGAATGGTTATTTAGGTATTAGGCAGCCTCCAAAATGACAACTACATATAAATATAACCAAGTCTTACAATCCCTTATCTCAAAACCTTAGAAGCAGCTATGTTTCTGAATTCATAAATTTCCAGGCTTAGAAGAGTGTTAAAGTCCAAATACTACGTATTAATACATGGAGTGGCATTTGAGGTACTACGCTATAATCAAACACATTCATAACTGAGCTGAGATATATGACTATTAACACTAAACTAGGATTCGACAAAGAATAGACAGAGTCTCACATCATTTCTGGTTAGGTTTTATTCCCAAATAAATCTAGGTCATACCATATGCTTTAATGAAATTTTTTCTATTTTCATAGCTTTTGGGATTTGAGAAATGCAAGAAAGACATGGTCAGCCTATTTGTGTTAAGCAGCATAAACACTAATCAAAGTTCCTCAAATGAAGGAAAATATGATTATTCTGAAGGGGTCAAGGACAACTCAGTCTACATTTAAAGATAGCTAGGATTTGAATTGATCTGAATGTGAGGAAGGACATATACATTAGAGGACAGTGTATGAGGAAAAAACCCCTGGATCTCCAAACAAGGAAACATGAAGAAAAGCTTGGGTCAACTTTTAGGGTCTGTGAAAGGTAGGACCTAAATAAAACCTTGAAAGATACAGAGACAGATTAAGAGATTAATTTTATTCCCTAGCCAACGGGGGAGGGGGTTATTAAAGGTTTCTTAGCATGGAATTATAAACTCGGTACTATGCTCTGTGAAGATTAATTTTGCTGTATTGTGTCAGTTTCAAATCCTCTATATACATAAATTCCATCTGATGTCACAGGAGGTGTTTAATTTATACAATTGAAATCCATTTTCTCTTGTCCTTGTCTGAGTAAAAATAAACTGCTGCTCAACACAAATAGGTCAATATTCCTATACTTGCAGAACATTCCTACTCAATTGCCACTAAGAAGTATTGAAGAATTGTCAGCAAAGTTGTAAAGAACTAAGTTATTTGTGTAAGATAAACCACAAGCACACAATGTAATGCAAGACATTGGAATTAAATGTTAAAATTTAGCCACTTCTTCAGTTGTAGCTTGTTTCTTGTAGTGCTCTAGCATCAGTATGACAGATGTTTTTGAGTTAATTATAATTATTCCATAATGAGAGAAATAGTAAAGAGAAAATCAGCTCAAAAAACACTTACTGAACATTCAGTGGAGCCAGACATTATTCTAGACAGTTTCTGTATGTAATATTTATGTTAGGAATGAACTCTTTTTCTTTCTTTCTTTCTTTCTGGTGGTGGTACTAGGGCTTGAACTCAGGGCCTCATGCATGGTAAACTATTTCTTAGTAATATATTAGGAAACAAATCTCTGTCCCTTCCCTTCTCACCCTCCTTTCTTGCATGCAAAACAAAATTTCCATATTTGGCACTTCTTTGTCCTTAAGGAACAGGAACTAGTAGCTTTTTTCATTTCAAAGTATTTCTAGTTTCAGCTACCACAGGGTTCAGGGTGGCTATAACAAAGACCATTGCCTGTCTCAGCTGATTAGCAGGTAAAAGCACAAAAGAAATGCAGTCTCATCATGTTTGATGATAATATCCCATAAGAAAAGTGTCTTCTCTGCCTCCACCTTCACCATTGCCTTTGGTTGCTAGTACTGTTCTCCCTACAAGCTATTACCTGCAGACTCTACTATGCCACATTGTCCAGTAATGGCTGTTAATCAAACTGCAGAATATTTTTGTTCTGTGGACAAGAATATTTCGAGGAATTAAGGGTCTTAATTAAAATGACAATGAGTTATTTAATACCAATTATTTTTCATGCATTTCACAAATATTATAATGCAGCATAGTCTAGCACTTTAAACCCCATAGTCCTTCCCCTGAAAAACTCATTCTCCAAAGTGACTCTGCTTTTACTCAGGAAAACATTTTCCTCCATATTCTTAAAATACCTTAAAGCAACTGAGGCCAATAGGAAAAGGAGACCAGGAACTAGAGAAAAGGTTAGATTAAAAAGAATTAACCTAGAAGGTAACACCCACGCACAGGAAATCAATGTGAGTCAATGCCCTGTATAGCTATCCTTATCTCAACCAGCAAAACCCCTTGTTCCTTCCTATTATTGCTTATACTCTCTCTACAACAAAATTAGAGATAAGGGCAAAATAGTTTCTGCTGGGTATTGAGGGGGGGAGCGGGAGGGGGTGGAGTGGGTGGTAAGGGAGGGGGTGGGGTCAGGGGGGAGAAATAAACCAAGCCTTGTATGCACATATGAATAATAAAAGAAAAATGAAAAAAAAATTAGCTGACTGTTAAAAGGACTTTTAAAATAAGACTTCACGTTTAGTTGGCTTCTGTAACTGGAGAGAAACAAGACTCAGTACAGCAATTCTGAACTTGTTTCACCCATGGTAGAAGGAATGGAAAACATAAATATGCTTATCCCACTCCTCTGAGAAAGTCCCAGTGTACTAGCCATAACTGCATCTTTTTTTCAAAAACAGCAAATCAGAAATAAGGGACAGAAATTTATCACATGTTCTCTTTGTTTTCCTTTTATTCCACTAAGTGTCTTTTATTGCCCTTTTTCCACAGCCTGACTTCAAAACTAGAGTAACTTTGAGAATCAGTCCTGGGAATATCTACTCTCTTTCTATACTCTTGCTACTGACTCTCCCAGATAGCTAAAGACTTATTTAATGTCTATATGCCAATGACTCTGAAAATTTATATTTCCAAAGCAAACCTCTCTTCTGTTCTCCAGAAATACATCTGTTCCTCTGTCTACTTTTTAATCTCTTTTTGATATTTAACGGGCATTTTAAATTAAACTTTTCTACATAGTCTTATCCCAGGTTATTTCCCAATATGCCAAGCCTCAGTGAATAGCTGAGTTTTGAAAGTCAGAAACAGAAGTTAGCTCTATGACTTCCTTCTTCCTCAACATCTATAGCTACTCTATCCCACACCCAGTCAATGTGCCAGCTGAAATGTATGTCACTGTTAAGGGTTGCTAAACTCACCAATTCTCATGCCCCTGCAAAGTAATAAAATCAGGTGATCAGAGTCAGTTACCAGAATTGTAAGTGAAGGTATGCATATCTGTATGCAGAACACTATGAAAGATATACTTTTCTCTGTGAGAAGTCTATGGTAACAGTTGATAAGAAAATAATAGTCCATAAGGGTCAGGATCCAGGAGATGAGAAAGTTGGGTTCATTTCTGAGAAGTTAGCTTGCATTCATGACTCATGATGACCCCAAACTTGCCATTAGAGGACAAAACCTAGCCATCGTAAAGACTCGGTACAATGCAATGGCACCTGATATATAATTTGTTGTCACAAAGATCTAGTCTAGTTCTCCAGGAGAAAAGAAAAGGATGAACAGGGAGATGTGAGTGATGACAGAGGTAAAGGGAATAGAGGTGCTCTACTGGAAAAAAAGCAAGCAAGATGTTCTTAAACAGTGAATAAATGTCCCAATGATAGTTACTTCTGTCATCTTACAGAAATCACGAAATTGGTTACACCATAAATTCTAATTAGACATTATCCCATAAGAATGACAGCATGCCTCATCTTTATCCACTCTTCCAACCATTATTCCTTTCTAACTATGGTATTTGTTTACTGAGTTTTTTTTTTTTTTTGCAGTCCTGGGGATTGAACACAGAGCCTAGCATATGCTAGGCAAGGACTTTACCATTAAGCTATAGTCCCAGCTCCATGTCTTTACTATTACTGGAACCCATCATGCTTTCACCTTCTGTAGTGATTTATATCTTGTTGTTGTCTCTGCCTGGACTTATCTTCTCCCAGATGTTCCCACTTCCTTCTTCCTCACTCCCTTCGGGTCATATCTCAGATAATATTTTATCTTGTGCGTTCCTTAACTTCTTTCACCTAGGTTTACCGGCCAGATTATCATGTGTTTAGCTTGACTATAATAATTTCTCTCCCTTTTTTATTTCTTTATGGTATCCATAAGATTTTAGAACAATGCCAGATTTATATTAAGTGCTCAATAAATATTGGTTATATAAAAAATGAACAAATACTCTAATGCAACCCAGTGATGAGATACCCTAATAAAAATTCTTCCTATTAATTACCAATAAATGCTAACAAACAAAGCCTTTCTTACTCAAGCAGCATCAATCTGGTTGGATAAAATCCAGGAACTATGACAATTACTGCCAACACCCACTCAGAACCCCTTTTGCCCCATCCATCTGCTAAGTGTTTCTATTCATGTATTTGGCTTGCGGCTTTGTTTTCAGTCCCATCTAAACTTTTTCTTGCCCAAAGGAATGAAGCATAATCTCAGTGTCTAGTACATATTTAGCCTTTTCCTGTCTATGACTTTGTGTTATTTCTTTTCCCTGGCATTCCAAACCACAGCTCTATGGCCTCAGTGGTTATCCTACAGTCAGGCCACCTTCTCTGCTCACCATATTGCCGAATCTGAAACAGATTCAAATTTTCTACAGAGTGCGTTAAGTACCTGCTTCATAATGGGAATGTACAAACAAGCTGACTAAGTTGTGTGTGGGCAGTACAACTGTGAAAAGTAGTTTTCAAGCTGCTTTTAAAAGGAGCTGCTTGAGTGGTTAGGCTTATGACAATGAGCAGCATAAGATTATACTCATGCTCATGAGACTGTAAAAAATGTGAAGAACTGAGTTTTTCAGAATTTAAAAATACTAATGTACACTTCTTTATACAAAACCAAAATAAATCACTATTCTACTGAAGTTACATGAGGTTTTTTTCCTATGAAGGTTTTGAAGCATTTTATAAGTTTAACACAATCAGTCTAGCAAGGAGAATAATAGGAAATACAACTCTCATGCAGTAGTTAAGTGGCTATGGAAGGTCCATGAAACTTACAGGATAGTCATACTCAAATCCGGCTTCTTAACTTTTTTTAGGGTGATCTTTCTAACAGATGACATTAACTTAGGAAACCAAAAACAAGAGTTTATTTTACATTTTAGTTATGGTTGCAATATTTTCATAACCAGTCTCAGAGCATGGTGTATTTAAAAGAGAACTAGAACAAGAGCCAGGGTTTAGTCACAGTTCTACAAAAAAGAAATTGTACAACTTTAAGTAAGTTACTTACCCTCTCTGAACCTCAGTTCCTTCATCTGGGCAATAAGGGGATTGAATAACAATCATTCTCCACTGAAGGCTGAAGAATATTGACCCCTGGAGGGAGGTTGGAATGTTATGATGGCATTTTTGTCATTTAATAGGCATGGAATAATAATATTAAATATCCTAAAATGTGCATGCCAGTCCTGTACAATCAAGAACTGCCTTCCCCATAATGCCAATGTCCCTCTGGGTAAACACTGGGCTGGCTGATTCTTAAGATCAATTCCAGCTCTGATGTTCTTTGATGCTGTCATACTAACTTTCTTGGGATCACTTTGTTAAGGAGTAAAAAGCAGCTAACATTTGGAACCAATAAAACTATTTTTTCAAATAATGTCATTTGGATATGATATGAAACTTCAACTCTTGTACAGCCAATAGATGGCCTTTTTTGGAAATATACACTGATTATGATGAAATAACATAAAGAATTAGGAAGAGGAAAAAGCATGCATACAATTGCAATGTTTCTGGATATTTTAGAAAATGAAAACTATTAGCTCAAAGAAAATTATTAAAAAGAAGCATAATGTCACCCCTAGAGTAAATACTAAAAGAAAAAAACACATATAGATGCAGGGCCAAAAGGAAGATGGAGTGAATTTTAAAATAATATATTCAATTACTCCAATAAGGGGAAATAGTAGAATAAACACCAGAATGGACATCACGAAACAAATAGCAAAATTGTAGACCTAAGTCTAACAATATCAATGATTATAGTAAATATTAATAGATACTTAATAAGCTCCCCAACTAAAATATAGAAATTATTAGAATGGATAAAAACTAAGACCCTAGTATGTTATACCTTCTAGAGATACACTTTAATAATAAAGACACAAATTAGCAGATAAAACATGAATGGCCCAAAAGAAAGACAATATGAACAGTACACATAGGAAGGTAGGAGTCACTATGTTAATATAAGATAAAACAGCCTCCAATAAAATAGTATTAATAGAAATATAATAAGAAATTTAACAACAAATAGGGGAATAAATTCATAAAAATGTAACAACCATGTTTATGTATTAATAAAGAGATTCAAAATAATGAAACAAACTTAACCATGTAAAGGGGAAAATAGATAAGTTCCCAATCATAGCCAAAGAACATCCCTCTTTCAGCATTGAAAAATAACAGTCTATTAAGATACAGAATATCTAAACAACTTTTTCAATCACTTTGAGCTAGTTGATATTTATAGAATTTTGTACCTTACAAGTGCAAAGTGCACATTCCTTTCAAGTGAAGCTAGACAAATGTCTGAACTAAAAGAAAAAGAAGTCCAGTGCATTTAATAGGACTAATGTCATACAGAGTATGTTCTGTGATGACATGGAAGTTCAACTGTAAATCAATAACATTAACACACTTAAAAAGGAAACAAATATTTGGTATTAAACCTCTAAATGACCAAGAGAGGACAGAATAAATCACAAAGAAAATTAGAATATCTTTGAACTGAATAATAATGACAATGAAAATCTATGTCATTCAAAATGTGGAATGTAGATAAAGCAGCACTTACAGGAAAATTTGTAGCTTAAAATACGCATAATAGAAAAAAAGACTCCACCCTAAAAAGTAGGAAAAAGAAGGGAAAAAAATCTGTCATCTTTTTATGTATAATTTTTATGTTTTTATTTACCATTTCAAATAAATGTAATCATTTTGTGGTAGTTTATTATAGCAACAATAATCTTTCATCTTAAAAGGAAATAAATAATGAAGATAAAAAAAGGAGCTAGGGTGTAGCTCAGTGGTGGAGCACTTGCCTAGTTCCATCCCCAAGCACTTAAAAAAACAAAACAAAAAAGACAAAAACAGATATCTGTAAAACTGAAAATAGAGAATATGAATACAAAGTTTGTTTCTTTGAAGAGTGCAACACAAGCTAAACTGATCAAGAACCAAGGAGAATGTTAATTGCTTAGATTAGAAATTAAAGAGAGGTTATCACTAGAAATCTCACTAATATTAAAAGTATAATAAGGGGAGCTTGTCTGTTACCTAGCTCCTCAGGAGGCAGAGGTAGGAGGATATCTATCCAAGGCCAGACCAGTGAGAAGTGCAAGATTCTACATGAAAACAATTTTAAAAAAAAGGATTGGGGTGTGGCTCAAGGGGTAGAGCACTTGCTTAGTAAGAGCAAGGCCCTGAGATCAATCCCCAGTACCACCAAAAAGTATAGGGAATAACTTTATACCAAAGTAAGCAATATAGATGAAATGGAAAAATTCATCGAGAAATACAATTTATCAAAAACTGACCAGAAAATCTCATTTACATAACAAATCTTAGGGAGAACAAATTTGTTATTAAAAACTTCAGGCCTCTTATAGTTTCATTGGTAAGTTTTATTAAACATTTAAGCAGAAATAAGATGTACCTTAAAGAACCTCCTTTAGAAAATAGATGAGAAGAGATCAATTCACAATTGATAATGCAAAACATAAACTCAAAAATAAAACTTGAGGAATTCATTAAATAAAGAAACTAAGAAACCAGTATTACTCATAAATAAAAGGACAAATCAACACAATTTGAACAAATAAAGAAAATCTTAAAACAACTCATAACAATATATCCTCTATCCCTGGAGCATAAAGTTGGTTTAATTAAAAATAATCAATGCAATATTTATTGAATAAAAGAGAAATAAAATTATGCAAAATTCAAAGCTGATTCACAATAAGAATGTTTAGCAAACTGAGTTTAGAAGGAAAATTATAATCCAGACAAAAAGCACATACAAAACTCCTAGAAGCACCATTATATTCACTGGTGAGATTTTGGATGCTTCTGTCTATCAAGCAAATGAAGAATGGCTATGCTCACTGTATCTGTTCAACAGTTCACTGAAGGTGAATAAGGAAAGCACAACAATGAAGGGCTAATGATCATATTGGAAGAAGCAGCAGCCTTTTTAGTTTTAGATCTCAGAAGGTATATATAGAAAATCACAAGGAATTTACAAGTTACATTACTAGAGTTCACTTACAGCATTTAGCAATGTAGCAGAATACAAGTGAAAGTTAACATACAAAATCAAATATTTTCATACAAAACAGCCTCAGTTGGAAGAGGTAAAATGAAAGTAATACAATTTACAATGGCAACAAAACATCAAATTCCCCAAAATAAATCTAACAACAGATGTGCAAGACCTCTACAATGAAAATTACAAACCACTGCTGAGATATTAAGACCTAAAGAAATAGAAACATATGCCAGATTTATAAATTGGGAAACTTAATGTTTTTAAGATGTCAGTTTTACTCAGACTTATCTGTAGATTCAATAAACCTTAAGTATAATCTTGCCGTGCCTTTTTTGTGGAAACTGGCAATCTGATTTCCTACATACATGTGGAATTCCAAGGACATGGAATAATGAAAGCAGTTAGAAAAATAATACATTTGGAGAGACACACTACCTTATCTCAAGGATTATTGTAAAATTACACGACTAAAGACAGAAGGGTACTGCCATAAGGATTAATAGAACATAGTCCAGAAAGAGACCCTCACACTTAAAACAGTTATTACCTTTTTGGAAAAGTCACTAAATCAGTCCAATGTTAAAAGGAATGTCTTTTTAACAAATGTCAATAGAAAAATTGGCTGTCCATACGGGAAAATACTGAAACACAAACCATACCTCCTATCATAAATAAGAGATGCATCATTGACATGAGCATGAAATAATACATATATTATGTTTGTCTAATAAATACAACTTAGTAATGGAAGGAACAAACTACCAAAAATATGGAAAAATCTCAAAAGTATTATGCTGAATGAAGGAAACTTTATACTAGAGAGTAATACTGTATGATTCCACTTACATGAAGTTCTAAAACAGGCAAAACTAATCTACTGTGGAAAAGAATCAGAACATTGCCTGTGGTGAGGATGTGGGCGGGATGTGATTGGGAATGCGGCATTAGGGAGCTTCCTGGAGTCATGGTAATGTTCTATATTTTGATAGAGATTTGAGTTACATGGTGTATTCATTAGTCAGCACTCATCAAATGTTACACATAAGATTTTGCATTTCATGTAATGTAAATTTCATCTTAAGTAAAGAACTAGAACTACAAATTTCATTCTGGTTAATGATGTACATGCTGAAATGTTTCCAGAACAAGTGAGCTAATATCTACCATTTATTTTTAAATACATTAAATGAAATAAGGTAAATTAATGGATTTAGTGTAAATAAATGATAAGCAGGAATGGTATAGTTAATTCTAACAAGCTATGTAATGTATATATTGGTGCTCACTGCCCTATTCTTCCAAGTTTTTTGAATGCTTCAATAAATTTATTATGGAATTTTGGCAAAAATAAAACAGATAAAAGGAGCAGATGAATATTTTTATATGTATATTGTGCTTCCACTTATGTATATATACATACATTCATACATATTATATGTACCTTCTTGTATTCTATGCATAAAACTTTTAGGGAGAGGAAGCAAAAGATTGTTAATGGTGGTGATTACTTTGTGGCTGCCACAGGGAGTAGAGATTCAGGTTTCAGAAAGATATACTCTTCATTGTAAGCCACTCTATACTGCACAGAATCTTATTTTATTAATGTATTACTTTATCAGAAGATGCTATATAGAAGGTTAAAATAATAAAATATAAATTCCTCCAGACATCTCATCTCTATTTTATGAGCTAGCAACGGACAGACTTAATTTGAGAGACTAGAACTTGGAATCCAACTAGGTCTTGGCTATGCTAATCATGTGGGTAGGCAAATAATCAGTTTCAGGAACATGAGTATATGTGTGCTCATACATCTACGTGGCCTTTAGACAGACTATTGCAAGTCTATGAGCTTTTGCTGCTGATCTGTAGGTTAGAGGTACTATTAAAAGACTGCAACTTTTAATTACATGATCTGTACAAATACATACAAGGTCTCTTCAAATGTCTTAGCCTCATGATAGCAAACTCCAAAATAAAGTGAAAAAAGAAATTGGTTGAAAATAATTTGACTTGCTGAATTTTGACAAAGAGCCAACATAGTAGCACAAATGCTCAGGAAACCATTGATAAACTACCAGAATAAACTTACATACTTGACAGACTGCTACACCCTACACTTGCTGATAAAAGACCCTGTCAATTCATCCTTAATGAGCCCCTGCTGTTTGAATGCCTGGGAATATTTGTTCAGAGGAACCCAAGTTATATGCTGAGTTCCTTGACCTTAATACATTACTCCCAAGACATACAGAAGAAATTATAAAAAGAATTCTATTAGATTATCAATATATTCTGGAATGTAAGAGTTAATCTTTATCTATCTAGAGAAATCATTTATCCAAACAACTACTTCTCTAAAGATTACAGTTTTCCAGAGTCTATTCAACTGTTAGAAGTTTGTAGGGATATGGCACAGCCACAGTGGCATATTCAAAATGCACATATATATCTGGTTCAGATTTTGTTTCACACATATCCACATTTGACTCCTGTTAATTTTCCATCACTGTTACAAAATACCTGAGAAAATCAACTTAAATAAGGAGAGATTTATTTTACCTCACAATTTTAGAGGTTTCAGTCTATGGTCACTTTTGATTCTGTGTTTCTAGGCCTGTGGTGAAGCACGCACACTCATGGCTGAAGAGTGTGGTAGAGGAAAGTTGATCATCATGGCACCCAGGAAGCAGAGAGTGAGACAAAAAGTGGCCAGGGACAATTCCACCAACTAGGCCCCTCCTTCTATTAGCCTATTCAACTATAAACTCATCAGTGGGTTCACCCATTTAAGAAGTTAGTGCCCTCACGACCTAATCACCTTTCAATAGTGCTACCAGCTGGGGACTAAGCTGTTAACGCATGAGCCTTTGGAGACATTTTATATACAAATCATAACAGCTTTGTGCAAAAGAGAAAGGAAGATCATTATCAGGTAGGAGAAAGCCAACACTTCTATATGTTCCCATTGACCTAGTATATAGCAGTGCTCCTGGAAATTGTAGTGTTGCCAATTCAATGTTTCATTAATCCAGCAAATATTTATTTAGAATATTAATATTGTCTGCCAAGCACTATCACAATCACAGTAAAGGTAAAACTGTGAAAGAAAGACCAGGCTCTAGTTTTTGTGAGGTTTGGCAATCTCACTGAGGAAGATAGACAATAAACAAGAAAACATACACAATAAGAAAATTTTAGATGGTGTTAACTATGAGGATGATGTGATAGTGACTTACAGTGGAGGCAGGACAGCTTTCTCTAGAGTGGCCTGGGAAGCTTCTCTGAGGGGCTGATATAGAAGCTAAGATTGAGCAATGAGAAATGTGGATCTGGAAGCAACACAAGTGAAGGAACAACAAGAATGTGAATCAATAAGGACCGATTATTAAATAGTCATGTACTGATTTAAATGACTTGTGGGATCCAACTCCAACTGTTCTCATTCAGTAGGTCTGAGTTGAGCACCCACATGTGCACTTGAGCCAGCATCATGTTCACCCCAAGATATTTCTAATTCTAATGGTCTATGAACCACATTTTGAGAAGCACAGACTTAGGTCCTGCTTCTTCTATATGTGAAAGGGATTTCATACACTCAAGGTTTAATCCATCAAGGGAATCAAAAGCTTTATACATAGAGAAAGGATCCCTAGAATTTTCTAACCCTAGAGGCATGGGTGACAATGGAATAGTCAGGCCAATTGGAATCATTGTCAAGCAAGGCTGGAGAGAGGGTAGAGATAGCAACATAAGCTAAAGTAGCATAGTGTAGGCCACATGTCTAGTCAGACAATTTCCAATTAGCAGAAATCATTGAGATCTGTAAGAACTGATGATTGTTCAAAAGCAGGCTGCTCTCTGCCTTGCTTTGTATTTCCTGCTGTGTGAGGGTGGACCTGAGCTCATAGGTGTTGATTGGCAAAAGGAGGTCTTCAGAAGCCAGCAGATGTACTGTCTCTAAGGGAGAAAGGGTTGAGATGTTAAAGTTTACCTCTCTCATTGCCTCATCTCACCACATTGTTGACTGAGAGAAACCGGTAGGGAAGAAATAGAATCTACTTTTTATTTCCAGCCCAGATGATGATAATGAGCTTTACCACATTCTAATTACCGATTTCTGCCTGGAGGAACATCTTGGCTTTTCCAATTAACAATAATTTAATATGTTATTGCTTATCCTTTGTTCTTTTTCTTTAAGATCATCCAATTGCTGCATACTCCTTTTGTTTTTGTAGCCTTAAATACCAGTATTGTTTTTTTTCTTATGAGATTTTTCTTAGATCTTGCCCTAATTATCAAATATTTCCAGTTGTATTTAAAATCATGCTTGAACACTTTGTATTTTTGACATGTATTAAAAGAGTGTATTAAGTATCTTGTGTTTGTTATTTGGGGAATAATGGAAGTTATAAGGTATTGTTTTGAATTTTTAACAACAAACCATTTTCCTCTCTTTGAGCTATTATCATTATAAGGTATATGCAATTTAAACTAAATTGCCTCTTTTTTGCAAACCAGTGACTTCAAAACTAATTTCTTTTGCTGATTGAATAACCAGCCCAGGAGCCACTCTGTACTTTCCTGCCTTTCACAATGTGGGAATAAAACCATCCAAGAAACACAGTGGTTTCACTGTATTTGTGAAATATTTTATTTAAAAAAAATAAGTGCTAGCATAAAATTTCTGAAGATGTCGTTCAAATAATAAGTATCTGGTAGGCATTTTAATTAGTGTACTCCACACTGCACTTGGAGCCAATACTTCATAATTTACTGTACTGCAATGTAACTGAACATTGCACTGCAATGTATCTAAACTTCTTGATGGCAGAAAACATACCATGTCTTTGTATGTGCCATAATGTTAAGCAAAAATCAAGGGTCAGATGGAATTCTAAAGATTGATATATTTCATCACCAATCTTCTCTTGATGTGCTGGCTATAATCATGTTAAATGAGCATCTCTGAGTATAAAATTCAGTAGAATTAATCTTTCTAACTAATTGTTCATCTAAAGCTTCACTGAAATCATGCTTTTGCCCCTCTCTGTGCTCTCACACAGGCTGACCAATCTGCTGAGAGGAGGGGGAAAAGTGTAGAATAGACACATTTCCCGCAGTTTTTCCAGTCTTCTTTAGAAAATTCTATAGCTTAAAGGCCAGAGTACAATTTTCAAGACCACTCTATTAACAGAACTCATCAACTTTATTTCATTCATTTCATTTACAGAACTTCTGATAGAATAGAAGAAATGTAACCTCTGAACAATTTATTACAAAGGACAACACCTTTAATCAGGTGATTTACTTCAAAAAAGGTTATAGATAGTGGAATATCTCAACACTTACCAACTCACCCTTGTCAAGAGATTGGGCAGTTTAACCCACTGCAGTAAATCATTGCCTCATTCAAACACAGTAGTAATGTGTCTGTGAGAATTTCATTCCAATGAAAATGGAATTTTCATTCCATTCAAATTTGCTAAAAAGCTCTTTTGTTGATTTGTGCTTATGTAAGAGAATGTGTTCTTAATGTTGACCTAACCTCAGCTGTAAACATGGGGAAAAGACTGGGAGTAATAGAATCAGTTCTGAGCAGAGTTGGAAGAACTGTTTCTAATCCTAATTATATCACTTATTAGTCAGATAACCTTGGGCAAGTCATTGCATCTCTCAAAGGCTTTGACTGATGTCCTATAGTGCAACCTACCCTCCTACTTTTCAGGGCTGTGAGGATTTATATACTTTGTAAGTGGTCAAATATCATGTAAATTTAAGGGATGACACCCACATGTTAAATTCCTCCCTTGAGCCATAGTTTAATGGATTGAACACAAATTTTCCCAGGGGCAGGGAGAAATTCTAGTGTCTAAATGAATAGAATTTGAAGTCCTACTGGCTGTAACTTGCTTCTTTCATATAAACACTGTTCAGTTCTCTCTAGAAATATATATCTTATCCCTGTCTTTGACATGGCTAACTTGTTTCTAAATACTCCTTTCCTTAATACAGTTCCTCTTACTGATGCATTGAAGTTCTTTATGTGTTCTGGATACAACTTTTTGGGGGAGGTTATATACATTATAAATATCTCCTCACATTGTATGGCATTTTTAACTTAAATTATTTTTGCATCAATATTTTCCAAAAATTTATAGTGATTCTATTTGTCAAATCATTCCTTTTATAGATTATACTTTCTTTGTCTTCTTATAGAAATATTTCTTGACTCTAAGATCATTAAAGTTTTTCCTAAATTTTCTTCTAGCAGATTAATGAAAGTTTTGCTTTTCATATTAGACTTTTAATCTGCCTAGAATTAATTTTTGTTTATAGTGTGAAATAAAAAATACATCTTTAGTCAACTTTCAATTCCACTTTCCCTCTCAGAGCTCTGAAGAACAATGTATCCTTGCTCTTCTCCACCTTCTAGAAGCCACTGGATTTCTTGCATTTCTTGATTTATGACTGCTTCATCTATGTTCAAAGCTCACAGTATAACAACTTCAAATCTCTTCCTCTCTCTCTTGAAGTTGTCACATTTTCTCTCTTCTGTGTTGTACTCTCTCTCTTCCTCCATTTTATAAGAATAGTTGTAATTACATTTAGGGTCCACCTGGGTAATCCAGAATAATCTCCCTATCTCAAGATCTTTAATATCTGTCAACCCCCAGTTACCATATAAAATAGCAGTTACTGGTTTCAGGGATTAGGGCCTGGAGAGATTATGGGGTTATTATTCAGTCTACCATATACTTTATTAGATACACAAGCTTCTTGAAGTCCTATTAGTTTTATTAACCTGTAAATTCTTAGTGCATCACATCCCTGGATCAATGCAATTTTGCTTTAGTTCTATGCTATTATTGTAAATTCCTTCAAAGAAGACTTTGTATCTTTAGCTAATTTTTGTCTTTTTCATGTTTTATTTTATTATTTTCATATTAGTCAAAATTAGTTGTACAAAGGCATTTCATTGTGATATTCCCAAACATGCATATATAATGTACCTTGATGTAATGCATCCCTTCTATGATACTTTCTTAAGTGTCCTCCCTCCTACTTTTCCTTTAGCCATTTTTTAGTGAGTTTCATTATGTTAATTAGTCTACAACAGCACAGTAAATTCAATCCACTTAAGGCAATATGGCAGAGTAGGAAAAGATCTAGAATCCAATCCTGGTTGTATTTTTAATTAACAGTGAATTTAGGGCAAACACATTTGTTTCTTCCGAATTCTCTATCTTTATTAATAAAATGGAGAGGAGAGGATGAGATTAGCTGGTAAAGTCCCAAGCCCCATCCACTCCTGATTCATCCAGGGCATTTCTGCTTTAATCTGTTTAATGTAGCTACTGAACTTTTTAAACAAAATTTCATTTAATAAGAGAAAGTATTTTGCTACTTTAAAAACTTTGGAAAATTATTGTTCTCAATGCAACCCACCATGTGGATATTGAAACTCAGGCAGGCGAATTGCTTTGCCTCCTGAATTTACTCTCTGAAATCATTGCCTTGAAAACGTGCACCTATCATGTTAAAAAGGCCACTATGATCATTTTCTGTCCTTATCCTGGGTGTTACTATCATTCTCCCTTGTACCTACTCAAAGGATAACTGTGTAAGCTCTAAGATATCATATAAATATATTATCAGTGACATATTTCCTATAAGGGGACCAAGATCCAAGTCTGCTGCACAGATCATAAATGCATAACCACAGCCCCAGTTGTTGTTTTGAAAGAAAAGGTATAGTAGCACTAGCCTACCAGTAAGTCAGGCAACTTAACTATATTCAATGTGGTGAGGTACACAAAATGCTCATTGAAAGCAGGAATGATGCCTTATTCATATTCGTACACAAATTTATGCTAAATACATGACATCATATCTTCCCTAAATGGATGTATATCTTAGTACATTACATTGCAAACACAACTTCACTCTGTCTTCATCAATGAGACAGGCAAGTTGATTAGATTGACTATGAGTCAATATTTGCAGTCACTCAGGTATGACTAACATTGTCTCGCTCTACACTTTATAATACAACTCTTAGATCTTACTGTCATACATCTGAGAAACGGTCAATAAAATTACTAATGAGGAAAAGCTTAGCTTTTCTTTCATGTATTTCCACAGTTTTCCTGAAAATTTAAAACAAATTTCAGTCTCATTTAGTCATATGAGAAATAATCATGTTTATGTATTCTGATCACTCAATATCGATGTGACCTTAAGCAATCCCTTCACAATCCAGTGTGCCATTTTTCACATCTGTAAAATGAAATGACTCAGACTAAATGATCCCCAAATTCCTCTTCAGATTCAAAAGTCTATGATCTGTTATTATGTGCATAAATATATCACTTTAACCCACTAAATCAATTTTCTGAAATGTTTTCACCATTCAATAGCTATTTAATGCTTACTAGGTGCAAAAATTTCAATCAGAAAGATAAAATAGGAGCAGGAAGAAAGGGTTGATTCTATTAGTGATAGATAATATTATTCATCTGCACAAATTGTGATGTCTGGGTATTTTTCAAGTCGACCAAGGGTAACTATGGCAACATAGTTTAAATTGACTATTGTCTTATTGTAAAGTGCCAGCACTTCACAAATTCTTCCTCTGCAACAATGATGGTGAAGGAAGAAATCCACTACTCATTTCTCGATTAGTTATGATCTTTCTCATCAGTAACTTTAAGGAGAAAAAGGATGAGGGCTTGAGTTTATTAACTGGAGCACAAAGCAGAGTGCCGATGTCATCAATATTATAGTCTTATTATCAATAAGACTTGGTGTCTGTCTTGATGAGGATGATTCAAAACCTGGTGGGGAGCAAGGTTCAAAACCTTGCTCATGGTGATACAGAGTAACTTGGTGGTACTACTAAACAAAATGAGAAAATCATAAGAGACAGCACTAATGATAGGAGTTTCCTGATCTTTGCTCCCTTCATTTATTACTTGTTCTCATGAGGTTTTAATTATAGTTGCTTTGTTCCTACAAATTCTGACATAACATAGGCACTTGTGTGTTTTAGCTGAATTTAATCAATACATAATTGGGGCAATACATTGACTGTGGTTGTGGTAATATTATTTTGTTTTATCATATGCAATCATTTTCTCTTGGAAAAGAAATGGTTGAATATATGTTATTTCATAAAGTTGAACTTAGCACAGGTTTATGGAAATGAATGTTCACAGTATAGCTGGGCCATAATTTACTAGTTTGAGTACCATGGTTCTCCTGGTTAGAATAGAGAATGACAATTTGCATTCATTCCTTTTTAGCATATATTGTTCCCTAGATCATGCCCCCTAAATCACAGCACTATGATCATGTATGATCAAAGCTAACAGCTAAGTATAGTGTATCATGGAAGAAGTAGTCACACATGTACTTCATGGAAAATAGTCATTTGGGCCCAAAGCAGCATATTCAAACACAGGTTTTGCTGATCTGGTTGCACTTACAGAATGTTACCATGTTCTTGATGCACTTCACAAGTGAACTGAATACTGATTCCATTCTTTAAAGTCATGATGGTTTGTCCAAAGGTATTACTAAGTTTTTGCACATGCAAATTAAATACAACTTGAGACCTCTCTATAATGTATGGAGTCCACAGAGGTAAATGGTTTCCTGGAAACAAGTGGCATATCAGGATCCCAGTCAGTATATTTAAGTTACACTTTACATTTTCCCAACCACCAAATACACTCTTTGAGAGTCAAAATACACGGGAAGTATATAGCTTTATTGTCCTACATTAAAATTTTTCTTTTTCATTATCTAAATCAATTAATCTTCTTAGAGTTCTTAATCCCTTTTTCAACTATGTTACAGAAGTTATATTGTTCTGGTAATTTTATTCAAAAACATAGCATGAGAAGTATAGAATAATTCTTTTAACTAGAATGGGTAATTCATAATTAATTTTATATAAAGTTTCAGCAAATAATAGTTTGAAAATACATCATTTTCTTTTAAGTAATATATCCTTTGACAAAATTGAGTACTCATTTCCCTTTAAGATCTTGAAAGAAAGGAAATAGTTACCTTGTCAGCTGGCATTGTTAAATAATTTCTAAGCTCAACCTATGTATCTGAACCAGTGTGAAACTCTTAAAGTCTTTTGCAACTTCTTGCCAGAGCTGAATTTGCCCTAAAAAGAAGCTCAGTAACTTTTCCTAAGCTCCACCTTCAACTCTTAGCCATCCATCTTTCTCTGGCCCTGTATTTCATATCTCTACCCCACTTCCTCATTTGTAGATTTTGCCCATTAACCTAACTCTTTTTTGGAATTACTGATTGGATTTTCATATTTATCTCCTTTCAATTGTTACATTGCACATGGATACTGTTACTCAACACAATGAAGACCAAAAGGCAGTGGGGTTACAACCCAGGTGCAACACCTCAGGCTTCAGCTTGTCCAAGAACAGAGGTAAGATATTCTGCCTGATTTAACATTGAACATTTTGTGATCTCAAAACAAAATTCATGGGCCTAGATTTTCAAGTCAGAAATAAGTACAAATGCATTTTGATAATTAGATTAGTGTCATTAAAAAAATAAAGAGGCAGGGGTTGAAGGAAGAAGAACAGCTTATCAAAGTGATATAGATTCATGCTCAGCCACATACTAGTTGATGACATGGACAATTCACTTACTTTTTATTTTTATTTATTGTATATTAATGATAATTTACTAGGGACATTGTAGGAATTAAAGATAACAAAAGTAACAGTTTTCAAGAAAATAATCTTCACTGAAACTAGAAGGGGGAATAAGATAGGTACCATTTAAAAAAGAATGAAACCTTTGACGATTTACAAAATGGCTAACAAATTAATTTCCTAAAACAAATCCCATTTTCCTTTAGCTCCTGGGACCTCCTAGCAGAGTTATTTGTTCATGCTGACTGGCTGCTGCCATTTTTTATTTACAATTTTTTCCATTACATCATCATGCTGATTTCTTACATGCAGAAATAGCTGCCTTTATATTTCATGTCTTCTTTCCAATATCAAGACTAATACAGCACAGTGACATGAAAAATAGCCATTCTGCTACAGCATGCGCTACCACTCATAACATGATTCACTGATGCAGTTTTGGTCGTGCAATGCTCTTTGATTTGAAGTTCTGGAGGTCTATGGTTTCCCTCTACATTAACTTTGAACATGTTCTGTCAGTATTCTAACATGCAGAGGCTTTGGACTAAAAAATGCTCTTATTTTGAGAGATAAGAACTCTACCATTCAGTATAGAACTGTGGTTTGCAAAGCAATTTGATCTTTTTATTAGTTCTCATGCCTTTGTTTACATAATAAATGTCACGCCACAATTTACATAATGATTGGCTTCCCAAAGTATTTCATTGTTTTTCCTTCATTTCATTTTTGTAAATAACTACAACAAAAAGCCTTTTAATTGATTGAGAAGTCTATAAAGTAATCAATGGCCATGCTGAGGGCAATTCCATCCATAGCTTGTCTGTTTCCTTGTAACTTAAAAAAATTCCCCATCACATTCTGGGAGATTCTTTCTTCAAAACTATGAAATACTCTCTTTGTTCTGGGATATCAATTCTTCATATCTTTATACCTGTAAAGTCATGTATCTGTAGAAGACTCAATTCTCTATTTTTAACTGTACTAATGGCCAATTTTCACACAATAGAGCAACCTGACCAAACACTGACCTGAAACAGCATGCTAAGACAGATGACATGTAGACCTGCCGCTACAATCCAAAATACTAGCTGTTAAAAGTTATATGTAGCAACAGTGAAAGCAGGGCTCTTTAAAGATGGCATCCACAGTACAACTTTGGAAGAGTTATTTTCAGCTCAGTTTAGATAGACATTGAATTCATGCTCTGGGACAATGGAGTGAGCCCTTTTGTGGGCTGAGGTTGACATTTCAACTGATTGACACATATTTTTTGAGTCCTTGCCATGTGTCCAAGGCTGTCAAAGTTGCTGAGTTTTTTGATTTCGTTAGAAGGTAAAAACAGAGTTTTAAGGCAGAGATCAAATTTATGGAGTGAAAATCTAAAACAAAAATGTGTGTGCCAGGGTCTGGGATAAAGTACCTTAAAAGTTCTTTAAATAGGCTATCTGAGGAGCAGGCTAGGGGGCAGGCACAGCAAGACACAGCCATACCCATGATGCATATGGCCTCAGAGTAGAACTGGGGAAACGAATGCAGCTCTCCAGTCATCCTGTTTCCCCTCCCCCCAGCTCCCATTTTCCTTTGGAGAGAGCACTAGATGTCTCTGGGGTTTTGTTTTTTACATATAGGCAAATCAGTAATTGGTAGATAGTAACTTTCTATGTGTACACTCTTCTCTGGATACTGAAGAGGGGGATATGTAGAGGAAATATGTATGGGCTGCAGATTCCAGTTGTTTACAGTTTATTTAGGGAGTGATGATATCTGTGCATATCAATTCTACCCTAAGAGTTTGTACTATGGGCCAAATGAAAGCTATAACTTTTAAAGGTTATGGGAATTCATAGCTCTTTATCTCTTTATGTCAATTTCCATCTTCCTTCCCTGACTTCACAAGGTAGGGCATATTCTTTCAATATTGGCTCTCCTAGAACTTCCACTGTTCTTCCTAGTCCTTTTTCAGGATTATTTTATTTCTAGCCACATCTTCATGTGACCTATAATCAGCATGAAAGACCAAGGTCTTTTTTCTCTTCACCACTATATCTCTAGTACCTAGACTAAGGCCAGTATCCTCATGATGTACTTGATTTATTGTATCTTCTAATGTTGATTTTAATTAACTTTATTTAGATATGATTTACATACAATGAACTGTGTTCATTTGAACTGTTCAAGTTTTGATAGAGACTGACATCCATGGAACCACCACTACAATCCAGGTACAGACCATATCTGTCACTCCAAGAGTTCTCTTAAGTCCCTTTACATACCATCCCTACCTCTGATCCTGGACCAGGCAACTACTAATGTGTTTTGGCACTATGCCTTAGTCTGAATTTTCTAGAAATTCATCAACATGAAATATGCAGTATGTACTTTTGTGTCTAGGCCCCTTCATTCAGCATAATGATTTTAAAACTTCCTCATGTTAGTGTAATGCCACAATAATTTTTCTTCATCCTTCAGCAGTGTTTTCTGACAAATAATGCATTTCCATTTTATTATCAGATTTTCTCATATATTATTTCAGTCATTTTACCATAACAAATGAACAAGTGCTTTCCATGTAGCATATAATAATTTGTAATCTGCTCAGAAGAAAGGAACTTCATAAGAGGTCTCAAATTTTTTTTATTGTTAAATGAACTTGGATAAAGTAGTGGAATGCGTATTACATGATTTTATTCATTTGAAGGTCTAGAGTTAATTTTCTTTGTTTTTGTTTTGACTGATTCCTTGTTAGATCTATTAGCTAGTCATTGCTTTTACCTTGCGATATAGCTGACTAAGCACTTGCTATAGAAGTAGGAAACATAAAAGTTGTCACTTGCTTGTTACTAATTTGAGATTTTGTTATTTGTATTAGTTTCAAAGCTGGGTATCTTTTTTAAGTGAAAATAATAATAAAGTTTATTCGGAAAGAAATTTAGTATAAACAGGATAAAAGTGGGGAGAAATGGGAGATGGGGAGAAACATTTCCTGCTCCCCGTGCAGGAAATAGGAGTAAAGACTCCAAAGCTGAGTATCTTTAAAAGAATATTTTTAAGTCACTTATCAATTTTGTAAAGGTGCACTTATTTCAAGCTGAATATTTTAAATCCACAAATCAACTTAGCTGGGTTTGCAGAAACCATAATTTACTGTAATCAGTGGAAAGGGAAAAGATAAATGAGACTACTGTGTGAACTCCTACTATTTCCTCAGGACACTTCACCTACCTTATGCCATTTGTGGTCTTTAAATACCGGATGACAGTGACAGCATTTATCTGTATTTTCACTGTTAATAGAGCCTTCTTTTCTTTCTTGCTTTTCTAGCTCCAATATATAAATAGAACAAAATTCACTGTGGAGACTATTGTTAGGCAGTGAAGAGTTACTGAGTGGCAGTGAGCAGGAACTGACAAAAAGGGTCTTTTAATTCTATTAGTCTGATGATACCATACAGAATGCATTGAAGAGAGTAGAGACTGTAGCATGGGGAGCAATTAAAAGTTGTGTTTTTTTAAAATTTCCATTTATCTTTTAATTAGTATTTGATAGTCCTGTACATTGAAAGTAAAATATTTATTTATTTATTTTTCCCAGTCCTAAAGAATTTTTTATTTATTTATTTTTTTTTTCATTTTTCTTTTATTATTCATATGTGCATACAAGGCTTGGTTTATTTCTCCCCCCTGACCCCACCCCCTCCCTTACCACCCACTCCACCCCCTCCCGCTCCCCCCCTCAATACCCAGCAGAAACTATTTTGCCCTTATCTCTAATTTTGTTGTAGAGAGAGTATAAGCAATAATAGAAAGGAACAAGGGGTTTTGCTGGTTGAGATAAGGATAGCTATACAGGGCATTGACTCACATTGATTTCCTGTGCGTGGGTGTTACCTTCTAGGTTAATTCTTTTTAATCTAACCTTTTCTCTAGTTCCTGGTCTCCTTTTCCTATTGGCCTCAGTTGCTTTAAGGTATCTGCTTTAGTTTCTCTGCATTAAGGGCAACAAATGCTAGCTAGTTTTTTAGGTGTCTTACCTATCCTCACCCCTCCCTTGTGTGCTCTCGCTTTTATCATGTGCTCATAGTCCAATCCCCTTGTTGTGTTTGCCCTTGATCTAATGTCCACATATGAGGGAGAACATACGATTTTTGGTCTTTTGGGCCAGGCTAACCTCACTCAGAATGATGTTCTCCAATTCCATCCATTTACCAGCGAATGATAACATTTCGTTCTTCTTCATGGCTGCATAAAATTCCATTGTGTATAGATACTACATTTTCTTAATCCATTCGGCAGTGGTGGGGCATCTTGGCTGTTTCCATAACTTGGCTATTGTGAATAGTGCCGCAATAAACATGGGTGTGCAGGTGCCTCTGGAGTAACAGTCTTTTGGGTATATCCCCAAGAGTGGTATTGCTGGATCAAATGGTAGATCGATGTCCAGCTTTTTAAGTAGCCTCCAAATTTTTTTCCAGAGTGGTTGTACTAGTCTACATTCCCACCAACAGTGTAAGAGGGTTCCTTTTTCCCCACATCCTCGCCAACACCTGTTGTTGGTGGTGTTGCTGATGATGGCTATTCTAACAGGGGTGAGGTGGAATCTTAGTGTGGTTTTAATTTGCATTTCCTTTATTGCTAGAGATGGTGAGCATTTTTTCATGTGTTTTCTGGCCATTTGAATTTCTTCTTTTGAGAAAGTTCTGTTTAGTTCACATGCCCATTTCTTTATTGGTTCATTAGTTTTGGGAGAATTTAGTTTTTTAAGTTCCCTGTATATTCTGGTTATCAGTCCTTTGTCTGATGTATAGTTGGCAAATATTTTCTCCCACTCTGTGGGTGTTCTCTTCAGTTTAGAGACCATTTCTTTTGATGAACAGAAGCTTTTTAGTTTTATGAGGTCCCATTTATCTATGCTATCTCTTAGTTGCTGTGCTGCTGGGGTTTCATTGAGAAAGTTCTTACCTATACCTACTAACTCCAGAGTATTTCCTACTCTTTCTTGTATCAACTTAAGAGTTTGGGGTCTGATATTCAGACCCTTGATCCATTTTGAGTTAATCTTGTTATAGGGTGATATACATGGATCTAGTTTCAGTTTTTTGCAGACTGCTAACCAGTTTTCCCAGCAGTTTTTGTTGAAGAGGCTGCTATTTCTCCATCGTATATTTTTAGCTCCTTTGTCAAAGATAAGTTGCTTATAGTTGTGTGGCTTCATATCTGGATCCTCTATTCTGTTCCACTGGTCTTCATGTCTGTTTTTGTGCCAGTACCATGCTGTTTTTATTATTATTGCTTTGTAATATAGTTTGAAGTCAGGTATTGTGATACCTCCTGCATTGTTCTTTTGACTGAGTATTGCCTTGGCTATTCGTGGCCTCTTGTGTTTCCATATAAATTTAACAGTAGATTTTTCAATCTCTTTGATGAATGTCATTGGAATTTTGATGGGAATTGCATTAAACATGTAGATTACTTTTGGGAGTATAGACATTTTTACTATGTTGATTCTACCAATCCATGAGCATGGGAGATCTCTCCACTTTCTATAGTCTTCCTCAATCTCTTTCTTCAGAAGTGTATAGTTTTCCTTGTAGAGGTCTTTCACATCTTTTGTTAGGTTTACACCTAGGTATTTGATTTTTTTTGAGGCTATTGTAAATGGAATTGTTTTCATACATTCTTTTTCCGTTTGCTCGTTGTTAGTGTATAGAAATGCTAACGATTTTTCTATGTTGATTTTATATCCTGCTACCTTGCTATAGCTATTGATGATGTCTAGAAGCTTCTGAGTAGAGTTTTTTGGGTCTTTAAGGTATAGGATCATGTCGTCTGCAAATAGGGATATTTTGACAGTTTCTTTACCTATTTGTATTCCTTTTATTCCTTCTTCTTGCCTAATTGCTCTGGCTAGGAATTCCAGTACTATGTTGAATAGGAGTGGAGATAGTGGGCATCCTTGTCTGGTTCCTGATTTTAGAGGGAATGGTTTTAATTTTTCTCCGTTAAGTATAATGCTGGCTGTAGGTTTGTCATATATAGCTTTTATAATGTTGAGGAACTTTCCTTCTATTCCTAGTTTTCTTAGAGCTTTTATCATGAAATGATGTTGGATCTTATCAAAGGCTTTTTCTGCATCTATTGAGATGATCAAGTGGTTTTTGTCTTTGCTTCTGTTAATGTGGTTTATTACGTTTATTGATTTTCGTATGTTGAACCACCCCTGCATCCCTGGGATGAAGCCTACCTGGTCGTGGTGAATAATCTTTTTGATGTGTTGCTGAATTCGATTTGCCATTATTTTGTTGAGGATTTTTGCATCAATGTTCATTAAGGAGATTGGCCTATAGTTCTCCTTTTTGGAGGTGTCTTTGCCTGGTTTTGGGATAAGTGTAATAGTGGCTTCATAAAATGTGTTTGGCAGTTTTCCTTCCCTTTCTATTTCATGGAACAGTTTAAGGAGGGTTGGTATCAGTTCTTCTTTAAAGGTCTGATAGAATTCAGCAGAGAATCCATCAGGTCCTGGACTTTTCTTTTTGGGGAGACTCTTGATTGCTGCTTCAATTTCATTTTGTGTTATAGGTCTATTCAGGTGATTAATTTCCTCTTGGTTCAGTTTTGGATGATCATATGTATCTAGAAATCTGTCCATTTCTTTTAGATTTTCAAATTTATTTGAATATAGGTTCTCAAAGTAGTCTCTGATGATTTCCTGGACTTCCATGGTGTTTGTTGTTATCTCCCCTTTTGCATTCGAAAGTAAAATATTTAAATGAATAATGGCTATCAAGTTCTCTTCTCCTTAGCTTTCTATCCAACTCCTCAGAGCTAACTATTGTTAACAGTTTATTGTGCGTCTTTTGGATAGTTTCTGTGCGTGTACAAATTTTGATCCTTGTTGGAAACACTGTAGTAAGCATACATGTGCTTATGCCTTGCATAGGATTAGCTTTAGAAGCAAAATTTGCTGGACAAAAGCATATATCAGTTTCTATCTTTGCATAGCAATATACTCTATAAAACAACCACCTATTTATTCATGATTTTGTGGACTGGCAATTTGGACAGGGCTCCAGGGGCATGGCTCATCTCCACTCCACATGATGCATTTTCAATATGTTAGTGGGTCACCTGAGATCTGGCTGGTGTCACATGGCCTCTCTCAACTGTCAGAAGCCCTGGCTGTGAAGGCTGCTATTGCAAGAACAGTCAGGTCTATTTTTCTCTCTACATGTTCTCTCTCTCTCTCTCTCTCTCTCAATCTCTCTCTGTGGTATTTTATCCTTGAGGATGTTAGCCTAGGTTGTTCACAGGCTGTTTGATGTAAGTGAGTGAGAACAGAAGCTGCAAAATCTTTTAAGGCCTAGACTTGGAAGTCACATAGTGTCAATTCTGGCACGTTCTATTGGTCAAAGAAAACTCATAGCATCACAGATTCAAGGAGTGGGAAACTAAGCTACCTTTTGATGGAAGCTGGGACTAAGTTACATTACAAAGATGTGATCGTATAAATGAGACAATATTTTGTGGTCATCTTTATAAGCAATCCTCCACAAACATTCTGCATTTTTATTTTGATATATCTTTCTAATTCCAAGAATATTGTAATACTTGAGGCACCATAATAGTATAGGAACCATGGAAGGCATTATAAAGAAAGAGCTAACAGAACTTGTTAACTATTTAGCTATGAGGTGATAGCAAGAATAAAAAATTATTTTAATGTTCAAAGCTAGACCCATTGCTCTAGTTTGGAATTTGGGGCTAAAAGAAACTACTCTGTTCTAACCTATCCTAATGGTCAGATTCCCTTTAAAAACATATTCCCAAGGTGCCTGATCACATCTAGTAATAAAAACATCTCTTTTCCCTGTGATAGTTCATTCCATTTTGGGAGAGTTCAGACACATATGTGTTTGCTCCATTGAGCCAAACTTTGCATATTTGATGCTTTAACTCCTCTGCCTTACTTCAAATCTGTAGAATCCAGAGAATGGTTCAATGCTTTCTTTGCATCAAGACATTTAACAGTGCAAGCTAATTACCATATTCTTCCTTAGCCTTTTCTCCTCTAGATTAAATAACCCCAGGTCCTTCATCGCTTCCTTATTTTGTATCCCTTCTGTAATATTTATCCTCTCTGTAGTAGTTGAATGTGTGCTCCTGTTTGCCCATCTTGCTCTTTTTCAAAATACAGTATTTAAAAATATAGAATGGAAGAAAGTGCACAAAAATGGTCTGATTAGTATCTCTTTTCCTTGGTTATTTAATTTTAATTAGCACAAACCAAGACTACATTAGCTTTTTTTGGAAGCTGCATTTTATATTTTGCCTATTTTTACTTTAAATAAATGAACAATCCCAAAATAAAAATAATAAGTGAACCACCTCTTTTTATATGCTCACTGTATCACTGAAAAATTCTCACCTTGCAATCCAAGAACTTGCTACCATTCTCAGTGTGACAATCCTTCATCTATCTATAATAAACATAATAATCTGTTGTTCATCTTCTTAGAGAGTAGTATGACAAGTACTGGGCTGTGGTATTATTGGCAATTCTTGCATTGTATGCTTTAGAAGAGATGGGAACAAAACATGAGATGTTCTCCAATAATGTTGTGTTGTTCATTGTCCTCAGACAATATGTATGTTGGTTGCCTTGTGATTATTTTTAAGTATAGAGAAAGCCCACTTCTCAATGTCCCAAATGTGAAACAAAAGTTTTAACTAGGCCTTGCAACTACTATCTTGCTGGCAGAGTGGTTCAAGTGGTAGAACGCCGGCCTAACAAGTGGGGGACCCTGAGTTTGAGCCTAAGTGCCACGAAAAAAAGACTTATCTTAATATAATATTAGGATAAAATAATATAATAATATAATTAGGATATAATGATAATGATAGAGTATCAGGAATACTCTATACTAAGAAGCAATAAACAGGACAAGTTTGTTGTTCCAAGAAGGTGGAGGAGGATGTAATTTTTACTTTTCACATGTTTAAAAGAAAAGAAAAAAAATGTTACCAGCATACGAGTGAAAAACCACCACAGGTAAAAAGTAATTGTACCTTAATTGTATCTTTTGTATAAACTGGCCATTGTTAAAAATGCTTTTGACTTTTGGAATTCAAAATATTTTACTTAACATTCAATTTAGAGTTGGAAGGAAGTATGTTCCCTGATCTTTGGCTAAGAGTTACCCTAACATAAGGTAGCATTTCCCTAAAGTGTACTGGTAGAACTGACTGTTTTCAACACAAATTTTCATTTATTTATGTCAATCAAGTTTCATTCTTTTAGAGTCAGACCAAGAATCTAGCTTTGAGAAATCTCTAAGGCTTCTGATTATGTTTTAACTATACATTCACTCTCCCTACCAAATTCTTGTCATAAGCAGATTTTATGTTTTTTATGAATGCCCTCACCCAAGCCATTAAAAAGTATTTAACGGGACAAGCTCAAATTTCTAGGTCTGCAGTATGGCATTAGAAAATTCCTTCTAGGATTGCAGTGAGTCATACTCAGCACCTTTTTGACTTAGTAAATTAACAAGGACTGAATCCACCAAGCTGTACTGTGCATTTAGCCCATTATTCTATAACTCGTCCAAAAGGACATCATGATATTAGAAACACTAATGTCTGCTTTCTCAATGCTTTCTTTTGTTTTCTCCTTGAATTCCTAGTTTTAAACTAATCAAGTTGTTTGTCAGGCTGGTATTCATTTAAACTTCACAAGGAAAGGCATTTCTAATGCAGATATATTTTTTACTGGCCATAAGATTCTTTAATTTAAAAGTGCCAAATTCATCTATACAACAAATAAAGTGCAATAGCCCAATACACACTCTTCTTTAGCTCAATCTGTCAGAGCACATTTGCATAATATCACAATGTACTGATTTCAGCTGTTTGTAATATCAGTACCAGACGGAGCAAGGCCAGGAAACAGAGTGTAAGTGGCTAAAGATGCTACAGTGCTGCTTTTCATTAATGAGAAGCTTGAAGAATGGCTTCCAAAATCATAACACTTGTCAGAGGCTCAAATGGGCGCTGTCTGAGGAACAATGATTGATCTGGACTAGCCAGGAAATTAGAAAAAGGAAAGTCATAGTGCAACAATTCATCTTTGTCAATAAAAAGAACCTCTGTTTCTATTGGAAACCATCTCTCTCCTGGCTCCTAAGATGCAATCTTTAAGAATGATATATTTCTGTAGCAATTTTCATGTGTATCTTGGAAAGGCATTTAATTGCAATAATTACATTTACTTACATGTGTCACTTTAAACAACTTTTGATCACATTTACCTACCAAAGCAAAGTGCCATCGGAGTGAAATGTTTCCCAATGTACCAAGGACTTGCTCAGTATAGTAACATTGAAAATGACCTTCGGTCAATGGATAGTAATTTTTTCATTAGAATGTAAGTGCCATAAGAGGAGAGACGGTAAGTTGCACAGTGCCATGTCCCCAGCATTGAGGTGACATGCTGGCACATTGCATGTACTTAATAAATGTTCACAAGATGGATAAGTTAAGGGACAACTAATTCAATGCATATCTACAAAATTTCTACTATGAATGAGGCATCAGATACTGTTGAGAATAGCCATTTATTCAACAAATATTTAGTGCCTACTGTATGTCACCCATTGAACAAGGGTCTAAGGGTACTACCATGCAGAACATAGTGTGCCCTCTTACATGTTTATAGTTCAGTGACAAGTAGCCAGAAGTAAAAGATTCTCTACTCTTGAGAATTAGCTATTTTAAAATTGAGTTGAGGAGGCCATACTTAAGCACAAAAAGTTAAATAGTGAAATTTCAATGTATGTAATACAAAAGCTGACATGCTTTTGTTATGCATAGTTTATAAAGTGTACAAACTCCATCTGCAATTGAGTTCATGTCCAGTTTTTTTTGTTGTTTTATGAGTTGCCCTTGCCTTATACACATAATTCTATCCTTTCCTTTCTCCTTGAAACTATTTTATTTTCACTTATCACTTTTTTCTTTCCTGTATACTTTAAGCCCCCAAACAAATAGGAAACAAAATAAAATGTGATTATATCTTGTTTACTAAAAAACGTCCCAACCTTTCTGCCTACACTACCAAAAGCAATCATACTCCAAAGTCTGTTGGCTGTATCGTCTCAGCACTTTTAATTTAGATGTAGTTACATTTGCATAACAGTTTAGCTGTGAATTTGGCAGGAAATTTCTGAGGAGTTATTTTTGCTCTTCAGAGAGTGTGCCCAATGTCTAATAAGCAGATATCCTGTGCAATATTGCATTTTTTATCTTTACAAAAAAAGTACCCTAAAGGCTCATACCTTGGCAAAAGGATTTTTTCCTAACAAACTATACAATTAGCTGTATTGCTTTTCCTGAGTGAAATGTGGTAAAGTTACTGAATTTCTGAAACCAGAATAATAATACAGGAGAAACACAATGAAAATAATATTTAGCATTTTGTGTGGTTTATTTTTTGGACTGTAAAGGAAATGAATATTCATAATTATATATTTGAAAGAGGCAGAAAAGTAGAGAGGGTAAAATTCACCCATAATCCTATTACCTGAAGCTAACCACTTTAGTATGTTGGAGTTAATTATTTTGGTATTTCTCTCTCTCTCTCTCTCTCTCTCTGCATTTACTAAACTCTGGAGTATACTGGAATATATTCTACAGGCCTAGGATAATACTTTATGTACCCCTTTGGTTGATTATTAGAGACTGATAATGTTTTATAGAGAATTCTCACACAAAGCACTTGTGAAAGATTAGTAATAACTGCCTTCTTTTTCATTGTTTTTCTTCCTTCCTCCCTCCTTTCCTTCCTTCCTTCCATCCATCCTTCCTTCCTTCTCTCTCTCTTTCTTTTTTTCTCTCTTTCTTCCCTCCTTCTTTTTATTATAGAAAATCCCATACATTAAACCAAAGTAATTTAATGAAACACCATGTACACACTCACCCAGTTTGAACAACTATCAATGTTCTTTCATTCTAGTTTTGTCTGTATCTCAATACTCCCCAAGATACTTGATTATCACATTCTTACACTTCTGGGTTTTTTTTTAGGTAAAATTTGTATATTTAAAAATGTACACATTTTAACTGAAACATTTTCAAAAGCAGATCACACAGGTATCCAGAAAGTTCTCTATGGGCCTCTGCAGTCAATCCTGCCTTCTTTCACCTTGGAGACAACAAGAATTTTGTCTCTTCTAGTACACAGCATACATATAGCACACACTATTTTACATATGGTTTCTTCACTCAGAATACTACCTATGAAGTTGATCCATGTTATGTGTATCAGTAATTCATTCTGTTTTATTACTGAGTAGTGT
This sequence comes from Castor canadensis, assembly GCF_047511655.1. NCBI lineage: Eukaryota > Metazoa > Chordata > Mammalia > Rodentia > Castoridae > Castor > Castor canadensis. The sequence continues at coordinate 15,749,867 of NC_133405.1, read as the reverse complement.
TCCATTTTATAAACATACCATAGTGTCTTTACCCATTTTTCCATTCATAAACACAACTGAGCTATTTCTGATTTGGGCTATTATAACTACGAAAGTACTAAAAATTTTTTGGTACACATTTCTTTGTATGTGTGTGTAGAGATATATTTTTATTGAATAAATACCTAGAATAGGAATGGCTGGGTCATACAGTGGGTTTACTTTTACAAGACATTGCCAGATTTTTCCAATGTAGTTGTACCATCAACAACAATGTATGGGAGTTATGTTGCTCTACATCCTCACCCACATTAGCTTTTAACAGCCATTCTGAGGCTATATTGTCATCATGCTTTGGTCCAGCCTTTAGGGTAACCAACTTCCTATAGTGCATTTTTAGGCCAAGGGCTGACTAAAGCTTGATGGACACCAGTAGCTCCCTAATGTTGAAGGTGTCAGAAAGATTGACTAATATGTGGCTGGAGCATAGGATGCAGAGTAGAGGAATAAGGACTGGTGACTGGTGTCTTGAGATGCTCAAACAAGCTGGACAATCAAACTGGGCCAATCAGAGCAAACCCCAGAAATCTGATTCTCACTATGTTTGGGGAAAGAAGTCATAAGAACTCTTTTTAGTTATAGAAAGTAGACTTTGTCCTGTTCCACAAGGACTGAGCAACAGTGTACAGGGAGCGTGTGAACTGCTTCCTATAGAAGAATCGCTTTGTCTTGTGCTGAGCCTATACATCTGGTTTTCCTTGCTGCCATTCTTGGATATTTAATGGCCAACATCCTAGAGTTGGTGGGCAATGAGGCTCACAACTGTAGGGTATGCATTATCCCAAGATATATGGAGAGAGTTGTGAACGACAACCATCCACTTGGGGGATGGCATCATCTCTCAGGTTAATGAATTGTTTTGATGTAGGATGAACTGCTGAGGTCTGGGTCTTAGACTCTGGAGTGAGTTCACACAATCTTGTCAAGTTGCTATACCAAAGCTAGCCAAAGGTAACCCAGGCTGTTGACATCAGCACATGCTAGCAAACAGATTAAATCCATGAGTGTACTCCCAGGTCCTATCAATTCTAGACATTTTCACTTGAAAGTGATTGTGAAACATTCAAGAGGAGAAATCCCATGGAGGTTTGGAAGGACAGAAGGTCAGTGTCTAGTGTATGACTCAGTGGTTTGGTAGAGGAGCAGATTCTAAAGGTGATATTTCAGGACTCATTAGCTCTGAGATCCGAAATTTGGCTGGGGTCTCCTAGGCATGTTGAATTCCCAAATGATGATAACAGTTAGGGTGGAGCTGAAGACTGTGACCTGAGGTTCAGGAGGTCTCATTTGTGATAGGTAATGTATAAGGTCTAAAGTTGACATGATAAAATGGGGTGTAGAGTGTTGCATAAAGGATTGCATGAAATTAATGTAGCTTTTAAGAGAATATTGAAGTATGATGAAGAAAAAACTAAACAAATATGAAAGAAAGGAATTATGCTCATGTTGATTTCATTATCATTTAATCCCTATCACATTCTAAAAAGACTTGAAGTGGGGATTATTAGCTACATAGTGCTGTGGTTCTTCCTGTGGAATGAATCTTTTTTAATTTTAATTTTTATAAGCATAAATTAATTGCACTAAGGTGTTTCATTGCGATATTTAAAATATGTAGATGATGTACTTTGATCAAATTCACCCCATCTATACTATTCTTTCTTAACCACTCTCCCTTCCCCCTTTCTTTTTAACAGTTTTTGGTGAGTTTCATTGTGCTAGTTCCATATCTATCTATCTATCATCTATCATCTATTTATCTATCTACATATAAAATGTACTTCTATAATCTTCATCCCTCCATCACTTTTTCCTTTTCCCCCTTCCTCCCACCCACAGGTTCATCCCTCCCTTAACAGTCTCCCCCAAAATCATGTTGGATTATTATTATATTTTAAGGTCTAGATTCTGCATGTAATATTTGTCTTTCTGAACTTGGCTTATCTTGCTTAACATAATGATCTCCAATTCTATCCATTTTCTGGCAAATGACATAATTTCATTCTTCTTTATGGCTGAATAATATCCATGACGTATATGTATCACATTTTCTTTACCCAATTTTCCATTGTTGGGATATATGTTTCTGTCCGCTGTTGTGGACACTGGTAAATAGCAATATTATATATAAGTTAATATTTGGCCTAAAGCATGCAATGCAAGGAGTGTTTAATGGTTAGTAAATATTAATGGACGGATTTACATATTAGTGTATTTCATTATAAACACAATTATGAGTAACATTCTCAAATCACCAATGAGTCTTATATTTAATAAGAGTATTATAGAATTATGAGTGATTGAATAAGTATTTTGAAAAGTATAAGCATATTCTCTGTAAATTCTGTCTTCAGTGATGGACTCAAAGAAAATACAATGCTTATAAACAGTTTTATTCAACTGTATTAAATGAAATAGTTGTCACCTTGTATATTTAGAAATATGATGTTAATTTTTTTATAAATGGTAACTATTCATCCTGCCCTATGAGTATCAACATTGAGGTTTTGCTTGTTCATATAATACTTAAGGGCTATCCTTTGCTGTGTCTTGGCCTTTTCATATAGATTTGATAAGAGCCTGCACAGGTGACTTGTACAATGGACTTCAAAAGGCCTGTGTTTGAGATCACAGTTCACCACTTACTGGCCATGTGATCATCCATATATACCAGATATTTAGGCATGCTTTCTTAACATAGGACTAAATGTGCTTTTCACATAATTGCTGCATACTTGGGTTAGTGGGTGTAAAAAACCACGCCCTGCTGAAACTTTTGGAGAGATGAAAGAGTGATATGAAGGGGAAGTTAGAGTTAGAATAGAGTACTAAATACTTCTCTTGGTTCCATGCTGCCAGTTCTCTTCTCTTCTCTTCTTCCCCCTCTCCCTTTCTTTGTGTGTGTGTGTGTGTTACGTGTGTGTGCTTCTTTCCACCATTAACCCAATTCATTTTTCCCTGCTGAACAGAAATGGCCTGAGAATGAAAAAAATAGTATTGGGTTTGGGTTTATAATTCTTTGGAATATGTGATTGAACAATTTCCAGTAATCCTTTATTTCCACATAATGATTATTAAAATCATATGTGTAGAAATTTAATTGGCAAAATGTTCATGCTATGAAATTGTGACTTGTTACAAAGAGACATTAAGTTTTAATATCATCAGCCAAACTCAACTCTTACTTTCTTCATTTGAACTGGCAAGCAGGCCTCGCCCCACCAACAGGCAGCTGATAGCATTATACCATGCACACTGCCATTATCATCTAACCCTAAAATGAACTCTGCTTATCTAGAACATTGATTTCTCATATTATACTGTTCTTTGGCTTACAGTGAATGCTTCTATGATGGCTAATGCCACAAAATTAATCATTATACTTAGATGTGACATGTTGGTTAAATAGTTGTCTAGTTTTTAAAACTGCTTGAGTTGTAGCTGTCACTCACAGCATAAAACATAGTCTTTTGCACACTCTACTTACACAACAGAGGAATTCATTAAAGGTAGAAAGAGGTCACAGTAGATGCAGAAAATGTCAGGGTAGCCATTTCTATATGGCTGTACACCAGACCTTAGAGTCCATGCAATAGCCCACAACTAGTGGTCACTTATGACTCTTGTAAGGAGAGTTTCTGGACTCTTTGTTTGCTCTGACATATGGGGTGAATTTTGGTGGCTGAATATTTATGAGCCCATGTTGGGAAGCCCATAGAGAGTTATCTGAGAGTGGGAAAGTCAGGTGGAACAGTATCACCATGCCTTTAAAGAATCATGTTTCAGCTGTACTTATGTCTTTTATTGGCATAAGCTATCCTTTTTGATATCTATAAAATTTATGGGAGTGTCTCATTCATTCCTGATATTGGTTATTTGGGAGTTTTTTCACTTTTTTTCTTTCTAGGCCTTTATAAATTTTATTAGCATCTTCAAACATCAACATATCACTTAGTCTATTTTTCTATTGCTGGTATTTTTTCTGATTTGATATCTGCTTTTTATAATTTCCTTTCATTATACTTGGGTTCAACTTAGGACTATTTGTCCAGTGCTATAAGACAGAAACTTAATGTTTTTTTTACTCTTTCTATAATACAAGCATTTGAAGCATGCTTTGCCTGTATATCACAAAGTTTTCTATGTTGTGGTTTCACTTTCTTTCATTTGAAACATTTTTCTATCTTTCTCTTTGGTTTATTTTAACCACGAGTTATTTAGAAATATATTGCTTCACTTCCAAGTAATTGGAACATTTAGAAACTATCTTATTGTACTTGATGCCTAATAAAATTCCACTGTGGTCAGAAATATTCTCTGTATGATTCCAAAATTTGCAATGTATTGAGACTTGATAAATGTCCCTGTGTGTGTTCTATCTTGGTGTACATTCCATAGTTAGACAAAAATAATAAATATTCTGCAGTTACTTGGTGTTGTATTCTGTAAATTCCATTGGATCAAGGAGGTTTCATAGTGTTCTTTGAATAGTCTGTGTACTTACTTATTTTTTTGTATAGTTGTACTATCAGTTGCTGAGACAAGGGAATTACACAAAAAACCTCTTATTCCATTTGTAGGTTTATCTTTTTCAGTCTTCAATATAATCCTTATTTTCATTGATTTTAGATGTATTTTAGGCATATGCTTAGATAAAATTCTTATGGCCTCCTGATATATTGATGTTGACTGTCATTAAGAAATCTGTCTGGTTGTACAGTATTGCCAAAACACAGTAATGGGCAACAAAAATATTTATATAAGTAAACTTACATAAGCAAAGATTTCAAATACAGTAGGTAAAATTAAATCATTTTATAGATCAAGATATTAAAGATGACAAATTTAAAGTTCAATTACATAAAAGTATCAAATAAATAGAACAATTTTGGAGTCATAAAAAAAAAAAGAAATCTGTCTGGTTGAACAGACCAAAGTAAAGTATACTCACAAGGGAGATACATTGAGAAACCCCTTTGAACATTGACTTAGAAATTAATAATGAAAGACAGGACTGTAAAAATTGATACAGTGTGTGTAGTGGTACTGGTGGGAGGGGGAGGGTGAATGAAAGAGATTAAGGTGAAGGTATATGGTGGATGGACTTCATATACCTATATGAAATAGAACATTGAAACTTCTTGCAATTGCTTGAAGTGGGCCAGGGAAAGGATCAAGGGGGAGATTATGGTGAGGGCATCTAACCAATGTACAATATAAACTTATTTGGAATTGTAACAATGAATTCCCCCTCTACAACAAAGTTATCCTAATTTTTAAAAAGTTTAAAAAAAAAAAAGAAATGCCCTTCTTAGTTGGCCATGGTAGTACATTCCTATAATTCCTGCTCTCAAGAGCCAAAGGCAGGAAGATCACAAGTTTGAGGCCAGCCTGGGCAAAGTTAGGGGGATCCTATCTCAAAAATAAAATAAAAACACAAAGACTGGGGGTATCTCTCAAATAGTAGAGTGTTTGCCTAGCAATTTGTGGGGCCCTAGGTTCAATCCCCAGTATGTCAAAAAATGCCCTTTTCTCCAATAATACTAGTTGTGCTGAATTGTATTTTAGCTATTATTTGTAGAGTCACTCCAGATTTCTTATGCTTATTGTTTATATTCTGTATTCTTACCTCATTTCTCTTTCTACCTACATATGAATGCTCATTTCAAGTTCACCTATATGGACACCATATAGGTGCATCTCATTATTTCATTTGTTTGTTTCACCTTGGATGGCAACCTCTGCCATCCTGTTTGAGGTTTGGTATGTTTACACTTAATGCAGTTACTGACATAATTGCATTCAGAATTACTGATTTGTTGTTGATTTCCTAATCTCATCCATTTTCTGTTTGTAGATCTTTTCCTCTTTCCTGCCTCGATTTGATAAAATCTTTTCCCTATGTTGATTTAATAAAATATTTTTGCACTTAATTTGAATTCCTTTACTTACTGTTTATTGTAAACTTATTTTTAAGTTTAAATCCATTTTTAAGTTTAAGCACACATTAAACATATCTTTCCCTATCTAATTGAAACAGTTGGGTGACATCGTTTTGGAGGTATCACCTCCAAACATCTTAGATATTATATCTCCTACAAGAACATCCCTCAAGCAACCACATTAAACCATTAAAATCAGCAAATTAACAATGAAATTATCATCTATATCAAATACTTTATTTAATTCCACCAAAGTCCCCTCAAAGTAGTAAAATACAGAATTTAAATCAGGTGTTTCAATTACCTGTCATGTTTCCTAGTTTATATTGCTCTACAAAATTTTCTTTAACTTTATGTGTATTTTGTGAATTGGCTTCCTTTGAAAATGAAGGGCAGGAGTTTTAAAGTTAGGTTTGTCACATATTTCACTATGATTTGATTCATGTTACACGTCTTTGACACCGAACTGATGAGGACACAGCATCAATTCACTTTTTCTTCCATCTATTCTTTTGAATTTGCTTTATAAAGTAATATAATTTTTAATCCCTCACAAAGAAAAGTATAAAGTTAAACAAAACTACTAACTCTGGAAGTCAAAAATATTTCAGAGATGGAAGGTAAATTTAAAGAAAATAAAATATTTTAAATTAGTGCCCTTAGGCAGATTTCAGAAATTTGTGTCATCAATAAAAGGTTCTTGTGAAAAAATAAGCAATAATTAATAGTTTGTAGGGATTAAAATGAGATTATTTTTAAAAAGAAATTCAAAATAACAAATGGAAGAAAAAGCTGAAGCAATGTTCCAAAATACAGGGGGGAAAAAACCAGTGACATAATGGATAGATCAAATACGTCACTATCTGATTAACAAGAGTTCTAAAAGGAATAATAGAGGAAGTTGAGGGCAATAAATTATTGAAGAAATAACAAAATAAATCTTTTCGTGGGGCAGAAAGATATGAATTGTCATATGAAAAGAATATTAGAGGGCTCACTAGAATAAGTGTTTCAAGTCTCATATAAAGTTATATTTTCATAAAATTATATAAAATGAAGTATGAAGGAAATACTCTAAAAACTCCAGTGGGGGAAGGAAGGCAGTTCATCTACAAATAAATAAATATTGGAGTAGCATCAGACTTCATTTTTATTAAAGTATATTAATTGTATAAAAGAGTGGGTTTCAGTCATGTGCCAGTGACCCATGCCTATAATCCTAGCTATTCAGGAGGTAGTGATCAGGAAGCTTATGATATGAAACCAGCCCAGGCAAAAAGTGAGACTCTATCTCAAAAGTCCCCAACACAAAAAAAAGGCTGGGCAGAATGGCTCAAGTGGTAGAGCACCTGCCTAGCAATTATGAGGCCCTGAGTTTAAACCCCAGTACTGCCAAGAAAAGAAAGAGTGGGTTTCATTATGACATTTTCATACATGGATAAGATACTTTGTATTTCTTGTATGTAAAACTGGATGTTAGGGAAAAAATGTAAGAACTCCATTCAAATTCTGAGAGAAATTGCTTTACCCCTAGAAGTTAGAACTAGCTTCATTTGTTCTAGGTAGCTGACATGATTCCTCTATTTTGTAGATGAGGCCCATTTCCCTGCTTGCCTCTACCTTGAAAAGGAAGATAACTGAGATCTTCATAGTTCAAGACTTTTAAATTCATATTTTCCTTCATTTCTGCATGAGTAGATTTTTTTTTCTTGGAATACTAGACATTGTGTTCTATGTTGTTGAGATTTTACTTGTTTTATCTTTTTAAGTGATCTTGGACTTTGTTATTTCACCCAGTTAAAATTAATTTGGATGAATCTGATCTTCCTTATCCTTGCCTTTACATTTTCTTAGAGTGTCCTTGACTCATGGCTAATATGTCTCTTCTGCTACTGTTCTAACAACTCTACCCATTGCTTTGTATTATGAAGTTCTTTTACTCTGTGGGAATGTTAGGTAGCAGTTAGCCACAGGGATGGGGATATGTTAAGGAAACAAAATGGAGGATTCTTCAAGGTCTCTGAGAGAAAAAACACTTAAAAACCCCTGTCAGGATCAAAATAGCCCACAAATGACATGGGATGTCACAAGTTGATTTTGGGTCACTCACTATAAGATGGGTCAACATCAGTTTCTGAAACAATGGTTCATTACTTAACAAAACAGAGACTGAGGCTGTAAGTCAGACTCAAAGAGGCAGGTGGATCCAATAATAGTAGGTACATTGTAAACTTATAGATCTACCCTACCTTGTGACCTGGGGAAAGACTTATCTTTCCAAGCCCCTTCTATCTCAATTAAAACTAGTGCCAGAGTAAAAATAACTGTCATTTTCATTCTCTCTGTATAGATGACCTGCTTTCAGTCTATTGAAAGTGTATTCCTTTCCTAATAAACTTTACTATCAAGATGCAAGTCTTTGCATCTTGGTTGAATTTTTCTCTCAAGAACAGAGGTAGATCTTGTGCTGATTGGCAACATTTTTGGTTGACTTTTCAGCGACAGGAACACATAATATTCTCAGCCCTGTGGGAACTTTGGAAATTGTTCAGCCTAGTGCTTTACAGTGATTCTATTTTCTGTGCCTGGTATTTTCCTCTCATGCATGCACAGAAATAATAATCCACAGACTTGAGAGAACACCCCTGCAGATCTCTGGAGCATTTTAAGTGCTCAGTCTTTCTACCCCGTAGCTTGGAAAAACCTTCAGGCAATAAATTGAGACAATTGGAGAGAACACTTCACTTTATTTTCCTAATCTGTGTGATAATAGTTCTGTGCTGCATGTTGTCCAATGTGAAAATCACTGGTTCAGGTATTTTATCCAACTTGCTGCTTGCTTAACCTAGGAGAGTAAATTCAATCCTTCTTTTTTCTGGTTTCAGTGAGGTACGCTTGACAAGCAAATATATATATTTAGTGTTTAAGATGCAATCTTTTGATGTATGTATACACTGTGAAATCTTTACTACTCTAGCATGGATGAATGCAGAAGTCTGTGATAAATTTCATAATTTCCTGTTATTTAAAAGCCAGTCCTTTATTTCCTTAAGTCCAGTAAGAACAACTATTTGATATTCAATTACATATAGTTCCAATTTCTCTAGTCTTTTTTGGTTATTATTTTTCTATTATTGCATAGCAAAGTGCCACAAATTTAGTCATTTAAGTCAACATGCAACTATCAGCACACAGTTCTACCTTACGGAAGTTTGGGTGTTCTCTGCTTGGTATTTCATAAGGCTGAAATCAAGGTTTTTGCCAGGCTGGATTTCCATCTGGAGCTGAGAGGGTCTTCCAAGTTCACCTTGGTGTGTCAGAATCAAATTCCTTGCAGTTGTGGGACTGACTGTCAGCGGGGTTGGGGGTTGGGGGGGTGGGGTAGAGACGTCCCAGTTTTCAGATATCTGCATTCCTTACCACATGACTCAATCCATTTTCAAAGCCAACAAGAGATTCCTTAGTGTCTAATACCTCTCAGGTTGCAAATCTCTTCATCAGAAATAGCCCAGCAAAAGTTTAAATGCTTACCTGGTTACATTAGGTCCGGAGTATAATCTCCCTATCTTTTTATATGTACATGTGATGTTGTGTATCAAACCCAAGGATTCAGGCATGCTTGGCAAGTGACCTACCACTGAGCCACTCTCAGTCACACCCTGTTTTAATTCAACTGATTTGGGACCTTAATTACATCTTAAAATTATTCCACAACATCATGTAAAGTAATTTTTATTGGGACAACTAAAGAGCGCATCATAAGGGGTTTAAGCGTTCTACCATTCTTTGTATGTTTCCAGCAACTGGTTTCTGTTGATTTTTGCTCATAGTTATTTGTTTTCTTAGCATTTTCCTTTAAACTTTACAAAAAGGAATCATATAAAGCCTATAATGATAGTTTCCTTCTCCAGAGAGGGCTTTTTATTTATATCAAGTGCCTGTGAGCATTACTATTCCACCTTTATACAAATTCAAAGTTTGTGTTTGTCTAGACCACACAAGGCTCTTCATGGTCTGTTTACTTCTGGTTACCTTTATGCTCAGGCTATATCCCCTTGATATCAAGTGGGTAGTGATTTTATTTATTCTCTCCATCCTAAGGAGACCTTAGAATTTGACCTTTGTCATTATTCCATGATATTACTCAAAATGCTAGTCTTTTTTACAGTTGTTTCTTTCAGATTGGAAAATGTTCTCAAAGCCAGTGTCTTTGAATGTTGGGCTTTCTTGTGTTTCCTTCATCTTTGCCCAGGTTTTGTCAATTTCTTGAGTTGTTTGATGCTTTAAAACTATGAGTATACTGTTGCACCCAATTTGTTTTACATGCACTCTGTGGAAGATTATTTTAATTATCCAGCTGCCAATTTCAGAAGTGAATATTATCTCCTTTGTCTGCTATGTTTAATGTTATTAAGGAACTTGATGACATTTGAGTCCCTTTTCCTTATATATGACTAGTTTTACTTCCATTAAATAGTTTAAGTTCCATTTTTAGCTTTGGTTTTCTGTCATTTCATGGTGATATGTCTGGTATGGGTAATTTTTTCCATTTTTTGTGCTGAGTACTTAATGAGCTTTTTTATCTGAAAGTTACATCCTTCAGTTCTAGGAAGTTGAATCATACACTTCATAATTTCCCTATCTAGAATCTCACTGTACTCTCCTTTTAGAACTTCAGTTAGTTGGATATTTGGCTTCTTGTAATGATCTTCTAATTCTTTGTCTTTATTCCCTTTTTGCATTTTTTCTATTTCAGATTTTCTCAAATTTATCTTTCAATCCTTCATTACATTTTCACATCACCAATGCCATATTCCATTTGCAAGAGCTCTTCCTTGTTTTCTATTTCTTTAAATATCATTGTATCCATGTTCAGTGATGAAACTTTTTTCTGATTATCAGGAGGTATAAATTACTATGTTATTTAAAGTTTTCTTCTACTCATTTCACTCTCTCTCTATTTCTTCCAAGTTCTTTACCTTTCTTTACTTGTTTTTCTAGTGTTGAGAATCAAACCCAGGGACCCCTACATGCTAAGCAGGCACTCTAAGGCTGAGCTACATTCCCACATTATTCATTTTGAACTCTCTTTAATATTAGAGGCTTTGCTTAACTGTGTAGTAATTATTGGCTCTCCATTCATATTTTATAGTGTGTCACTACCTAGTTAATTGGAATATCTATATTTGAGATATAGAGGTTAGTATATGTGAAATACACAGTGTATCAGGAACTTGACTTAGCAGGAGACATGGAAATGTTTATGCCTGTGTAGCATTTTGCTTTGGGCCAGTTTCCATGAGAGAATATCTCTAATCATTAACTTTTGGGTCACTGTTTTAGGAACCAACAGAAGGAATGGGGACTGTGGACTCAATACTCAGTATGAAAATTTGCATCTGATTTCTTTTCAAAATGTACTTCACACCTCAATTCCATTTAGTGTTCTCTAGTCCAAAATCACTTTGCCATTTCACCATCCTTTGTCTATTGATTTTTTCTCTCTATTTCCTTCATTCTTATAGCTTTCTTTGATGTCTCATAGATGTCCTCTTCCATCACTGAGGCTATGCCACATCATACAGTCAACGCTGGGCTAGCCCATTCTATTATGTTCTATTTCAAGTGCCTTCCCCAATCATGTAAGTGACTCTGTGTCAGTGTTTCGAATTCTCAAGGAAAAGAACCAGATAAATCCAACACTGCTGATAAGTTTGTAAATCAGTGAACATTTCTTCAGGCCTTTTGACACTATGTCTCAAAGACTATAAATAAGCGTGTATGGAACTATCAAATGAAGTTCCCCCATATTATTAAAATGTGTTAATTCAAAAACAAAATAAAATTTAAAAATAATAATAAAAATAAGCATTGTTAGGTGTATAGGGCACTGAGGGTGCTGGCTACTTGGGTGACATATAGACTTACTCACAGGGAGCCAGGAACACAGGATGCTGGGGATACATGGCACTGAGACTACAAAAGATGTCAATGATACCTTAGAAAATAAAAAAAGATAAGGCAATTTGCATAGAACATGAGCAGAATTCAGAGTTCAAGGAAGACATACATGTAAAAAAGAGCAAGGTGAGGTGGCGCAGGTCTGTAATCCCAGCTATTCAGGAGGTGCAGACTAGGAGGATTATGGTTCAAGGCCAGCCCAGGCAAAACATTAGTGCGACCCACCCCCCCATCTCAATCAACAAGCAGGGTGCAGTGAAGCATAAGCACCTGGGGGTGTGGCTCAAGTGGTAGTGCACCTGCCTAGCGAGTGCAAGTCTCCAAGTTCAAACCACTGAACTGCCATTAAAAAAAAAGAAGAAGTAAAAAAGAACTCCAAGATTTAAAAGATGCTTAGATGATAAATTATGCTGGCTAATGAGAGCTTAATGACACCTTATCAAATTGGTAACATTTTCATTAGCCATTGTAAAGAAGAAACACAGTAAGTGAGAAAAAGCAAAGCAGATTTGCAAGAAAAATTAACACCTTAGAATCCACAGTCTAATCAATGCAACAGGTGGTAGCAGATTTGAAATTTAGTTACATGCAAAAATTAAGAACAATATAAACCTTGAAGCTGATGAAAGTTAAACACTGTATAATACTGTGGAAATATTTTGAATGTTGTTTAAAATGAAAAATAAGCAATTATTCTGACCCAATAATTCCATTATAATAGCTTATCTTAAAATTATTGTGGATATACAAAGCCATACATATGTTTGATGGAACATCATTGACAATAGAGAAAAATGGGAAGCAATTTTAATGTTCAATAATAGGAAACTAAAATATGTATGGCACATGAATGAAATGGAAAAACAGAGTATCTCATATCTCAATCGATCTATCTATCTCTAAGTATATATATATATATATATATATATATATATATATATTTGCACACATAAATATATATACATTCATCTTCTAAATATATTTAATGGCATGGATTATGTCATTTAAAGTTTGATACAAGTTATAAAATTATATATAACATCCTCTAACTTTTAAAAATAGAACAATGCATGAAAGCAAATGGATATATGAACTCAGTAGTGATTATCACTGGGAATAACTTTATTCTGTTTCTTTTTCTAAATGTTCAAGAGTTTTACAGTTTTCTAAGTGTAAAAATAAATAAATATTGATTTATTTTATTTGTTAAATAAAGATATCTGGTATTATGGAACAGTATATTGATTGCTTCAAAGCACAGGGAAAATTAGTAAGTTTGTACAGATCCTGGGATTTCTGGGCTAAGGAACAAGTAGTAAGTGAGAACTGTCTTCCTGTGTTGTTACATGAGGTGGTTCATCAATGGGATACTGAACATTTTTTTCTGGGCTCAATTAAGTAGAAACTATCCCCAAAGTTGGAAGGTTATCTATCAGTTTTAGTTTGCAATCCCTCTTTAAGTTTTTATCTTTTTCTGTGTCTTCATAGGTGTTTTATGGGAAAATTATGTGAGGCAGCATTGGATATATTAGCCTGAAGTTTTAAAAACTGTACACAGAGTAAAAATTATGTGTGTCAATCTATAATTCAGTTGTGTGTGATAATATTTTAAATGATGATATCTTAAATTTGTCTTTTATGTTATTTCTTCACAGAGACCAGTTAATTCCTCCACTTAAGGTCATTCTAGTAAGGTAAGCATAGCTTCCTGATATTATCAGGGAAAGTTGTTTTCTTTTGTTTTGTCTGTTCAGAGTGATCTCTGAACAAAAATACATATAACCCACCCCAAGGTGAAAAAGGAAGGAATGTTGCAGGCAGTAATGGGGCTGTATGAGCAACAAGGTTTCTTGTTTCCAAACATCACTCTGGAAGCAGAGTCTGCTTTGACTTTGGTGTTCTGAATAATGATTTTGAGGCCTTTTCTCAAACAAAGTAATCTGTTAGGAGCCTACATAAAAGGGTCTGGAATCAGGGCCACCCTCTGGTCTGCAGGAAGATCAGGCACCTCATAATTGTTGATGCTTGGGATAAAATCACCCTGAAGACTTGATTACATTTACATTGAAATTAAGGTCACCACAAGGAAATAGGCTCTCACTCATAGATCCTTTTTCTAATCTATGTATTGTTAAACTACCGTTTTACAATTTTTTGCTGAAGTGGTATTAAAATGCATGGACAAGTCCATGAAGTTACCTGTAGCTTATATGAAGATTGAGAAGAGAGGCTTTCTAAGATGATCATTGCAATTTTCTCCTAATATAATATTCTTTGACACCTCAAAATAAAACTTCTTTTGAATTGTACACTTGTTTTTAATTCCTTATACGAGTTACCCTGTACATACATCATAATTGTAGTTTTATATTTAAAATAGAGTGCACTTTAAAATGTGAAAGTTATCATCCAAAAATAATGTTATAGTTGTAGAGAAGAGTTAATTTAGTTTTCTGCTATCCTTGAAAGAGTTTGATTATTAATAGTCTTGAATTATTCTTGCCAAAATTAGCAAACCTGATAAGTAGTATCATATATTTTTTCACCTTGAAGAAAACTACATCATCCAAATCTAACTCCTAATTTTATAGAAGAGAAATGATACTATACTCAATAAATAAGAACAAATATTACATGTCAATTTAAAAAAGGATATATAACCTGGGATCACACAATGGAGTATTAAAACCGCTCCTTCCCATGCTTTTATGAGGTGGTTAGCTGTACAATACACATCCTATAGAGAGCATCAATACAGTTACCCTACAATAACAAAATCCTCAACTTATTTGTTCAGCAATCTCTTCCTTTCTGTGAAGAAAGAGGAATCAAAGCATCTACTGCTTCTGTTATCTCTTTAGCTACTTAAATTTAGTTCAAGTTTTTTCAAAAGCCTATTTCATAATTGCATAAAATCACAGCCATTAAGGATGAGTCACTCTATACTCAAGCAAAATTTTATTGAGATTAATTTACGCTAATCAAGGATAATGGGTTGACCATGAGCAATGGTGTCAGCTAATATAAATATATGAGCAAATTGTAAGAATGGTTGTGCTCTGAAGAATTGGGCAGTTTGTAATGAAACAGCCCTCTTCCACCTCTGAGCTATAACTATAGACCTGTCAATCCATCAAACTCCCCAAGGCCTATGCTTCCTAAGGTTTGACGGTAACTAGGAAAACTAAAAGTGAATTTGTAATTCTTTCACAAAAATCTTCCTGGCATTTAGTTTCTTGTTAAGCACCTAAGAAGCTGATATATCTCAGGTTCATGAAATCAGTTTGGGTTTGCCTTTAATGGAGATGAAGCTGAAGAAAAAGAGCACCATCATGATTTTCTGCAAAATTATGTGAATGTATTATTGTCATTCAAGTCTGGGCCCTCTAGCTGTTTCTTTGTGGGCTTTTTGAGACTAACTACTAATACATTTCCCTGGAAATGTGATGATTCAGTTTCTCATAGAATCTTGGTTTTGCAGAATGTGGTTTGTGTTAGTGCCTCCCAATTCTTCAAGCACTGACATCCCATCTCTTCCACAGGAAGTCATCTTAGCCTAAAATGTGACTTCAAACCAAGATAGAGATCAATTTGATTTTTTCTTAAATATATATGTGCATACTTGGAATAGTTAGGAGTGTGGTTTGGAGTAATGAAAATTCAATATTTGGGAATGTTTTAGATGAAAAGTAATAAGAAATTTTGTATGTTGAGAGCCTTCTTATTTCAAATCAATTTTTTCATTCAGTTCTTAAGAAAACATTGTGAAAGATTTTTCCAGATTACTCATGTAGTAAATCTTGTTTTGGAGGCCAATGCTTAAGTGCCTGAACTCCTTTCTAAGTGACTTTTCTTCTATACACAAATGAGACATTTCATTTTTAAGCTGTCTTTATTGGTATTCTAAAAATAATTACTTGGTCATATTGAATGTAGAAATTAATGGGTTTCACTGTGACATGCACATATGATGCTCTGATCTCATCCACCATCACTACTATTCAATTATTTTCCCCGGTTTCCCTCTCTTCCCTGTCCCTTACCCCGCCCCTAAAAGCTTAGCCTCTATTTTCAGGCCATCTTTTTACTTTCAGCTTCCACATATGAGAGAATGCATGCAATACTTTCATTTCTTTATCTGGCTAGTTTTATTTAACAGGATAACCCCCAGTACCATCTTTTCTACCTGCAGTGACATGATTCAGTTCTTTTTGGCTGAATAAAATTCAATTATATATATATATATATATATATATATATATATATATATATATATATATATATCTCCCATATTTTTATCCATTCATCTGGTGATGAGAATGTAGGTTAATTCCATATCTTGGTTATTGTTACTAGTACTACAATAAGCATAGTTGTGCAGGTTTCTTTTCCATATGTTAACTTCACTTCCTTCGGGAGTGGTATGGCTGGATTTTATGGTAGATCTTTTTTTAGTTGTTTGAAGAACCTCCATACTGTTTTCCATAGTGGTTGTACAAAAGTGTATAAGGATTTCTTTTTCCCCACATCCTTGCCATCATTTGTTATTTGGGGATGTTTTATTTTATAATAACCATCTTGATAGCACCGTGATGCAATCTCAAGTAGTTTTTGAAACATTTTTATTAGCATATATTAATAGTGGAAGGGGGTTTCATTGTGATATTATTATAGATGTGTATTTTGAACAAGTTTATACCCTTTATTATATTCCCTTAACCCATTTTCTCCTTTTCTGCTTTTTCAAACAGTATTTGGTGGGATTCATTATTACTATATACATATAGAAGCATCTTCTTCAGCCCCCCTCCCAACCTCTCTCCTTCCTTCCTCCATCCTTCTGATCATTCCTTTTCTCAGACCTTCCCACTTACCCTATCTCAAAAATCAAAAAAAGCCTTAATTTAAAAAAATGAAAGTATTGTCTCCACCAAGATGGACAATCATACAGGCAGTTTACTGCCTATGCTAATCAGCCTTTCTTTCCATGTCTTCTTTGGCCATGTACTCCTTGAAGGACGCAAAATGTGGGTTTATTCACATTTTATTTCTTATTTCTTTTTTGCTCACCAGGAGACCAGTGGGAATGGTTTGGAAGTTGGAATAGCTCCCAACTGCCCTGCTCACCAGTATGAGTTATTGTGGGAATCAAGGTTTCCCTGGCAGAAATGTATTGTGTAGACATTTGCTCAGTGTATTCCCATGGCCTGGCTGTTACAGGCACTGCAAGTGCATCTGAGTCAAAGGGTGCACCTGGCACCCTTTGTGTAGCCCACACAGGAGGTGGGAAAATTATCTGCATGGAGCAGTAGGGCATAGTAGACCCCATACAATCCATCATTCTTGACTCTATTTGTCTGAAATCCAGCTCCTGTACTAATCAGGCATGCCTGCTCAGTTCCTCAAACTCCTTCAGCTGGCTGCAGAGCCACCAGTCTTAAAGGGGAAGCAGGTTCTGCTCCCTTCTGTGACACTGACTGGTTACCAATCACATGGTGTCTCCAATGGCACTCTTCTGGTGCCAAACTGGGCCTCAAGGTATTTGCCCACTGAGTCAGTGTAGTATTGTTTGCTGAGGGTTTCTGGGGAAAGGAATATGTAAGGAATTTCATTTTCCAAAGCAGCAAGCTAAGACACCACCCTCTCAATAGCGGCACTCTGTATAGTAACACAACTAACAGAATTTCTCTAGTTGTCTGCCAGCCTGTTCTGCAAATTTCAAAACAGCTATGTTCAGACTGTCCTTATGCACTGTGCTGATTTCTGTGTTAGCTGTGCTTGCTGGACCTCTCGCTCTATCTCTGCTATCCCTACCCTCTGCTGTACTGCCATATGCTCCATTCCCTCTTCCTCTCTGCCCCACTATTCAGAGTCTCTGGGTTTTCCAAATCTCTGTCTATTACTGAACAGGTGGAGGGAACCAACTCTCCCTAGGGCACTGACTGGGACAGTGTTAGGCAATGATAAGCATTGCTAAATGCTGCAAAGCACTGTTAAATGTCATTGAGGATGTTGGTTTTGTGTTAAGCTTTCTTTAAGTCTTTATTGTAATCACCTTATAATATTTTTCACGTGAATGAACAAAGTCACCAGGAAGAGGCCATTTAGGCCTTTGAATAACAACAGATAGACCTTTGACTATGTCTGACAGCCTGGAGCAGGAACTGTCAGCTGAACAGCTCCTTTTCTGACAACCAGCTGGATTCGTCTCACTGCGGCCTGGCTGTTTTGGACCCTCCAGCTGTAAGAACTACTGAAACTAAAGCCAAGACCTCTGCTCCAGAAGGTCTTGCACCAGTCACAATAGCTCCATACAACCTGCAACAGCCTTGGAGGCAGCAAGCCTCAGTGAACACTAGAAAACCCTGCAGCTATTATCACTCAAGATGGAAGGGGAGTGCCTCCTTAGCAACTCAGCAAGAAGCAGTGATCAGATGAAACAGAGAGCCCTGTTGTGACTGGTGTAAATGCAATCCTTCATTTCCATGCCACATTCATGCCACATACCCCCTTCTGGCTATATACCCTGATTGTTCAGCTCACTTTTCAAACCAACTGGGATACACCTCCTGTTTTGCCCCCCTGCTATTGCAACATTAGGCCAAATACAAGACTGGACTTTTCTTGCCTACTCATGACTTTTATTATAAGTAGAATGGAGGTGAGCTGATAACATGAAAAGGGGTGACAGTGAATTGACAACAAAGGCAAAGTAGCAGCAGAGATAGTAGCAGCAATGGCAGCCACAGTATTTGGAAAGAGTTAATTGTAATGTGGTATTACAAAGTGATTGCTGAGCTACTATTTTTGGAATTCTTCATAGAAAAGCCAAAAAGTCAGTCAGAGGATTTGGGGTAACACAAAAAGCACACAGATTTTAAATGATTAGCTCACCATTTTCTAATAACAAGTTGACCTTTTAAAATGGAAATGATGAGGTTAACAGGGTGCTATGGTTTGAATGTGGTTTGTCTCTCAAATGTCCATGTGTTGAAAGGTTGGTCTCCAGTGCAGTGATAATAAAAGGTGGTGGGATCTTTAAGACATGGGGTCCTAGTGGGAGGTGATTAGTTCTCTGAAGGGAATAATGCCCATCTCATAGAAATGTATTAGGTCTTGCAGGACTGGACTGGTCACTGCAAAAGTGAGCTGTTATAAGTGAACTTGCTTTTCTGGGCTCGTTCTTTTGCTTCCTCTTGTATCTTGTGACCTCTCTTTGTTGCATGTGTTCTTTTTAAATTTTATTTTATCGGTTTTACATTTATTCACATGTGTATACATTGTTTGGGCCACAACCCCCCTCCCACCTCACTTCCAGGCAGAACCTGTTCCGCCCTTTTATTCTCTGATTTTGTTGAAGACAAAACATAAGAGATAATAAGAAAGACATAGATATTTTGCTAGTTTGAGATAAAGATAGCTATACTGAGAGATTCCTGGCATTGCTTCCATGCACATGTGTATTGCAACCCACATTGGTTCATCTCTACCAGACCTCTTCACTACTTCCTAGTCCCCTTCCCATAGTGGCCTCTGCCAGTTTAAGATTACTGTATTCGCTCCTCTACAGTAAGCACATCAGCCACATTCAAGTTTTACGTTCTCTTCCCTTTTCCTATTCCTCCGATGCACATTTTCCCTTTAGCATGTGACCCATGTTCAATAATATTACTGCATTTGTTTTAGGTCTATAATCTACATATGAGGGAGAACATACAATTTTTGGCCTTCTGAGCCTGGCTAACATTGCTTAAGATGGTGTTCTCCAGTTCCATCCATTTACTTGCAAATGACAAAATTTCATTCTTTTTTGTGGCTGAGTAAAACTACATTGTGTATAAATACCACATTTTCTTAATCCACTCGTCAGTAGTGGGGCATCTTTGTTGTTTCTATAACTTGGCTATTGTGAATAGTGCTGCAGTAAACATGGGTGTGCAGGTGCCTTTTGAGTTAACCTGTGTTGCATTCCTTTGGGTATATCCCCAGGAGTGGTATTGCTGGATCATACGGCAGATCTGTGTTGCATGTGTTCTTGCCATGTGATTCCATCAACCATGAAGCCCTCACCAGAAGTCAACACTCGTGCCATTCTCTTGGACTTCCATAACTGTGAGCTAAATAAACGTCTACTCTTTTTATAGTACTTAGTGTCAGGTATTTTGTTATAGTAACACAAAATGGAATAATACACAAGGTTACCACTCCCATTTAGCATATTCAACCTGGTGTTTCTAGTGGTGAAAGTTGAAGAATAAGGTATTTTCACTCTTTCCTGAGCTATTATGTGTCCTCTTTGCCTCTACCCCACTTAATTGTCAGTCTTGCACTGGAAAATTGGCTTCATCAGGAAGCATTTGTTTCCTGACTTTAAATGCTAGGAAAACCCATCCTATAAACTGTTGGTGGCACTGAGCTTTGTAACTTCCTCTTGCCTTCTTCTCTTATGTATTAAGTGTGTCTCTCACTCCTCCCACTTATCATGCTATCTTTCAATATAGGAGGAAGTTAAGTGTACTTACTAAAAGCATGGATTTAGAAGTCAGATTGAGTGCAGTTTGCTCTTATCACTTACTGCCCTTGCCACCTCCTAGACAGTTGACCTTGGACTCCCAACCCAGGGTCATTGATTCCTCTTCTATACAATGGCATTTGTGCATTAATTTGAAGGTGTTTACATAATGATTGCACATAGAAACTATGTGGCTGAGACAACATAGGAGCTAACATCACATATAGCTTAATTAGCTGTTAAACCAGATTGTTTTGCTTGAGAAACCCCTGTGTCACTTAACTTGGTGGTTACAGTTAGCGAATTAGGTAGATGGCTAGATAGATGATAGCTAGCAAGCTAGCTAGATAAATAGATAGACAGATAGAGCCAAAAAGATGGATGGATGGAGAAATTGACATAGAAACTGATAGTTAACATTTAGATTCCTTCGGGGCTAATTAATTATGCTACCACTCAAGTATACAAGTATCTCATTCAACCTGAATTCTTCTGAGATCTATTTGTTAGGATATTTAGGTACCAAGGAACAGAATAATTAACTAAAAAGTAACTTAAACAATGTAGATTTATTATATGACTTGACTAGAATTCTATAATTAGGCTTTCCTGGGGCCTATAAGGGCAATACTCTGAGTTGGTTTCTTTACAGTTATTTTTGCTTCTTCCCATTCATGATTGCAAGATAGCTAAGAACTTGTCAGAGTGTGGAAAGAAGAGACTTTCTCCTACTTAATTCTCTGTTACTTATCAGAAAGGGTACCCTTCCCAAAGCCCTGCATCCTTGCCCTCTTAAGAAGAATTCCCTTTACATCATTTTAGATAAAACTGGATCTCATTCTCCACCCTAAACAGATCAGTGTCAAGAAAGCAATTGGGTTAACATATTTGGTTTAGAGTGGAAAGATATCTTCCCTGACCTCATCACTGCTTATCTGCAACAAAAGTAGGATTCTGTTAGCAAGGTAGCAAGGGGGTATGCCTGCAGGACAGGTAATAATCAGCAGCACTTGCCATGGGGAGGCACACACTATTATCAGGCAATAAATTTCTTTGATTCATTCTAACATAAGGTCAACCTTCTCCTTTACATAACACTTAAAAAGAATGCCCATGTGGCCTACTAAAATTGGTATGAATTATGGAACATTGCTTTGTGTTTTTGGCAGTTTTTGTTTACTTTTTGTTTTTTTTAAACTTTTTTATGATAGTTATACAGGAGGTTTTTTGGTATTCCATATATACTTATAATGTACCCAATTTGGTTCATCTTCTTCATTAACTCTTTCTGATTTCTTTTTTAACACACAAATGAAACATGTTTTTTAAAACAACAGTTATGTGTTTTTTCACAGTTCTGGGAATTGAGAGTTCAAGATCATGGTACCAGACTGGTCAGGCTCTGATGAAGTCTTCTTTTCACCATTATAAGAAGCCTCTATCCCACTATAGGCTCATATGACCTCTTCTTTGGAAGAGTGCAGAGACAGACAAAGTGAGCAGCTCTCATCTCTCCTTATAACACTATTTTTATCACGTCAGTACCCCACTCTCGTGGCCTAATTTAAACTTAATTACCTCTCTGTAGGCTGTATCTCCAAGTTCAATCACTTTGGGGGGTTAAGGTCTCAGCACATGAATTTGAAAGGTGTGGGGCACGATTCAGTCCACAGCACAAGGTGAGAAGGCAGCCAAAGTGGACAGAAAATGACTGAAAGGGAATTCTGAGAGTCTCCTCGCAAAGGAAGTAACAAGTTAATAAGAGATTATTCAAGAAAACTAATCTAAATGAAAGTTGCAGATTGTCCCAGTTGACTTAGAAATGGAATTTTATATACAATGGCACACAGGCTGAAACTGAAGTTGAAGAGAGGAATTTAGAATGTTAGTAATCCATAAAGCATTTCAAGGTTGGAAGAACATTTTAGGAAGTACCTGCATTTACATCACAAAATCCCCATCTAGTATTTAAGTTTGCAGTAGGGCAGTCACATAAAATAATTATTTCCTTCTTTTGGAATACATCAAATGACAGGTAACTCATTACCTCATAAGGCAGAACGGTGCCTTAAGGAAAAAGCAGATTTAAGTATTAGAAATTTCAACTTTTGCTGACCCAAAATCTTTTCAGCCACTCATTCTAGAGCTTGAATCTAGGGCCACATAGAACTGATCTAATCTCCCTTCAAAATTCTAGGCATGCAGAAATTGCTCAGCCCTTTTTCAATGTAACAACCTTTCAAATATTTGAAGAAAATTATTGTGCACATGTATGTCTCTGCTTCTTGAATTTGTCTCCAGATACTGCATGGTTTCAAATCCCATCACTGTCCTGGTCCCTGGCTTATAACTTCTGCTTATTTTACAGGTGACACCTAGAAAAAAATGAAGTCCTCTCTAGTGGGTTGACATGTTTAAATAGAGGGAGCGCATCTTCCCCACTCAAGATACTAAATATCTATTAGGAAGGTCCAAGGGTGCACTATTTTTATGATGATATTTAAACTTTGGACACATATGGAGCTTGCTTTTTAGGATAATTAAGTCTTCTTGTTTTTCATGTGCTAATATTGAGCCCCATTGCCTATATCCTATAAAAGAAAGGGGTTTCTTCTCTTTGGGACTTTAAGGAGAGGGGTAGAATTTGAGTAAAGAACTTTAAATTGATTCTTTTTAAATTTCACCACTTTTGGTTAAGATGACTGTTTTTTTGAAAATTTTCTGCTCTTCTTTTACACATCTGAGTTGGAGTAACTGCTAGAATTTTGTAAGGAAAGGGGGATTCAGAATTTGTTTAGATCAATACTCTCAACCCTGGCCACAGAGCAATTATCACTTAGGAGACTGAAAACCAATTTCATCAGAACCTCTGGATGTGGGCCTGAGTACCACTGTCTTTGATCTCAAAGCCTCATGCTTTTTTAGGCACTCTACCACTTGAGCCACTCTGCCAGCCCCTCGGATTACTCTTATGAATAGTCAGGCTTGAAAGTAACTACTTTATATTAACACGAGACTGAGAGTTCTGGGTAACTTAGGAAATATTCTTCTAATTTTAAAAATACAGCCTGATACAGAAATAAGAGTTCTCTCAAATTCAGATATCATTTTATTTTTGTGCTGGGGGTACATTGTGACATTCACAAAATTTCTTACAATTTATCAGAGTTGAATTCACGTCCTCCGTCATTCTCTTTTATCCCCCTCCCACCATCCCTGGAATAGTTTCAACAGTTCTCATTTTTCTATTTACATATGTGTGTACGTAATATTTCCACAATATTCACCCTCTTTCACCCTTTCCCCACACCCTCCCCCATCCCACTGGTATCCATCCTAAGACTAGAAGTTCAGGTGGCTTTTAATCTTTTATATATTTTGGCTACAAATCAAAAATTATTTGTCTTCGTTTATGTAAGAATATAATCCCTTCCTACCCTAACAAAACTATTATTGACATTTTGTATTTTTATAGTATCCCAAGCATTCTCTCTCTTTATCCATCTCTCTCTTTAACATTTTAATTATATTGATACTAAGCCAAACTATTTCAGGGGTTCTCTGTTCTTCATAGTTATTATAATGAATGTGAAATATTTTAATGAAGAAATGTAACATACTTTCTTTGCCTATTTCTCCTTCATTAGGCTTTTATGATGGTTGTTTTAAGTAATGCTACACTGAACATTTTTATTCAGATAACATTTACTATATTTTGAATAATTTCCTAAGCATAAGTCCCAGAAGTGGAATTAATTAGTGAAAGACTGTGAATATTTTATTGCATATGTTAAATTGCTTTCTAAGAGGTCTATAAAGTTTGCAATAAAATTTCAACATATGAGGATACTGGCTTTGCCATATTATTGCCAAAATTAAGACATATTACTTATCATTTAATTTTTTTTACAACTTAATAGATAAAATTGCCAAGGGAAACCAAATCTGCAGGACAAAAATTCCCTGGGTACCTTGGGTTGGTGATGAAGAAAGGAAAGGAGGGAAAAGGAAGGGGCATGGGGAATTAATTACCTCTCATTCTCTTATTTTGAAAATATAGGTGTTATTAAAACAAATGTAACATGAAAATATTACACTCAGGTTATGCTATACTGTACATAATAATACATAGAGATAATATAAATTGTCATTATATGTGGATTTTCCAATTTAATTTGAGTTTTATATTTAGAAAAATAACACTGTGTTATACATTTTATTCCTTTCTTTTGTTTCAGTCAGTATTATGTTGTTGAAATGTGTCCCGATTAATATTATTTTTATTACTAATTAATATTCCATCCTTTGTATATCCTTCACTCTAATTATATATTCTTTTACTTGGAAATATTTAGACTGCTTCCAATGCTTACTATTCCTAACCCTGATTCAGTGCACATATCTTTGGGTGCCTGTGCAGAAATTTCTCTGAATTCTCCACCCAGCATTGGTATAACTGGATCCTGGAGAATGCACATTTTGGTTTTGAGTACAATCACCAAATGTCTTTTAATAATGGCCCTACTGGTTTACCCTGGTATTGGAAGATTCTAAATTATGAACATAAGTTCTAACGCTAGGTTTTACCTAAATTTTAAAGCTTGGATTATCTAATACATACAATGTAATATTATGCTGCTATTAGGCCTTGTGTATTTGTAATTACCAATAAGAATGGTTTTCTCTTCCTACACTTATTACTCATTCTTACTATCCTTCATCGAACTTTCTTTTCATAATCTTAATCCATTTCCTATTATGTATGTCCTGGTTTTATCTTGCTGATTTGCATGAGTTTCTTGTACATCTAAGCTAATTATTCTCAATGAAGGTAGCACACCTCCCAAGGGATATTTTGGAAGATTTGTTGCGTGGATGATTGAAGGATATCATCACTAGGCTTTCATGGGTGAAGGCCAGGAATGCTATCTGTCCTACATTTAAAAATACTCTTCTTTCTCTCCTAACATTGCAGTGTTTTGTCAGATATTCGCATAGACAATGAATGTTTCTATGTAAAACATTTAGGTTCTGACTTCATCATGTTTCCGAGAACCTAGCTCACTTTTATTCATAAGTTTTCCTGAGTTTGTTTAGAGAAGCAGGTCACCAGTGGCAGCAAGGATCAACAATCTTGTTAGTACAGTAAGAAGTACCCATATTAGTTTACATTTTTAGGTGTCACATTACCAGTGATTCTAAGTATAGATACAAGCATCTCTCTACTGCCCTCTCATGCACCTTTTTTTGGCAGCAGTGAAGTTTGAACTGAGGGTCTCATACTTGTTAGGCAAGCACTTTATCATTGGAGTCACAACCCCAGCCCCATTTAAAAAATATTTTATGAATATATGATAATTATACAGGTGGTTTCATTGTGACATTTCCATATAAGCATGTGTTATACTTCGATTTGGTTCATACCCTCCATTGTTCCCACTCCTACCCCGTTCTCCTTCTTGGGATGACTTCAACAGGTTTCAGTGTTCCATATTCATCCATGTGTAGAAAGTACCTCAACCATTTTCACCCTCCTTTACCCTCTTGCCTTGGTCTCTAATAATCTCACTTTTGGAATCATGTTTTGCATATATATGTATGTGTATATGATAATGCTTGTATTTGAATTGGATCTATCTCCCATATGTGAGAGAAAATATGTGACCCTTGTCTTTCTGAACATAACTAACTTCATTTTTGCTTTATTTTTCTGAAAGGGTCTTGCATTTTTGTCAAGGACTGATCCTAGGAGGATCAGACCATGATCCTCTTATCTATGCCTCCTGCAGATCTGGGATGACAGATGTGAACCACCATACCTAGCTTGTACTTTGAGATGGAGTCTTGCCAACTCTTTGCCTATGACGTTGTCTAACAGTGATGTTCCATATCTGTGTCTGCTGAGTAGCTGGGATTACTAGCATGTGTCACCATACCCTACGTCTTATAGTATAATTGACCCTAACATTTACACTTTGAGCATATGTGCTATTACTATTCTTGTTATTATTGTTAAATACTAGATTCCTTTCATTCCTCCTGATACAACAATTAGGGCATTATAATGATTACTTAGAATTATGTACATTGGTAGGCTATAGTTGTATAAAGTTTTTTACAGGACAGTACAAGATAATTACAAAACAATACTAAAATTGAATTTTGGATGTGATAAAATTGTGACCCATTGTCCATATGTTAAACACTTTTGCTTTTGACATCATGAATGATCTTTTCCTCTAACTATGCAAAATCCAATAAGCATTGGATCTTGATATGCTCAGATGTACATTTCTTATTTTATTTTGTGTTAGTTAAACTTTCTTGAGAAAAATCCCATGACATCCAACAACAAATGAATCTCTAATATGTTATTTTAATACAGTAACAGCTTTTCATTCCATCTGTACTTAATTTTTTAATGCAGTGAAAGGTATAGATCTTACTTCATTTTGTCAATATGGTAAATCAATTTTTCCAATTTCATTTATTAAATAATCTGTCTTCAATTTTGGATGACTTTGTAAGGGCAAGACCCTTTTTGGTCTTCATTTTTAGAATTGTCTTAGCTATTTGTGAACATTTACTTTTTATAAATTTTAAAGTCTGTTTTCCTCATTACTTCCAAATGAATAATTGATTTTTATTAAATTTATAGATTAACTTGAGTAGAAATGCATACAACAATGTATTGTGTATTTCTTTCTATTTATTCAGAAATCCTTAAAGTCCTTGGTAAATACATATTTTTTCATTAGAATTTGTGGTTTTTTGATTAAATTATGTTTTTGAAAATGTAAGTGTTGTCTACTATTATAAATTGTTTCTTATTTTCTAATTAGCTGCCATTTTTGTTGACTTGAGTAAAGAAACCTTTTGAATTCTTCAGTGGGTTCCAATAGTTTGAGGATTTTCTTCTACTTTCTGTGCAAATTATCATACTACCTTGCAAATAGCAATAGTCTTATGTCTTTTCTCATAGCAATAATGCTTTTTGTTTACATTTGTTAATGCATTGATGAGTCCCTACAGTATGGTCTGTTCTAAAAAGGCATATGCATCCCTAAAAAGCATCATGATATGGAAAATCATTCAATAAGAACCCCAGAGCTTATGAGAACATAGGGTTGGGGTACAGCACACAAAAACTTTATCAGTTACACATTTAAAAAGATAAGAGCCTAATATATATATTGTAGATTTACACAAATAGTTAAGCAATACATATATATTTCAATAAATACATCATTTTATCTTTAAAAAGATCTGAAGTGAATTTGTGGACATGGCTAATGGAAGGGTTGCAGCTTGTAAGTCATTATAAACTGGTGGCAGGCTCATTGTCTAAAATAAGGTGGAAGCCAGGCTTGGTGGTTCACACCTGTAATTCAAGCTACTCAGGAGGTACATGAAAATGGGAAGGGTCACAGTTCAAGGTTAAGTTGGGCAAAATTAAAGTTAGCGAGACCCCATCTTAATGGAAAAGCTGAGCATGGTTGCATGTGTCTATGGATCCAGCTACACAGGAGGTCATAGGCAGAAGGATGGAAATCTGAGGCCAGTGCTGGGCAAAAATATGTGACCTTGTCTGAAAAATAATTAAAACAAATGACTAGGAATGTGGCTCAAGTGGTAGATCACCTGCCAGGCAAGCTTGAGACCCTATGTTCAAACAATACTGCCAACGATAAATTAATTAATTAATTAATTAAAGTCATCCAAATTTGTAATTTCATATGTGAACAAATATATCTTGTAACATACATGGTAAATTGAGGAAACTGGTATATTTTTGACGTATGTGAGCACTCACTCATATTTCAGCTACTCCTATTGTGGTTTGAGTCAGCCAGGAGTGATTTCCTGTGTTCATCTAATATACCTAGTAGAAGAAATCATGAATAAGAAAATACAAAATGCATGTTGTGCTCAATTCAAGTAGAAGAGAGGAATTTGAATGTACTCACTGTAAAGAAATGATCAAATATAAAGTGATGAGTATGCTAATTACCCTGATTTGATCATTACCCAATGTGTACTTAAATTAAAACATCACAGCATATCTCATAATTATGTATAGGTATTATATCAATTAAAATAAAATTTATTAAAGAAAACCAAATTTTTGCATACATTAATTATATTGAAACAAGTTTCTTGGATTATATAAATATATTAGTTATTTTTCCCATCACTGTGACCAAATACCTGGCAGAAATAACTCAAGAGAAGAAAAATTTATTTATGTTCATGATTTCAGAGGTTTCAGTCTGTTTTGGCATGGCAGAATGGAACCATTCACATCGTGGCATCCAAGAAGCAGTAAAAATGAGTTACAGCAATTTTAATGCAACAAAGTGGTGTGTGGAACCTCAAAATAATGACTGAGACTAAATTTCGCACTAATACTAGTGGTAAGGGCTAAGCCAAATTTAATCTTATTTTTGTTTAAATTAACAAATGCACTGCTTGTTTCACCCACATGCCATAAGGCAAATTAATGTGTTACTAATGTGTCCATATTTATCTATTGTAGGTAGATGGATCCCTTCCTTCTGTAGGTTCCCATTTCTCTAACAGTTGGTATATGTTCATTCATTTGTTACTGTATTCTCTTTCCTACCTAACCATGTTTTAAGTATTTTATTCATTAATATTGAACCCTTTTTTCCCTGCCACTAACTTCAGCCTTAGATCTTTCTTTCCTTCTATGGTCAGGAGTCACTTGTGTTATAGCCATTATCATAGCCACTTATATAATAAAAGTAGGGGGTGAAAGCTCCCTGTGGTATTTTTCAAATCGGATGTGCTATATCTCTGTGGCTATAGTGATGAAAAGCATGTGCTCATAAAGTCTTACTGATTTCAATTATTTCTTAGTGGTAGCGTAAGCTGGATATGAAAGATCACTAGTGTCCTCTTCATGCAAATGTCATGGTAACCATGGTAAACTCAAAATCATAGAGCAATCCATGCAACTGAGCTGAGAGACTCCTCAGAGAATGAAACTGATTCAAAGAACTAAAAGTGCCTTAGTAATTGAAATATTATCTACAAGGTTGTGTGTTCAGTGCTATGAGTTGTACAGCACACTGGTTATAATAAACTTAATTGTGTTTCTAGAAGAACCCCAAATATGAGAGGATTAAACAACAAAATGGGTTTTTATTCATAGTACATGTCCATAGCAGGTTGGCCCGGAGGAATCTTCTGCAAATCATCACTACTCAGAGATTCATGCTGAGAGATGCTCCACTTCTGTGCTCCTAGAAAAAGAGAATGCTATTTATTGATCATATCCGGGTTCTTAAACCCAACAAACATATAATTGACCAACAAATGTCATGGTTGGACCTAACTTCAGGAGAGCAGAGAAGTCACCTACCTCCTACCATGTCAGGAAGGAGAATCAGAAATATAGCTATAATAACTAACAATTGGTGAGTATGAAACAATGGTTACTTCTAATGAGCTCTAAGTTAATGATTCATGTCCATAAATAACTACAACACAAGGCAGAGTATAGTAAATGCCAAAAGAGAGATGAAAAAAAGCATCGTGGGGCTTTACAAGAAGAAGAGATTTCCGTGGCCATGGTGATCTGAAAGTAGACTATTCCTTTCAATAAAAGTATTCTTTTTACGGCCAGCTTGTGGGAGCAAACTAGTCATTATGGTAATCATGTCCTATCCAGATATTAAGCTTCAGATACCTTATATGATTTGTAAACCCAGAGATTTCCAAGTGCACCACATGAAAAAGGCAAAAATCAATGCAAGATGGATTAGTTAGAAAATGCACCAATTTGGGGCTTGATCTCTGATTTAGTTTGAGAAAATAAGTTTTAGGTTCATATATGTAATTTAGCTCATCTGCTATCATTGTTAGCATTCTAGAGTTACAACGTATTTTGAACTTTCTTCCAATATGTGGAGTCATATCTGAAATGTTTCTCATTAACTCTGGTGAAGTAAAAATGAACCTTTATAGTAAACTTTTCAGAGATGGTAGTTAGCCCTTGGGTGTCAAAAGTGATTACATTTTGAAGGTTTCTATTTGCAGCACAATGTTCACTGAATTACTGCTCAACTCCTTTTAATCATGCTCTGAGAACTCAGTGGATTTGAATGAAGACATGTTTTATTTATTCATTTACCAATGAATAAATTAAAATGTCAGTTCCAAGCCTCACTGTACTTGGAACTTCTTAGTTCATTTGGCTTTTATTTCTGGATTTCTAATTCTCTCATTGTTTTGTAAGCCTTCGTAATGCTTGCTGAGCACTCAGCAGGTTCCTGTTCTGTAGTTCTGATTTACTTCAGTTCATGATGCCTTCGTTCTTACTACTTTGACCAGACCTGAGAAGACCCTGTTTCCTATAGCTCACAGAATCCTAATCCTGGTCCCAGTCTTTGGTTCAATAGAGTGAGTTCTAAGTGGCAAAGTTCCTTTATCACACCCTGGAATGCATAATGGTTTTGATGCTATATGTATCTATACTATATGCATATGATACTATGTATTTATGGCAGACATAAATACTGTTGCAAAGGAAACTCCCTGGGAATTTCTGTAGCCATTCTATTTGACTGTGGCAAAGTTTCTGTTTATAGATCTATGTGCAGTTTAGGAGAAAGCATAGCTAAAGGATTGAGTGAGCATTTTTTACAACATCCGGCAAAAATAATGTAGTTACTTTGTACTGGCAACAGTTTTATTGTTCTCATACTCTATGAACTGACTTTATACTTAAAGTTAATTGTTATTAAAATTACATATTACTATAATTAAAAGAATCTGAAGGTTTCCAACACAGAGAAAAAATTGTAAATGTTTGAGGTGATAGAAATATTGATTACTGATTTGATCATTAGACATCTCATAGATGTATCAAGTTATCATCCTGTATATGCATGAGTAGTATGTACAATTTTTTTCCTAATGTGGTTTTGCTGTTTTTCTTCACTCTTAGGTGGTGCCATTCCTTCTTTTACTGAGCAAATAGGAGCAAGTGGAGGAAAATATCCTGCCACCAAATCTACCAATCGAACTACATTGTGTACAAACTCTGCCTCATCACTGCTAACACCAACACTTCCAATTTTGTACATGATCACTAAACAAGGGTAACAAGTATCAACATTTTTCCACCATATCATTCCATACTGATGAGAATGATCTATGACAAGAGAGAAACAATTATGCTGTATCTCCCATTAAATCAGAAAAAGAAACCAATCCTCTCCCCCATTGCCCCCATCCTTATATTAGTGATCGATTGCTGGGCAAAAAATTCCCTAAAACTTAGCAGCTGAAAACAATGTGCGTCACCTTACAGTTTATGTGGATCAGGGAGTTGGTGTGAAGCTAGCTTAAGTTCTCACACGAGACTGTAATCAAGTTACCAGCTGAGTCTTTAATCCCAACTCTACCAGAGCTAGGTTTACTCTTATGCTCACTCAGATCTTGTTTTCTTGTAGGCTGTTAGATGGAGGGTCTTAGTTTCTTGACATGCCATTCAACACTGTCCATACAGTTGTTTACTACATGGCAACTAGTGTTGCTCACTACCCCAGTGCTAGTGTTCAGAGAGAGAGAAAGACATAAAGGCCAAAAAAGCTATGGTGGATTTTTTGTTGTTGTTGTTTTGTAATTTCAACTCAGAAGTGATATGTTCTCCTCTCTGCTGCATCATGATCTTAGGAGTGAGTCACTGAATACACCCAGAACTCAAGGGCAGAGGCTTATAGAGGTATATGACACTCAGGAGGTGGAGAATCATGGGAGAGTAGTTTAGAGACTGACAACTATACTCCCCTAGCTATCATTGCAGTCCTCTGCCTTCCTTTCTTGCTAACCTTGAACCCTCTAGGAAGGTGTTTTAGTCCATTTGTGATGCTATAACTAAATACTAAAGAGTGGGTAAATTAAAATTACACTACTCAAAATTTATTTCTCAAAATTTTGAAGATGAGGAAGTCCAAGATGAAGGCACTACCAGATTCAGTGTCTGGCCAGAGGTTGGTCTTGGCTTCAAGATGGCACCTTTCGCTGTGTCATCTGGAGGAAGTGAAAAATATGTACTCATATGGCATAAGGGGTGGAAGAGCAAATGGGAACTCTGAACTCACGGTAGTATCTTTTATAAAGGGGACTAACTTATGAGAGTTCTGCTCTCATGAATGAAACATATTCTAAAGGCCCTGTCTCTTAATACAGAGGATTAAGTTTCATCATGAATTGTGGAGGGGCACAAACATTCAAGTAATAGCAGATGGCTACTATTACAAAGAATGCTAATGTTGGTGACACTGCTGAGGAATAGGAATCTTTGCCTACTTCTGAGATTGTAAAATATGAAACAAATAGAAACATAAAGATAGAAAGAAATTCGTTTCTACCCATAGACGTTTTTGTGAACACTTTTGGCTTATGTTTCTATATATGGATAGACCACACTCTAACTATTATTGTTGAATATTTTACTTATCTTTAAAATTTTTATGAAATTATGATGAACATCTTTGTGGAATATTTCACTTTTATGGCTGCTCTTTAAGATTTAAATTAATTCAGCATTTAAAGTTTCAAGGTTCCTAGCCCCTTAAAAGTTTTTAATCTTGAATATTTTCATAGGTAAAATAAAATGGTACACTGACTTTTTTTGGCAGGGTCTTACTTTGTAGCTCAGGGTGGCCTTGAACTTGCTATGTAGCCTACCTAGGGTGGCCTCAAAGTTGTCATCTGGCTGCCTCAGCTTCCCTGAGATTACAGGTGTGTGCCACCACACCCAGATCAGTGTTTTGTCTTAATGTTTATTTCTTTTTTTTTCTTTTTGGTGGTTCTGTGGATTGAACTCAGGACCATATGAATGGAGGACAAGCATTCTACCATTGAACTACATCCCTAGCCCCAGTGCTCATTTCTTTACCTACCAAGAGTGAACATTTTTTATGTTTGTTAAAAATTTGTTTTAATTTTATGATTACCTGCTTCTTGGCTATTATTTGCCTTTTTAGTGTTCAGTTTTTCATTATTGATAAAGGAGCATAATATTAAGGAGATATTTTATTGAATATGCAAAAACTCTTCTTGAATTCTTTTTATTTTATGTAAAATTTAGTGTTTTTATTTCTAACACAGCCAAATGTTCTAGTTTTATTTATATAAACACTAAATATTACTTATGATTAATTATTAATATTTTATATTTTCTTGCTATTATACATGGGACTATTTTTTCTAAATTATTTCATTTAATAAATTAAAATGGTATTCATATTGATTTAATTTTAATAGATAATTTTCTTTGTGCTTAACTATTTATTAGTAATCTTTTATTTTCATGTTGATTATGTCACTTGAAAATAATGTTTTATGCATTCCCTCAATCAACACATTTATTTAGTACACACTAGTCTTCATACTAAGAATATATTCCCAACTATAGTGCAAGAAAAATGATAACTCTACTCTCAGGGCAGAAGAAAAATAACGATCAAACAAAATCTACAATTTGCAAGATGTTGATAAGTGTTATGAAAAGAACTAAAGCAGGGCAAGAGCATATAGAGTGACAATGGCAGAGAAAGGCTGCAATTTTAAACATGGTGGCTGATTCAGAAATAATATTCTGATGAGGTGATATTGGCAAAAAGCTTGAAGGAAGTTAGGGAGTGAGCCGTGAGTTAGAGGTGGTGGGAAGTGTATAGATTGCCAATACGTTTTGAAGGTGTAAGTAGTAATGCCTAAACACAAAAGTGACTTATTGGACATAAATTATGAGAGAAGGAGGATTAAGATTACAGTGGTTAAGAGTAGAGTAGGTTTTTGGACTAAACTGACTTAATAGCTTAGCCACTTAAGCAGATAAAGAAATCTAGCTCACAATCAAGATGGCAGCTGAGTGACATCACCCAGCACCTCTCCTCACACACACATTATATTGAACAGCTATTTTCACACCAAACTCCCTACAAAACTGTTAAGGAAGTCAGTGCCAGTGGCACAGTACATCTGATTCCACAAGCACCAATGAGCTCACTGATAGGCAGCAGTGGGTACCAATCTTTGGACAACGCAGCATGAGCCTAGCACAGACTAGGAAAGTGGTAAAGAGAGAACCTGATGTGGGAAGCCGCAGGTAATGGAGACCTCTGGTTCAGCCAGGCCAGCCTGTGGGCAGAAACCAATGAGACTACATCAACCACATCACAGAAACCTCAGAAGACAATGATAAGAGTCCCAAGGACCTGCATAGCCCTGCCACAAGTCACAGCCTAGACAACCTCAGAAAGACTCGGCAAACTGAGAACATATCGCAACAGTCTCTAACCCAGAAACATAATGGAGCAAGTCTAGAGAACAAAAGTCTATGAGTTATCCCAATTTGCAGATGATGTGACCCTAAAGATTCTTTCAGTAGTGTAGCATGATATAAAACTAACATACAAAAAGCAGTAGCCTTTCTATACACCAACAATGAACAGGCTGCAAAAGATCAAGAAAACAGTTCCATTCACAATAGCCTCAAGAAATAAAATATCTAGGAATAAACTTTACTAGGGAGGTGAAAGGCCTCTACAATAAAAAGTATAAAACCTGACGACGGAAATTGAAGAAGACACAAGAAGATGGAAGACCTCCTTTGTTCATGAATTGGCAGAGTCAACATTGTGGAAGTGGCTGTATTACTAAAAGCAATCTACAGATGCAATGCAATTTACATTAAAATCCCAATGTCATTCTTCACATATGTAGAAAAATCTATCCTAAAATTCACACGGAAGCATAAAAGGCCCAGAATAGCAAAAAGAGCAATGCTGGAGGTATCGCAATACTGAACTTCAAATAATACTACACAGACATAGTAACAAAACCACCCTGGTTCTGGCACAAAACAGACACATAGACCAATAGGAGAGAATAGAATAGAAGAGCCAGAAATAAACCCACACAGCTACATCCAACTGATTTTTTACAAAGAAGCAAAAACATACACTGGAGAAAAGTCCACCTCTTTAACAAATGG
Organism: Castor canadensis; assembly: GCF_047511655.1. Classification (NCBI taxonomy): domain Eukaryota; kingdom Metazoa; phylum Chordata; class Mammalia; order Rodentia; family Castoridae; genus Castor; species Castor canadensis. Next base: position 15,714,382 of record NC_133405.1, on the reverse strand, counting down.
TACTGGGAAAACAAGATATCTGCATGTAGAAGACAGAAATTAGACCTCTGTTTCTTTCCCTGTACAAAAATAAATTCAAAATGGATCAAAGATCTTAATGTAAGACCTAAAACTTTGAAACAACTATAGGAAACCATAGGGAAAGCATGAGACTGCATCAACTTAAAAAGCTTCTGCACAAGAAAAACAATTACCAGAATGAAGACACAATCCACAGAATGGAGAAAATATCTATCAGCTAGTCATCAGATAAAAGATTAACATAACCAGAACATACAAACAGCCCAAAAAATTAAACACCAAAAGAATAAGTAATCCAATTAATAAATGGACAAAGCAATTAACAGAAGTACAAATGGCCAATAAATACATGAAGAAATGCTCAACATCTTTAGTTACAAAAGCAGTGAAAATCAAAAAGACACTGAGAGATTCCATCTCACCCCTGGCAGAATGCCAGTTATTAAGAAAACAAACCACAAAGAATGTTGGCAATGATGTGGAGGAAAAGGAACTTTTATACACTGTTGGTGGGAATGTAAATTGGAGAAACCACCATGGAAATCAGTATGGAGGTTTATAAAAAAACCTAAAAATAGACCTACCTTATGACTCTTCTATACCACCCTTCAGCATATATCTGAGAAAATGTACATCAACATACAAGAGAGATACCTGGACACACATGTTCGTTGCAGTAGTATACACAATAGCCAAACTTTGGAATTAGCCTATGTGGCCAACAATAGAATAACGGATAAAGAAAATGTGATATATATATATATATATATATATCTCCACAGTGAAGTGTTATTCAACCATAAAAAACCATGAAGAATAATGAAATTATGTCATTTGCTGGAAAATTGATGGAACTGGAGATCATCATGTTGACCAAGGTAAGCTAAGCTTAAAAAGCCAAATATCACATTTTTAAAATTATGTGTGGAATTTAGATCTAAAATGATAAAATAATAATAATAATAGTGGGGAATAAGCATTAAAAAGGGGACTGTATGGGAAGATCAATGGGAGGGGTGGAGGAAAGGAGAGGGCATGGGGGTGGGGTAAACACAATTGAAGTACATTACGCATATGTATGAAGATAGCATAATTCTAAATAATGCTCTTTTGATAAAAAAGAGTTAACAGAATATAATAGATGAAGCAAACTTGTTCAAGGTGCATTGTATACATTTATGGAAATATCACAATTAAACCCCTTTGTTCAATTAATACAGGCTAATAAAAAATAAATGAAAGAAATCTAAGAACGGATTGTGGTTGGAATGGGAAAGGAATCACAAATTCTGCTTTGTGGACATTAAGCATGCGTTTCCAATTAGGCATCCAAGTGATGATGTCATGGAACCAGTTGAATATATGAGTTCAAGGTGTAGTTCTGGGCTAGAGATGTTAGTTCAGGATTCATCCACTGATAGGTGAAATTTAGAGGTATTGGACCAGAAGAGACCATCACATGATTTTGTGTATGAAGACCTCAAAATCTGAGCCCTGGGATGTTCCAACACATGAATGTCACGAAAATGAGGAAGCTCCTATAAAGTACATTGGTCAACTGATTTTTTTTCATTCAATTTCAATTTAATTTCAGTCAGTCTGAGAAAGGGAGAGTGGTTCCAAGCTAACAAGATGACAATTGATGGGAATAAATGCAAGGTCCTAGTTTCCTTCCAAAGTGTAAACTGCACATGTTCATGAGACAGTAAGTCTAAACTGACAGTAGTCATATGAGAAAATACATGAATGGGTATAGTAGGGAATTAATTGCTTATAAGCTCAATGTGAGCAAAAGTTTTTTTTCTGAGCTGAAAATCTTTGCTTAAATTAGGAGGCAATTGACAAAATCAGGGACATAATTGTTTAAAGTGAGAGGTTTTATTTTTGTTCTGCTTTGTTTGTTTGTTTTGGTGCCCTTAAAATGAGTTTTGAAAAGACTATTTACGGATTTTTTTGTCTTAAATTTTAATATACAATGGTTTAAGGTACATATTTTAAATTTTTAGTTTTGAAACTTTTAAGTTACAGTTCAATTCTAATAAATTTAACACTAATTTTTAAAGGGCTTTCTTTTTTGTGGTGGTACTGGGTTTGAACTCAGGACCTTGCATTTCTAAGGAGAAGCTCTACTACTTGAGGCATACCTTTAGCCTTAAAGAGACTGTGAAATAATACTTGGCCCCATTTATAAACCTAAACATTTAAACAATATTCATAAATTTACTATAGTCTTATATTTTCGGTCCATTGATTTTTAACAAAGATGCAAAGCAACTCAGAGGAGAAAGAAAAGTTTTAATGAAATTGTACTGAAATGCTTGGATGCAGAAATAGTCTGATGCTCTTCTCAGATAATTTTCACAAATCCACTTATACTGAATTATAGAGCTAAATCTAAGATCAAAAATTACAAGACTTTCAGAAAAAGACTTAAGAGAAAATCATTGCGACCTCGGGTGAGTCAAAGATTTCTTAAGAATAGCAGCCTCTTCAACAAAAACTGCTGGGAAAACTGGTTAGCAGTCTGCAAAAAACTGAAACTAGATCCATGTATATCACCCTATACCAAGATTAACTCAAAATGGATCAAGGATCTTAATATCAGACCCCAAACTCTTAAGTTGATACAAGAAAGAGTAGAAAATACTCTGGAGTTAGTAGGTATAGGTAAGAACTTTCTCAATGAAACCCCAGCAGCACAGCAACTAAGAGATAGCATAGATAAATGGGACCTCATAAAACTAAAAAGCTTCTGTTCATCAAAAGAAATGGTCTCTAAACTGAAGAGAACACCCACAGAGTGGGAGAAAATATTTGCCAACTATACATCAGACAAAGGACTGATAACCAGAATATACAGGGAACTTAAAAAACTAAATTCTTCCAAAACTAATGAACCAATAAAGAAATGGGCACGTGAACTAAACAGAACTTTCTCAAAAGAAGAAATTCGAATGGCCAGAAAACACATGAAAAAATGTTCACCATCTCTAGCAATAAAGGAAATGCAAATTAAAACCACACTAAGATTCCACCTCACCCCTGTTAGAATAGCTATCGTCAGCAACACCACCAACAACAGGGGTTGGCGAGGATGCGGGGAAAAAGGAACCCTCTTACACTGTTGGTGGGAATGTAGACTAGTACAACCACTCTGGAAAAAAATTTGGAGGCTACTTAAAAAGCTGGACATCGATCTACCTTTTTTTTTCATTTTTCTTTTATTATTCATATGTGCATACAAGGCTTGGTTCATTTCTCCCCCCTGCCCCCACCCCCTCCCTTACCACCCACTCCACCCCCTCCCGGTCCCCCCCCTCAATACCCAGCAGAAACTATTTTGCCCTTATCTCTAATTTTGTTGTAGAGAGAGTATAAGCAATAATAGGAAGGAACAAGGGGTTTTGCTGGTTGAGATAAGGATAGCTATACAGGGCTCGATCTACCATTTGATCCAGCAATACCACTCTTGGGGATGTACCCAAAAGACTGTTATTCCAGAGGCACCTGCACACCCATGTTTATTGCGGCACTATTCACAATAGCCAAGTTATGGAAACAGCCAAGATGCCCCAGCACTGACGAATGGATTAAGAAAATGTGGTATCTATACACAATGGAATTTTACGCAGCCATGAAGAAGAACGAAATGTTATCATTCGCAGGTAAATGGATGGAATTGGAGAGCATCATTCTGAGTGAGGTTAGCCTGGCCCAAAAGACCAAAAATCATATGTTCTCCCTCATATGTGGACATTAGATCAAGGGCAAACATAACAAGGGGATTGGACTATGAGCACATGATAAAAGCGAGAGCACACAAGGGAGGGGTGAGGATAGGTAAGACACCTAAAAAACTAGCTAGCATTTGTTGCCCTTAACGCAGAGAAACTAAAGCAGATACCTTAAAGCAACTGAGGCCAATAGGAAAAGGGGAACAGGTACTAGAGAAAAGGTTAGATCAAAAAGAATTAACCTAGAAAGTAACACCCACGCACAGGAAATCAATGTGAGTCAATGCCCTGTATAGCTATCCTTATCTCAACCAGCAAAAACCCTTGTTCCTTCCTATTATGGCTTATACTCTCTCTACAACAAAATTAGAAATAAGGGCAAAATAGTTTCTGCTGGGTATTGAGGGGGGGGGAGAAGGAGGGGGCGGAGTGGGTGGTAAGGGAGGGGGTGGGGGCAGGGGGGAGAAATGACCCAAACCTTGTATGCACATATGAATAATAAAAGAAAAATGAAAAAAAAAGATTTCTTAAGTAGGACACAAAGTGTATGGAACCACAAAGGAAAAATTTGGTATATTGGGCTTCATCAAAATTTTAAAATATTGCTCTTTAAAATACATGGCTAAGAGAGTGAAGAGGCGAGCTTCAGACTTGGAGAAAGAGTTGCAAACATGCTAATAAAACGCTTGTTTCTATAAAGAACTCTTGGAACTCTACAATAAGAAAATAACCCAATTAAAAATAGGCAAAATATTTGATGAGACACTTAAAAAATTAAGTGTATGAATGGTAAGTAATCTCATGAAAAATGCTCTGCATCATTAGTCATCAAAAATGGCAGCTGTGGTTTTAATTGCCTCAAACCATGCTTGATATTACCTCACACCATAAAATGGCTAAAAAAAAAATTGGAACATGATAACCAGTACTTTCACACACTAGTGGTGGAATATAAAATAATGTAACCATTTTGGAATACAGTTTAATAATTTCTTATTTAAAGTAAACATACACTTGCTGTGATTTAGCAATCCCAGAGCTACATTTTATCCAGGAAAAATAAAAGTCTATGCCTACAAATAGTCTTGAACATAAATGATTATATCAGCTTTGTTGATAACAGCTCAAACTATAAACAATACAAATATGCATCAGCACATCAATACAGTAGAATACCCAATGTATGCACATGTGAATAAATGAATAATAAAAAATAGTTTACTAAGGTTTTAAAAATAAAAGTTGAATTCAATAACAAAAAAAAGAAATTGACTACTGATATGTGTCACAACATGGATGAATATATTAGGTTGGATGCTGGGCATGGTGGCTCGTGCCCATGATCTCATGTACTCTACAGGCACAAATTGAGAGGATCATGGTTCAATTCAGCCTGGGCAAAAAGTTAGCAAGACCCCGTCTCAACCAATAAAAGCTATGCATGGTGGTACACACCTTTCATCCCACCTACAGGGGAGGCATAAGGATGAGGGTTGAGGTCAGCCTAGGAAAAAAATGTGAGAGCCTATCTGAAAAATAACTAAAGCAGCAAGAGCTGAGGTTACAGCTCAAGTGGTAGAGTATTTGCTTATCCCCAGTGCTGCCAAAACAATAGACTGAAAAAAAGTATCCTGATAAAGATTGCATACTACATTATTCCATTTATATAAAACTATGGAAAAGACAATTTAATCTGTGCTGATAGAACAGATGAGTTGTTGCCTGGCATATTGCTGGATTTTGGGGGAAGAGAATTAATAGTGATGGAACTCCAATGACAGAAAGACAGTTTGGGGGTATAACAAAAGAAAAGTTTCTGTTTCTGGATGGTGGCGATTACATGAGTGTATAAATTTGTCATAGCTCAAGAAATGTAAAGTTTGTTTTCTTCAAGGGGGTAGGAGGAGAGAGGGAGAGGGTGGGGTAGGTAAGGGAGGGGGCAGGGGGAAGGGGGGAGAAGTGATCCAAACATTGTATGCACATATGAATAAAAGAAAAAATAAATTTTTAAAAAAGACTATACAAAAAGACAACCCTGAAAGATGGGTCCTAGGGTAACATTTGTCTAAAACAGGACTTGAAGCCCGGCATGATAGCACACACCTGTAATCACAAGCTTCCTAGCAGGGCCTTGTCTTGAAAATAAATAAACTATATAGCAAGAAAAAGAAATAAAAAGACAATCTATTTTGACAATCAATGGGGCAATACTATGATTTTTTTCATGCCAATGATTAATGTGACAAAGACATTACTAAATTTTCTGATATTTAACTTCCTTAAATTTCTAAGATGAAACACAATTGACTATTTTCTTCACTTACTTTCTTGCTAGATTTCAGTTTTTAAGGTTTTATTCAAGAGTTTTGCATCTTTCTACTACCATTGTCAGATTTTAATGTCATGGTTATGAAAGCATTGTAAATAAAGTCAGAAGCATTTGTAGAAGAAATTAATTTTAGAAGCACTTAAATAACATCATGTTTGTTTCTTGAAGTCTTAACAACTCATGTGTCCAACACTTTTGTGGAGTTTGTTCATTGATAATTTTCTGGTTCTCTCTTTGCTACTGGTCTGCTTATTTTTCTACTTTTTTGGAAGTATTTTTTACCTTGAATTGCATTTTGTGTCATTTACCTTGATTTCTCCTTTGGTATTGTTTGTGTATGCACACCAAATGGGTTCCTAAAAGGAACAAGTGGTTCTGTAAGCAAAATAAAAGGCAATGGGAAATTTGTTAGGCACTCGAACACTGTATGAATTAGGCACTACTAAAAGGACCCTTACCCACTTTCCTTTTTGTTCTTGGTGCTATTTCAGAGTCTAGTATTTAAGATCAAGTTGATTACTATTTAGATTCCACCCTATGCAACTTTTCCAAGAATTATTTATGACATTTAAAATATGTCATAATATGTATGTATTTATTGAGTGACCTTGGCTCAGTAGAGATTAGAGGAAGCCATTTGACCATTTCTCACCAGTTCCTGTTAAACTTGCTCCATCCGTTTACTCCTTGCCTCTATTTAGAAAAAATATTGGACACTTTCCACAGCTCTTCTGGTTGTTCTCAGGTAACAAAAACAATCTTCCAATAACATTCATGTAATGAAGAATTCAGTTCAATGGAATAGGAATGTCCCACACCTCACTGACCTTACTATGTGCTCACTTCCTTATCTGCAGGGTACCACTGTCTAGTAAATCTGAGGAGAGGGGAGGGTTGATTCTATTCTCTACTTCTATTCCAACTTATTAGCTGTTGTCATGTAGAACTTCATCAATCACAAAGGTGAAGGAAAGAAGGTAGAAACGATTTTTACTTGACTAGTACATCTGACACAGCAGTCCTCTTGAGTTGGCAGATTTTGAATGTTAACTTTTTCACTCATGGCATAATTTTGTGAGTTCTGAGAACCACATCATTAAGAGTATGTCACCTATAGCTCTTTGTACAAGCGATGTCTTCTTGAGCTGCTTACTGATGACTTACACTTAGCCCCTGGTTTCAGTGGTCCACCCACCTTATGGTCATCTTGCTCTGCCAGATGGTTTGCTTGGGCAAAGTATATTTCCATCCACTTTCCTTCCAGAGACTACATCTGACAAAATGGGAACATTTTTTGCCCAACTGCAGTCTAAGTGTGCATTCACTTCCCATACTTTCAACAGAGCAGTCATAATTTCTCATCTTTGGACTTTGCAGGAAGTTCTTGCATTCCAGTCCTTGTGTCACAAAAATCTAAGGGGACACATTTCAAGTAGATCAATCTTGAATTGGCCCATCTCGACTCCCATGAGTGATTTTAGGGACTTTATATCAGACTAATGACAAAATTTCTTATTCTCTTTAATCTTTCAAATAATTCTTTGTCTTTGCTTATATTCTTTACAGATGGATGATGATAGATCCACTTTGGGGACATACCTTTTATAAATCCTGCATAGGTACACTTAAGTGTCTTACTTTAGAATGAAGAATTTTCATAACACTTATTTACCTCAGCCCATGGAGATTTTCATAACACCAGGAAATGTCTCACTGAACAATTAGCTACATGAAATTCCATTTGCTTAAAGTTAAATCTTCAGTTAACTGACTTCAGAAGTTGTCAACTTTTATAGCATGACTTCACCATTTGGAGGTTATCTATTATGATGCATATGACTTTTGCCTAAGAATACCACTGAGTACATACACAAACATGCACATGTGTGTGTGTGCATGCACACACACAAAGCCAGAGACATTTTCCTACATTTCTTTTCTTATTTTCATATTTAAGCTCTTACTTTATACTGTCCATTTAAAAAATAATCAGTAACAGAAGTTACCTATAATTTGTTTCATTTTTACTAAAATAATTTAAAAAGTATGTTCTTTCTCTTGACACAGCAGAAATAATCTATGATAGTTATTTCCCCATTTATAAAGTATGGAAGAGTCAGTGGATTGGCCACCCAAAAGGCAGTCATAATACTTTTTTTATTTAAATTGGGGATTCATTAATCGTACAAGGAGGTCTTGTGTGAAAATTCCACATATGCATACAGTGTGTATTTTGAGCAAGCTTATCCCACTATTACATTTTCTTAATCCCCTCCCTTTTAAAAACAATATTTGATGGTATTCTTTATGCTGTCTTCAAAATACATATGTAATATTTTTTGACTATCCTCACCTTCCCATACCCTCTCCATTTCCCTGTCTCCTCCTGTTGAAATCACTGCACCTCAACAGTGGACCTTTGCTCTCAAGTTCCATTATTGCCATTTTATCATTTTAGACCTATATTTTGCATATGTGTGAAAACGTGATATTTGGGTTGTTGAGCTTGACATATTTCACTCAATTCGATGATCTCCACTTCCATTCATTTTCCAGAAAGTGGCATAATTTCCTTCTTCTTGCTGAATAATACTCTATGTGTATATACACACCTTTTCTTTATCCATTCATTGGTCATTGAACACTTACAGTGATTCCTATGTTTAGCTATTGTGAATAATGCTGTGATAAACATGGATGTGCAGATATCCCTCTTGTATGTTGATTTACACTCCTTCAGATATATGCCCAAGAGTGGTGTGGTACAGCGGGGTCATAAGGTAGGTCTGTTCTTAGCTTTATTGAAGAATCACCATGCTGATTTCCATAATGGCTGGACTAATTTACATTCCCACCAACAGTGGATGAGGGGTCTTTTTTCTCATATTCTCTCCAGCATTTGTTGCTGTTCGTTTTGTTAATGGTAGCCATTCTGACTGAAGTGAGATGGAATTTCAGAATAATTTTGATTTGCATTTCATTTATGCCTAAGGATGTTAAAAATTTCTTCATGTGTTTATTAGTCATTGTATTTCTTTTTCTGAGAACTGTCTGTTTAATCAGTCATAATACCCTTTAAATTTGCATTCCTTCATTGTAAACACAGGGTACCTAAAATACCTTGCCAGACTTCCTTGCAGCTGAAAGAGGCTATGTAACACTGTTACTGGCCAATGAACTTCAGAAAATGTTTCTTGGTAAGTCTTGATATAAATTTTTATATGAACATAGCAATATTTGAATACTAAATTTGCATGTCTTTCCGGCACTTTTAGTATTTCTAACTGAAAATAAGATGTGAACCTTGGAGACACAGTAGCCAATTTGCAATCCTAGAGGGAAAAGTCACACTCTAAGGCTAAGAGAAGAAGAAGATAGAAAAAGCAAGCTTGGATTTCTGTTGACATTCTTGAGTTATTGACACCAGTCTTAGGTTGCCTATTCATAGATACAAAGATTGTCACTTTTGCAGTCAGTGGTAGTCATATAATCTCAGACACACAGAGCAATGTGAATGAATTTTCCTTGTATGCATTCAATATCTAACAAATGGCTATTGATATTATCCTATAAGATTTTAAACTGTTGAGCAAGCCAATAGTTATTTAAAAGAACTGCTAATTATGGTGACAGAGCAAAGTATAGAGAAGGGGTTAGCACTTTGAAAAGCCTCAGGATGAAATTTCTTATTTCTGTGACATCTTCCCTCTGTTTAGTAAACCCACTGAGCTGTAGGACAGCTTTCTGTATTCAGAATGTCTTTTTAGTTCAGTTTTCATTCCTGTTATTTGATGGCTGTCTGGCTGCTTCCTGGGGCTGTTATCAGAAATGCAGCCATCTGTACAGCTGGCTATCTGCTCTTGGTAGCTATATGCATCCTGGAACCTTCAGGGTAGTTGCTTGTTGATATTATGGCTCTCTGTTGGCAAAGGGGACTGCAAGAGGCTTGTTTCACATCTGCCCTAAGGTCCATTCTTGCCTGCAGCCCTTGGCCTTCCAAATGAGGTGGTGATGATTAGCTATTCCTAGGATGGCCTCTACATATGGTCATGGTTCTGTGATGCCTTTTCAGAAGAGAATCAACACTATGATTTGCCCTCTTTTTAATATTCTGACATATTCCTAACATTTAGAAGGAATTCCTTGTATTTTTCAGTGTGTAAATAGCACTTTGATCTGATTTCCAGAAATGAAATAAGTTTCCAACCATACCTTTAATTATTTTGCTTGCTCAGTTGGTGGATATTTAGGAAAAGGTAGACACTTTTATTCAAGTTCCACCTTATACAGAGTTCCTGAGGTTTGCTTCAAACTTATGAAGGCATATATATAAACATTCAAAAGGAAGATTAAATAGCTCAGTTTCAAGTCCAAATGCCTGCTACCTAATACATGACAATGGATCTAATTCACCTGAATCTAATCAGTGTGGCAGTTTGGAAGTGCACTGGTCTGGGACATAGAAGCTCCCTTACTAGTTGTGTAACGAGGGGCAAGGGATTTCAATTTCTTCATCTGAAAAAAAAACTGAAGAAAATTAATCTATGCAATGTCTGCAGTGTGAACCACAGGAACAAATGAATAGAAGAGAGGGACAGAAGAGGGTGTATTTTCAAAGCAGGAAACAGCAAGCAATATATTTTAAAATACCTGTAGCCCTAATATTCTGCTGCATCGTGTTTCAGTGTGTGAAATTTCTGGGAAGTACCATACCTTCATAAAAATGGGGTTTTACATTTTCATACATTCAATATAGACAGATGCATATCTGATTGAGGCATGTAGATAGACATACATAGATTTACACACATACAAACACTGCAGTTATTTTTAATTTGGTGATTTTTATATATTTAAGTTTGTACCTTTCTGCATTCTGCAAGTTTTCTACAGAGTCATATATTTTATGATTAATTAAATCAAAATGAAAAGGGATCATTTGACCCTGTAATGACATTTATTTGGTAGGGGCTGTCTAACAAGATCAGGCTGTGTAATATACTATGGTCATTTGAGTACTATTTTATGTTTTGTACTTTTATTTTCATGTTATATACTATAGTTAATATTTCTCATTTTCCATGTTACAGGTCCTGTTTCAACCTCTTTAATTCAATCTTCTTTAATTCAATTTTTATAAGGAAACTGCTACTATAATCCATCTTTAATATGTAAAGAAACCTGGGAACATGGAGTTCTGCATTCTCAGAATGATAGGCTATCACGAGAGTAGAAGGGACTCACGTCAACCTGAAGAGCTCTGCAAAAGGGGATGTAGTCCATTTCTCTGGCAGCAGGGCACTTAGGAAGCATTTTCCTTCCATTCCCTAGAGCTGTGTTCACTTAACACATTAACTGTGAAAAGTTTCACACATTTTCTTTAAATTAATGCCAGTTCAGAGAACAAAGTTCACTAATTATGTACTTAAAGATTTTGTTTACTTTTAATTTTTAGAAGCATATAATTCAGTGTTTTTAGTATATTCACAAAGTTGTACAACCAACACAACTATCAGCACCCCAAGAGGAAACTATATACATATTATCCCTCAAGTCCCAAACTTCTCTTACTCCAGGCCCTGATAGCTATTAATTAATCTACTTTCTGTTCTATGGATTTGCCTATTCTGGACTTTTTTTGTACAAAAGTAATCATATAATATGTAATCTTTTGTTTCTAACTTCTTTCAGTAACACCATGTTTTCAAGATTTAGGCATAAAGTTGATGTGCTGGTACTTCTTTCTTTTTGATGACTGAATAATATTCCATTGCATATGATTATACAATATTATTTATTACTTCATTAGTTGGTATATATTTGAATTATTTCTGTTTTGGTTATTGTGAGTAATGCTGCTGTGAGCATTTAGGTACAAGTTTTAAAGAGAATACGTTTTCATTTTTTTTCATACAAACCTGGTAGTGGAATCTCTGTCATATGTTAACTTCACATTTAAGTTTTGAGAAACTGCCAGACTATTTTCAATAGTGGCTCCAACATTATGCATTCTCACCATCAGTGTATGAGGGATCAATTTTCTTTAAATCCTTGCCAATGTGTCTGTAGTCTTTTTGTCTAGCCATTCTTAGTGAATGTGTTTATTGCAATCTCATTGTGGTTCTGTGGTTGGAGTTTGCGTTATCCAAATGATTAACCAGGTTACCTATCTTTTTATTTCCTTAGGGGCTGTATTTTAACTATAGTCTTTGGAGAAATGTCTGTTCAAATCATTTCACTCCATTAAAATAGATTATTTTTTAAAAGTTGTAACAGTGATTTATATATTTGAGATACAAGTCCCTTACCAAATATATAATTTGCAAATATTTTCTCCTATTCTGTAGGCTTCAGTTTCAATTTCTTTATATGAATTCTGAAGCACTAAAATTTTTTTTTAATTTTGATGGTGCCAAATTTATCTATTCCCTCTTTTTCCTTCTTTTATCTTTTTTTGCTTCTGGTGTCCTATTTAAGGAGGTATTACCTAAACTAAAAATTTTGGTCTATGTTTACTTGTAAGAGTTTTAAAGTTTTAAATTCTTAAGTTTAAAGACAAGTGAGCTCATATATATATTGACATCACTTTTTATGTATGGTATATGAACAGGTTGTCCCAGCATTTGGCACAATGACAAAAGTCAATTGACATTAAACGTACAGGTTTATTTTGTACTCCCAGTTGTTACATTGATATATATATATATATATATATATATATTCTTTAAAAAATTATTAGTGTACATTAGTAATAAAAGAGGGTTTCATTGTGAAAATTCAGTACCTATGTAAGATGTACTTTGAACAAGTTCACCCCTCTATTATACTCCCTTAAATCCTTCTCTCCTCCCTCCTTTTTCAAACAGTATTTGATGGGTTTCATTATGCTCTCTTCATATATATACATATATATCTCTGTGTGTATATGTAACATATTGCATTCTCTTCACTGTCCAGTACTCTCTCCCTTTTCCCTCCCACCTCCCACTGTTTCCCTCCCTTTTACACTCATGTCCCATGTTATTACCATTTTAGGACTACACCCCGTAATAGGCGTGAACAAATATGATGTTTGGCTCTTTGAATTTCATTATGTTGCTCAACAAGGTGATCTCCAGTTTCATCCATTTTCCTGCAAATGGCATAATTTCATCCTTCTTTATGAGGGTAAATAACACTCATATATATATATAAGTATATATATGTATATAAATATATATATATATATAATGTTTTCTTTATCAATTCATCGGTTGTTTGGGCACCTAGGCTGTTTCCATAGTTTGTCTATTGTAAATATTGCTACAATAAACATGGATGTGCAGCTGTCTTTCTTGAATGTTGATTGACACACCTTTAAATATATGCTCAAGAGTGGTATAGCAGGATCATAAGATCAATCTATTTTTAGTTTTTAATGAACATACAATACTGATTTCCCTAGTACTTGGACTAGTTTATAATCCCTCCAACAGAGTATAAGGATTCCTCTTCCTCACATCCTCACCAGCACTTGCAGCTATTATTATTAATTTTTTTTTGATGATTGTAATTCTGTCTAGGGTGAGATGGAATATTGGTGTAGTTTTGATTTTTATTTCCTTTATAGCTAAGGATATCGAACAGTTCTTCAGGTATTTATTAGGCATTTGTACTTCTTCTGAGAACTGTCTGGTCAATTGATTTGCCCATTTATTAATTGGGCTATTTGTTCTTTGGTATTTAATTGTTTGGGATATTTATATATTTTGGAAAGTAATTTATCCAATGAACAGCTGGCAAAGATTTTCTCCCATTCTGTGGATTATCTTGAGTCTGGCAATTGTTTCTTTTGATGTGCAGAAACTTTTTAATTTGATGCAATACATTAGTCAATTCTTACTCCTATTTTTTGGCAATTGCATTACTATTCAAAATATAATTGTCTATGCCTATATACTTCAGTGTTTTCCCGCAGTATTTTCAAAGTTTTAGGTCTTTAATTAAGACTTTTAATTCATTATGAATTTATCCTTCTAAAGGGTCTGATTTCTAAAGGTAGGGGTCTGATTTATTTCTTCTAATGTGGACATCAGGTTTTCCAGCACCATTTTTTAAGAGGCTGTTTCTTCTCCAATGTATGTTTTTTATTCTTTTATAAAAAATCAGATAGCTGTAGCTGTGTGGTTTACTTTTGAGTGTTCTACTCTGTTCCGGAGACCTTTGTGTTTGTTTTTGTGGCAGTACCATGCTCTTTTGGTTATTATGGCTTTATAGTATAATTTGAAGTCTGGTGCTGTGATAGCTCTAGTTTTGTTCCTTTTGCTCAAGATTACTTTTGCCATTTGGGGTGTTTTATGAACTTTAGGGTTGATTTTTCTATTTCTGTGAAGAATTACATTTAGATTTTGATGGATTTACATTGAATATGTAAGTTGCCATATTCACAATATTAATTTTTACCAATCTATGAACATGGAATTTCTTTCCATCTTCTGGTATCTTCTTCAATTTCTTTCTTTGAATTTTATAGCTTTCATTGTAAAGGTCTTTCACCTTCTTGGTTAAGTTTATACCTAGGACTTTTTTTGTGGCTATTGTGAATGAAGTTGTTTTCCAGGTTTCTCTCTCAGCCTGTTAAATATTGGTATATGGAAAAGCTACGGATTTTCGTATGTTATTTTTTACATCCTGCTACATTGCTAAACTTTTTAAAATTAGCTCTAGGAGTTTTGGGTGGAATCTTTAGGGTCTTTTAAGTATAGAATCAATTCATCTGCAAGAAGGGATAATTTGACTTTTTTATTCCATATTTGAATCCCTTTTCTTTCTCAGGCTAGGAATTTCAGTACTATATTGAACAAGAGATTTGTTTTTTTGGCGGTACCAGGGACTGAACTCAGGGCCTCACACTTGCGAGGCAGGTGTTCTACCACTTGAGCCACTCTGCCAGTACTATATTGAATATGAATATGGACACCCTTGTCTCATTCCTGACTTTAGAGGAATGATTTCCATTTTTCTCAATTTAATATGATGTTGGCTATTGGTTTGTCTTATATTATGTTATGACATATATATGTCATGAACATAAATATTATGTTTATTATGTTGAGGTATGTTCTTTCTATTCCTAGTTTCTTCAAAGCTTTTATCATAAAAGAATGTTAAATTTTGTCAAAGGTTTTTCTGCATCAACTGAGATGATCATGTGATTTTTGCCCTTCATTCTGTTTATGTAAAGTATTATGTCTATTGATTTGCATATGTTGAGCTATCCTTGCATCCCTGAAATTAAACCAACTTGGTCATGGTGTTTGGACTTTTAAATGTATTGTCAAAATTAGTTTGTAAGCATTTTATTGAGAAATTTTGCATCTATGTTCATCAAAAAATTGGTCTATTGTTTTCTTTTTGTTATTGTTGTGTCCTTATTGGGTTGTAGTATCAGGATAATACTGGCTTCATCAAATGAGTTTGGAAGCATTCCTTCCCTTTTATTTTGTGGAAGAGTTTGAAGATCATTGGTGCTAGTTCCTTTTTAAAGTTATGGTAGAATTTGGCAGTGAATTCATCTAGTCTTGGACTTTTCTTTATTGGGAGACTATTATTGCTTCAATGTCATTGCTTGCTATAGAGCTACTTAAGTGGTTTATATTCTCTTGTTTCAATTTTAGTAGGTCAAATGTATCTAGAAATTTATTCATTTCTTTTATAATTTGCAGTTAACTAGAATACATATTTTTAAAGTATTCACCAATGATTCTCTGGATTTTATTGATATTTTGTGATATCTTTCTCTACATTTCTAATTTTATTAATTTGTGTCTTTTCCCTCCTTGTTTTGGTTAGTTTTGCTAAAGGTTTAAAATTTTCTTTATCTTTTCAAAGAACCAACACTTGCTAGCTTTATCAACATAAAGTGACCTTCTTTGTCTCTTCAAATACTGGCTTGAAAGCTGTTTTAACAGATAAGAGTACAGCTATTCCTGCTTTCTTCCAGGTTAAATTTGCTTGGAAAATATTTTATTAGCATATAATAATATTTTATTAGCATATTTTATTAGTTGTGATATTTACATATGTGCTTATAGTATATCTTACTTAGATTTACACCTTTCATTATTCTCTTTTGTCACCCTCCCCCTTCTTAGAACAATTTCAACAGGTTTCATTCTTCTATTATCATATATCATTACAAAATACATCCACCCAATGCACCTTTTCCTTGTGCCCACTCTCATCCCACTGATATCCTCTCCCAGAAAAGATCTATTTTACCTTCCTGACTTTCATGTTTTTAAGTGTATATTGATAGGCCAAGGGGGGGGTTCATCTTGGCACTTCAGGCTTTATTCAGATTAGTACCCCCCATTACTTACTCTTTCTCTATCACTATGTTCCCCTAATATTCAATAGTTTACTGTGAATTTCTTGTAGGCAACAAATTGTTGGGTCTTGCTTTTTAATCCAACCCATCATTCTACGTCTTTTGATTAAAGAATCGAGACCATTAATATTCAGTGCTAATATTGAAAGGTATGTTGTATTGTCTGTCATTCTGTTGTTTTTGTGGCATTTGCTTCTTTCCTAATCCTCATTTGCTAATCTGTTTATCCAGTGGGATTTTTTTTTGTATTCTGCTGTTTGCATTCATGTTCCTATTTTGTGTGTAGAATTCCTTTAAGTATCTTCTGTAGTGCTGGTTTGGTGGTTAAGAATTTCTTTAGCTTTTGATTGTCATGGATGGTTTTTATTTCTCCTGCAATTTATGAGGAATGGACTTGCTGGATACATTAATCTCACTTGGCAATTATTTTCTTTCAGGACTTGGAATATATCATTCTATGCCCTCCTTGCTTTTAGACTTTCTGTTGAGAAGTCTGCTGCTTTCTTGTGGGTTTGCTTTTATATGTGACTTGTTTATCTCTTGCAGGTTTCATTAGTTTTTCTTTGTTCTGTATGTTTAGTGTTTTAGCTATAATATGTGCAGGGTGTTTCTTTTTCTGGCCTTGCCTGTTTGGTGCTCTGAAAGCCTCCTATACCTGAATAACTTCTTTCTCAAGATTGGGGAAGTTTTCTGCTATTATTTTACTGAATGTTATCTATTCCCTTAGCTTGTACTTCTTCTTCTATATACATGATTAATAGATGTAGGTTTTTTGATGGTGTCCTATAGGTCTTGTATGTTCCATTAGAATTATCTTAGTATTTTTTCTTTGTCTTTTTCTGATTGATCTGATTTCTTTACTTGATCTTCAATAATTGATACTCTATTTTCAATTTGTTTCATGCTATTAGCAAGGCTTTCATCTGAGCTTTTTATTTGGGTTATTGATTTTTTTCATTTCCACAATTTTAATAGTTTGATTTTTCTCAAGACATCTTTATCTTTATTTAATTCCTCTTTCAAATCCTGCATTGTCTTTCTTACTTCATTCAGCTATTTGTTTGCATTATCTTTGAGTTAACTAAGGTGTTTACCTGTATCCTTTTTTAATTTATTCAGCCTCTTATTCATGTCTTCTTTAACTTTGCTGATTATTCTTAACATCATTCTTTTGAGTTCATTGTTTGAGATGCCATCACTTCACTATTGTTCAAGTCCTTTATTGTGGAATTGTCAACTTTTGGAGGATATATGTTACCTATTTTTCATATTATTTGTGTTTTTACATTGTTACTTACATATCTGAGGCCAAGTTATTGGAAGTTTTAATCACTTATAGTCTTTAAGTTGAAATAGGGTCAATGTTCAAGCAGGAAAGTATAGTTCCTGCTGAGTTGAGATGCTATTTCTCACCACTAGATTGGGGGTGGGTAATGATTCAGTAGCCATGCATTCATCTACATGCTCAGATCACTGGGCAGGCCTGTTCCTCAGCACTGCTCAGATCAAGATAAACTAGCTGGAGCCTCTTGTAGAAGTGTAGGTCTATCTGCTTCTTGGCTGCTTTCACTAAAGAAGCATCCTTTCTTTGTGTATTGGGAGCAACTGTTGGCTTCAAGGAGCTTTACAGCTATGGGCCAGACAGGCTCCCACTTTCTCTACATACTTCCTGGATTCTGTCCCTAGGAGAAGCAAGAGACCAAGCCTCAGGGTTGCATGTTCTTGTTTCAATGTCAGGGGAGAAAACAGAGCACTGAGTTCTGCACTGACTGTGGAGGAACTGAGGACCCTAGTTGTTCTGCCTGCTGGTCTTAATGCTTATAGACCCTCTCTAGCAGTTCTCCTCCTTGTGGGGAGAAGGAAACTGGAGGTTTCCTGATTCACAGGGTCCTCATTCCTGGCTATAAACAAACACTCACCAGGAAGCAATTCACAGGGGTGGGTCTTAGTGGTTTCTCTATGGGTGGGGAGGAGACTGTGGGGAGGTCTGTGCTCAGAGCTCTGACCCACCTACCAATCAACACATCCAGGCAGAAGGAAGGCCTTAGAGTTGGAATACTAGATCCACCTGAGCCTCAGGATGTAGGACTGCTTCCTCACCAGGGAGGGTGGGGGCTGAAGGAACACCCTCTGCTTGAATTTCTCTATAGGACCAAATCTGACCCTCTTTCTCTTTAACCATCTCTTATGACTGTCTTCCTTCCTGAGACTGTGCAGAGTGGTCCAGGACTCTCCTTGAGTCATGAATGTTTCTTGTTTTCAGGCTCCCAGAAAATCACAGTCACAACAAATAGACCCTCTTTCAAGATAGCTCCTTGCTATTGCTCTCTGAAATAAAGGGAGTGACAGAATGTCTTTTTTCACCAAGGCCTTCCACACTGGAGTTGTCTCATGAAATCACTGCACTGGATTTAAGTCTTGTGGGCAGTGTGAACTTTTCTTGCAGCTAGAATTGCCAGTCTGTCCCCAGGCCATCTGATTTATCTTGTCATGGTGTCTTCTGCTTCCCATACTCCTCCCATGACCTGAGGACAGCCTTGGAATTGTTTGCTGCTTTACTTTGTTGCCTCAGCATCTCTATACTTTTTTGCTGTCCTGTCACTACTTTCATGATTCCTCATGCTCTTTCTTTCTTGCTTGCTTCAGAATATAGTCCCTCTTGTGTTACCTGACTTCTCATTGATTGAGTCAAAACATTGGACGCTTTTAATCCACTATCAGGTCCCTGGGCAGCAGAGATATGAGTTTCATGGAAACCAGGATTGTTTCACCTTTCATCTAAATCTATATCCCACTGTCTTTATTACTATAGCTTTGTTCATCTTTGTTCTTGTTTTGGCTATTCTGGTGACTTGCATTTTCTTGTGAATTTCAGGATAAGTTCTTACATTTTAAACAAAAAGCAGCTGGGATTTTGATAGGAATTGCATTGAGTCTATGGATCAGTTTGTAGAAAGTGATTGCTAGTTTTCTGTGGCAACTTGGTTCAAACTCAGTAATTTAATCAAGCACCAATGTCAGTGCTGCCACAAAGGTATTTTGTCGATATAATTAACATCTACAATTAAGTTGCCTTTAAGCAAAGGAGATTACCTTTGTGGGTGGGCCTTATGCAATGAGTTGATAGGTCTTAAGAGTAAAAACAGGTTCCCTGGGAAAGAATTTCTGTTTCAAGACTTGGCTTCAATTCCTGCTTTATTTTCCAGCCTGTTAGACTGCACTGAAGACTTTGGACTTATTAGACCCCACAATCATGTCAGCCAAATCCTAGAAATAAGTAAGCATCTTCATAAGTAAATTTTGTCTTCTCTCCCTCTCTCATTCTGACCTCCTCTCACCACTGGTTCTTTTGCTCTGGAAAACTCCAAGGTGTTCTAATCCAGAGGTATGTAATGTCCTTTTTATTTATTATCTCCTTGATTTATTATCACTTTTCCATTTTTGACAGTGATTAATAGTTTCCAGTGCACAACTCTTGCACTTCTTTATTTCTAAGTATTTATTCCTTTTGAGGCTATTATAAAAATTGCTTTTTAAATTTAATTTTGGATTATTCATTATTAGAGTATAGAAACACAAGTTATTTTTTGTAGTGCTGAGGACTGAACCTTGGGTCTCACTTATGCTATGCAAGCACTAGACCACTAAGCTATATCTTCAGCCATGATATTTATTTTTATTTATTGATTTTGTAATTTGTAGAATTGCTGAAGTCATTTGTTAATTTAAATAGAGTTTTTGCAAATTACTTATAATTTTCCTAATACAAATACTTGTAATCTACAAATAAAGGTAATTTTACTACTTCCTTTCCATTCTGGATTCCTTTCCTTTCTTTTTTCTTGCTTAATTGCAGTGGCCAAAAACTCTAGTAAAGTTTTGGAATGAAATGGAGGTAGCTGCTATTTTGTCTTCTTCTTAATGTTAAGGGGATAGCTTTCAGTCTTTTACCAGTAATTATGAGTTGTAGGTTTTTAATGATGCCCTTAACAAGTTAAAGTTTCCATTTCTGATTAATTTTTAGCATTTTTTCATGAAAAAATATTATTAAATTTTAATAATATTTAAATTATTAAATGATTATTAAATGTTTTTCTGCATTTATTGAGATTGTTTTCTTCTATTATTGCATTAATATGGGACAGCACCTTTTGCATTTTTTTTTAGGTTGAAACAATCTTGCATTCCTAAGATAAATCCTGACTATTCATAGTATATGTAACCCTTTCTGTGTGTTTTGAGGTTTAGCTTGCTAGTATATTTTTAGGAATTTTGCTAATAAAGGACATTGGTTTGTTTTTGCTTCATGTATTTTAGAGTTCTATTAGTAGGTACATTTACATTTATAATTTTTATGTCTTCTTCATGAGTTGATCCACTTACCATTATGGAATATCCATTCTTTTAGTCTCAATTTTTGCCACATTATCAATTTTTTTCTTTTCTTTTTTTACAGTACTGGAGTTTGAACTCAGGGCCTACACCTTCAGCCACTCCACCAGCCCTTTTTGTGATGGATTTTTTTCAAGATAGGGTCTTGTGAACTATCTGCCCTGGGCTTGCTTCGAACCTCAATCCTCCTGATCTCTGTCTCTTGAGTAGCTAGGATCACAAGCGTGAACCGCTAGCTCCCAGCTCATAATCAATTTTTCAATATTACTCCTCCTGTATTGTGGTTACTTTTTGCATGGCATATTATATCTTTTTCTATTCCTTTACTCTCAACACATTTTTGTTTTAAACTCTACAGTGTGTTGTTTTGGACCTTGAATGTCTAAAATAGATCATGCATTTTTTTCTCTATTCTGCCATTCTCAGACTTTGAATTAGATATTTTAATCTGTTATTTTTATTCTGGGAAATATATGTAATCTAAAATTATCACTTTAACAATTTTGAATTTTAACATTTAGTGTCGTCAATATATTCCTTTTGTGGTGCAACCATCACCACTCTCTAGCACCAGAACCTTTTCATATTTCCAAACTGAAGTCTAACATTTTGTTAAAATAAATTTTTATTTTTGATGAATCCAACTTATACATTTCTTCTTTTGTTGCCTGTGTATTTAGTGCTGTGTATAATTCATTAAAAATTTTTAATTGACACATAATTGTACATATTTATGGGCTAGATTATAATAATTTGATAAACATATTCAATGAGTAATGATCAGATGGGAGTAATTAACATTTCTATTTCCTTAACATTTATCATTTTTTTTGTTACTAACCTTTAAACTTCTTATTTCTAGTTTTTAATCAAATATGTAATAAATCATTTTGTATTATTGTCACACTACTGTACTGTAGAACAAAAGAACATATTCATCCTGCCTAACTATAGTTTGGCCCCACTTATCCAACCTTCCTCTATTTCCTCTCTGATGCTCCCTATCCTCTTGTAATCACTATTCCAATATCTGCTTCTGTGAAATGATTGTTTTAAGCTTTCTTATATGAGTAAGAATATGCAGTACTCGTCTTTCTGTGCCTGAATTATTTCAGTCAACATAATGCCCTCCAGTTCCATCCATGCTGCAACAAATGACAAATGTCTCTTTGTCTCTCTGAGTAAAAGAGCAGTCAAGAATTAGAGACATATCTTTTTGAGTATACAAATCTTTTTTGCAACAAATAATAAGATTTCATTCTTTTCTATGGTTAAATAATATCTCCCTGTGTAGGTGTACTGCATTTTCTTCATTCATTTATGGACATCTAGGTTGATTCCACATCTTGGCTATTGTTAATAGTGCTGCAGTAAACATGGGAGTACAGGTATCTCCTTGAAATACTTATTTTTTTTCTGTTGGATGTAGATCCAGTAGTGGAATAGACAATTCATTTATTTTTAAGGTTATTACTGATGGTACAGTTGACATGTGTCATTTTGCTACTTGTTTTCTATGTGTCTTACATCTTTTTGTTCCTCTTTTCCCTTCATTGCCACTTCTTTCAGAGTGGTAGCTTTCTTATAAAGCTATTTTCTACTGTACTACTTTAATTTCCTTATAATTTTTGTTATATTAAAGAATTTAATTTAGTAATTTCCCTCGGAATCCCTTATAATAAATACACTTATAGCAGTATATTTCAGATTAATAACTTAAATTCAGTAGTATACAAAAACTTTGTCCTATGTTCTCTTCTTTGTGCTATCATTGAAATACATATTCCATCTTTGTACATTATAAGTGCATTAATAGTTTTATAATATTTATCATACCCTAACTTTTATCCTTCTATGTCTATCAACGACTCTAGACTGAAAGCAGAACCTATGTATTTAGTTTCTAGCATACTTTTTCCACATGATATTGTCCTTACTGAATGTGTATGCAAGGAACTTTGAAGGTTTCTTTAATCAAACCTACATGAAAGTGGGAAGTAATAAGACTTATTTAGTGCTCTGCTTCATAACACACACACACACACACACACACACACACACAAAGTACCTGGAATGATGGACTACAATATGATGCTGAATGTAATAGTCATGTATTTTGAAATGTTCTTAACATTCATGAAACTCAAACATTGTGCAAGCTGTTTTGTTCAGCTGTTGTATTAAAGGGAGAACTATAGTTGCAATGCTTTGAAAACTAGTTCTTTTTGGTTTTGAAATTTTTAAAGAAGAAAACTACACTTAGATTGTAAACATCCAGTATGTACAAGGGTAACAGAGAGGTAAGAAAATTTCCCTGCTGCTAAGCCCCAGAATATCTCTTTTTCTCCAACATTGGCTCACTCAGTCTTGACCCATTTATCTTTGTGTAGATGCTTTATCCAGGCCTCAGTAACATGCTGGGTAGCACAGACAGATTATAAGGTAATAAATATCCAGAGGGCAACAAGCTGAGCAATTGACTCAAAGAAGCTCAGTTTTAACTTAATCATTTCCCCATGCATTGCTTTTACTCTAATTATTAACTTTACATAGCACTAAAAACAAATTATTTCAAGAATATCTGCAATTATTTAGAGTACAAAATATGCACAGACATGTTAACATGTGAGGCAATCTTGGGCAATATTTACTACTGTGCAAATGTATCATAGTTGGCAGGACAGCTTCCAAGACAGAAAGCCTTGGATTTATAAATTAGTTGTTCTCTTCTCCCTGTAAGTTATGGTCATTGTTCCAGAGGAATAGGGCATCTTTTAGTCCTTTTGGAGGCACAGCTATGTGTGTGCATGTGTGCATGTATATGTGTGTTTGTGTGTGTGTGGTGTTTACATGAAAGATAGGAAGCAGAGTGTTTGGAACAAAAAGTAATAAAGGAGAAAATGGATTGACATTTGGTTAGTTTAAAGAATTCTAAAACTGAAAATGATTCATGTTGTATGTTTTAGAAAAATGTCTTGCATGATCAAAGAATTACAGCTGTTAAAAAATCTCTTCAAGACTGATCTCATAGAAAGCAGACATGGTGGTGCACACCTGTGATCCCACATACTCAGGAGGCTCAGGCTAGAGGATCACTTGAGTTCAGGAGTGCAAGACCAACCTGGGCAACATAGTGAGACCTCACTTGATAATGAAATAAGTAACCACATAGAAATTGCAACACCCCCCCCAATGGTGCCATATACTTTTCTGTGTTCTTTATTAGGATAAATATGATGTGAAACAGTAGATACTTCTACTCATGTGATATTGGCAAAAGGACTTATTGATTTTGCATAGATGCTCCCTCTCTCTCTCCCCACCCCCTCAGTTAAAGAGCAGTCCAGGAATAGAGACACATCTTTTTCAGTACACTAGACCTTTTCACATTCTCAATCATTAAGGAGAAAGGGAACTGCAGAGGTGGTAGAAAAAACTATCATGGCAGCCAGTTGTTTTCATTCTAAGATAGCTAAATGTATCAAGCTAAACCATGAGACCACATCTTTGTGGATAGAGAAATGAAAGGTTGAACAAGTTGTCATTGTAAATACGGTTATGAATTTGTAGTGGCCTGTCCTAGTGACAGTTCACCAATTCTTTTTGTAATTGGAAATGATCATGTATTATGACACTGCCGTATTCCTGTATAGGTTCAGATTTTGGTACTAGCAAGTGGGATTCTGCTATAATCCATACCTAAAATGTAGTAGTGGCTTTGAAAAGACTTTGAAAGTATTTTAAGAAGCATCACAGTAAAAGTTTAGATTGCCTTGAAGAGACAATTATCTGAATGTTCCTTAAAGACTCTGCCAGTGAGAGCACATTTCAATTTACGCCATGAATCGCACACTTTAGCTAATGAGCCTTCTCAGGCACATTTTTGACGAAATTTGTTCAAAATGGTTATCTGTTCAGCTCCTACCACCCCTCTTTAACAGAATGACTATAATCAGCCAGAAGAGATGAAGAAATGATCCTATGTGTTCACTTAGACAATGAGTACCTGGAAATACTGGAAAAATGTAGCTGTGTTGAAAAATTCTTCAGTGAGCTGACTGGCTTAGGACTAGGACAATGTGCTGGTGAGGAGGTAAGGTGGGAGGCCACAGATACTATCCCTTCTCAATCCTTTCAGAATGATTCTATGGCCGTGAGCAGTTTCCCTCTCCAGGTGCAAAAAAATCAAAAAACAAAACAAAACAAAAAAAACCTGGTGGGGGATTAGGACTTGTTTCGCTTTCAAAGAATTGCAATTAGCTTGAAGAGAGAGTTTGTTTCCACATTTTGCATATTCTATCTTAGGCTAGATACAGAGTAATGGACACCCATTCATAGATAGTGGTGGCATGAGAACTACAGAACTATGATTTGCAAACCAGTTTCCCTGATTTAGGCATCTGATTCAGGAGATTCTCAGGCCCTGCCCCAAACCATGGAAATACGTAAAAAACCAATGTGATTCAGATACCCACAAAAGGCTTGAAGGCTACCACTCTACTTCAGTGTTAACAGGTGTTCTGTGAAAATAGGGCTTGTGGTCAAATTTGTTTATCCTAGCATTTTTTAAAGTTCAGCAGAGCTCCTTAAGATGGGCTTTGCAGTATGTAATGTGCTAATGCACACTTTAAATTCAAGGAAGATAAGAGTGTAGCCAGTGGTTCTCAAAGCATGCTTCTTTAGGATCAGCAATTTCAACACTACCTGGGAACTTGATAGAAATGTAAAGTCTTAACCCCACTCCACACTTAGTAAGAAACTCTGGAGGTGGGGTCCAGCAATTTGAGTCTTAAAATCTTCTAGGTAATCCTGATATGTGCTATAACCTTCAAACCAATGGAGTTTGCAGTGTTTTCCAAAACAGAATAATGTTTTTTAATTTCATCATGCATGTGGCAGGACTAACATTTTCTGCCATGAAGACTGCTACCAAAATGTGTATGTGTATGTACAGAAGCATGTTGATTGGGACACAGTAACTATTTTGCATATATCATGGAAAGCACCAATTATGCTGAGTCTGTTCCACCACTCTTCTCTTCATATACTGACTACTCCCAAAGTGTTCATTGTAAGGCAATGACACATTTGGGGAACTAGAGAAGCATCAACACTAAAGAATTTTTACATTTTCCTTCAGTTCTCAGAGGTATAAAGGACTTTAGATATTTAGTTACGTGTTTTCCCTATACAGAGGAGAGAAATGAGCAAGAGAGAGGGGAAACGACATTGCAAATGGTAGAGAGAATACCAGAGCATTCATCTCCTTTGTGCAACCTGATTGCTGACTGGCAATAAGGATTTCTCAGGATCAATTTGGAATCTAGAAGTCTAACAAATACATCTTAAATAGTATTCATGTTAACATGAATGTCTAGACAGTATATTATCTGAGGGAAGTGACTTTTTCTACATAATTCACTGCTTAACTCTAATTTCTAATATATTTTATGGCATGTAGTAATAATAAATATATGTTGGAGGATTTTTTTGAATGAATATAAAGAGTTTATTCGGTGCATATTTGGGTATACAACAACAAATATTAAACAACTTTTTAAACTTTTTGTGTACAAGACAGAAAACTGCCTGTACATGCTATGTCCACTTTTGGAACACAGATTTTAACAATTATTAATGCACAAAATCTTACATATCATGCAACTCTATGCCAAGATTCCAACTTTCTTCCATGCAACAGATATGAAGATCTAAATGGAAACCTAGCTAAGTCTTAAAACACTTTTCCAGTAGCAGGTATAATATATGTTATTTAGGGGTAACCAGTCTTAACATTTCCTTGTACACAATAATCACGTGCCAAATACAATGACAGGAGGACTCATACATATACAGATGGGACGTTTCTTATTTTAACAACACAAAAGACAACATCACAGTTCCACAGTTCCTGCCTTTACACAAGAAGCCACAACAATAGTTTAACATGATACACAAATGGAATCAAGAGAAATCTACACTTGAGGATAATCATTTTTTAAAGTTATCTTTACTGACTGGGGTTGACAACACAACTCAATTTCTACACGCAAAGTACAGCACAGAACTTGACCTGACTACTAGAAATCTAAAAAAAAAAAAGGAAATTGGTTAACTCACAAGAACACTGTTACCTTGAGCCTGAGATGCCAATTCAGATTCAACCCTGAATTTGGTTGATTTGGATTAAGTGACAGAGTCAATAGAACCATTGAATTTCAGAAACCATAAAGTTGCACTATATGAAAGTAAAGAGTACACTGAATGAAGCGTAGATAGAAAACATTAAGCCAAGAAAACAACACAGTTCACATAATTTTGTTTGCCCCTACAAAACATTTAAGCAGTTAATTTTGTTTTGTTTTGTTTTTGTTTTTCAAGAATGACTGTGGTCTTTTAGATTGTCTTGATTGGAGAGCAAATTTGGATCAGCATTAGTGCTGTGAAATACTTTTGGTTTGTCATCCCCTAAGTATAGGTGAGATCATGAGAAAATTTGGCAGTCCTTCTCCCAGATTTAGTTCATTGATAATGCTTGGCATTCTTTTGCACAAGCTCACACTAAATTATGGGGCTTTAGTATGGATGATAACAAGGTCTAAAGGCAGATAAAATAGTGAACTCTGCCTGTTTGTTGGTACATGTTACTGATGAATTTGAACTTTTGGGTGAAGGACTGCTAGAAGAATTCAACAGCACCTGGAGGTAAGGTTCTGTTACAGAGCCCTTGTTTTGCCCTCACTGGCTACGTTGATTCATTGTGGCTCATGGATTTGCCTCCGTTCAGCACGCCGGAGACACTTCTGCTCTTGGTTGGGGTCCCACTTCCGGATCGGGAGAACTCTGTGAGATCGTGCAGTGACGGCTCCTTGTACATGGCCACTGAAAAGCACACAAAGAGGGTATAAAAGGTCTTCAAATGGACACACCAATGTATTCTAGAAAATTGCTAAGAGAATAGATTTTAAGTGTTCTCACTACAAAAATGGTAAGTTTGGGAGGCAATGCAATGTTAATTAATTTAGTCTTTCCACAATGTATACATATTTTCAAATAACTTGTACATGATAAATATATAAATTTTTATTTGCCAATAAGAATCAACTAAAAAAGGAAAAGAAAAAAAAAGAGATTTTTTAAAAAAAATGAACATACTACACTGGTTCTCAAATTTTTTTCTTCTGGTTTGTAGGCTTTTATGCCTTAAGCCAAATATGCAAAATGCTGCTTTCAAGTACTTGGTAAAGAATGGATGAAATCAGATTATTAAGCAAAATCTAGTCTTGGTGCAGTAGTGTGTGAAGAATTTTAATGCCTAGCTTCCATCACTTATGCTTATATATGGGAGGTTTTATGAAAAATGTACTTAATAAAGCTCTTAGAAGTTTAAATATGATCTACAATATAATGTGTAAGCCAAATATTAAAATGCAATATATTTTAAAATACTGATTTCTATCATACTTTAAAACGAAACTCTCTAAGAGTCTACGTATTAGCATAATTCTTTGTGCAATAAATGGTAATAATTATTATTGGGCTGTAAATAATAGTACTACTTCATACTTGTGAAGCACTCACAGCATGCTACATATCATTCTCACTTCCCCACATGTGTCATCTAATTTAATCAATGTAAAAACCTTATGACATTAATACATTTATTCATGTTTTACAGATAAACGTGAGGGACACTGGATAAATTAACCACTTCAAGACTATCCAGTTAGTAAAAGGTGAAGTTGGGACTTGAACCCAGCTAGTTGTGCTCTTGAAAATGAGCTGCAAAGCCAATGCTATGCTGATTTCAATAAGGGTGGAGCAGTCTTCCCCTGCTCTTAATTCTCATTGTAATCTCAAACTGGGTAACTTCTTTAAGGTCTTTGTCTATGTTGTCAGCATTTACTGTCCCTTCTCTAACATGTCTCATTACTTCTAATATCCCTATTTTCCAGAGCCTATTCCTTTCACTCTAACTTGTTATTGATCTGTTAGTAACGTCTGAGAAACATAACTATGAGTGAAAATTCCTGGGATGATATTGTTGGGGCCTTAGAGAGGGTCCAAAGGGCTTTCTGGTAAGTGTTAAGTATACTCACATTTTAACATCTGTTTCTCTCAGCTACCGTTTGGACATATTTGGAGGTTCTTAGCTGTCCTGAGTGGCTATTTAGGTACTTCTCTCTAAGTAAGGTGTTAGTATGTAGATGTACTATGAGAAACTTAAAATCAGGTGAGTAGATGCTATTGTCAATACCTTAATGTTTTCATGATTTTTAAATTTTGCTTTAATGATTTTAAGTATTGTTAAAATGTTTGCAAATTTCTGCATAAGTGCCTTGTGTGGAAGAATTATGTTCCACTCTCAAAAACTTGATAAAAGATTAATTTAAGTTACTATTTTTGGTACCATGATCCAAAGTTCATATAATATTAAATTTACCTTTTAGTGGTTTGGGCAGAAAATGGGCTGCAGGTTTGTTCTTCTTCACATGGTTGCCTTTCATGATCTCTCCTTCTTTGTTCAGACCCAGATACCACCCTCGGCCTGACTGCTGCTGACGGTATATCATTGATGAGTATGTCACGTAATAATTTTCAAACACTGATTCTTTGAATTTGCACTCAGGTGTGAAATGTTCCTGCAACAAAGGTAAATAAAAATCCTCAATGTTCATAGTGATGAATTTCATGTAGAACAAATGAAATTGCTTTTCAGAATTTTAAGACATACTTTGTTAAAGCTTCTACGACTGGTGCTGTAATTTAAAAGTAATAAACCATTTTCATTGGAAACTAGCAAACTATATAACCAACATTTCACACAGCATTTTAGTAAAAATCCCTAAGTGAAAGTGCTATCTCTCAATGATTAGCTTTCTTTCTAATAGAAATAATAGGATTAGAATCAGCCACTTAAGTGTAATATTTTGGACAAATACAAGAGCCACGGATTGAAAAGACAAGAATAATAAAGCTTACATAGATCTTTGTTACCCTCAAGAATAAATATGACAAAATAAACATTCAACCTTTATACTTAATTTTTTATGGATTCTCAAGTTATTATACACTATGGTTGTCAGTTGCCTGAGGCTGAAAGCAGTGTTATGCTGCTGGTTGCCTGTATTTCTAAAAGGATGCTACAAAGAAAGGCTACTTCTTACTTTAAGGTAAGATGAATTAATTTTTTTTAGTTCATTGGACCTTGACTTAAAAAAGAAAAAAAAAGTTTCCCACCCATCCCATCTTTGCCTTACAGTAACATTTACAAGCAAATCAATATGGAAGCAAGGAATTTACAGCAATTCTACAAGCAGACAAGAGAGAGCAGCCCAAAAGATTTGAACCCTGGACTATGATTTTCTGCCATGTACCTGGTCATGTTTTCTTTGGGCTGCATCATTCAAACGAAGGGCTCCTAACTTAACAGAATCTTTCAGGAGAAAATAACCTACAGTCTTTTTTTTAGCTTGTTGAACAGTCATTAAAGACAACCAGTTGTAAGTCAAATAAAATAAATAGCAGATTTAATCTGTAAGTAATCTATAGAGTAGCAAAGTGTCCACTTAGAGTGGAAGATAATGAAGAAAATGGTAACCGACTAATGTGCAGAGACAAACAATGATGCCATCAAAGTTTTGGTAATTTGCTGAGATTTTATCAGGAAAACCTATTGAAAATATTACCAAAAAGTTTTGAAGTTTTCTTGTATTGTAAGTTTTCTTGGCTACCAATCTTTTTGAAACAGTTTCTCCATGGTCCTTACTTTCCTCAGCTTTTCTCTGACAGTTAAGCACCCAAGAAGTTTTCTTTCCCCTTTTCTTGGAATCTCTACTTCATGCACTAATCTGACTGATTCCCCCATTTGGCCTCTAGAGTGCATGGGTTGGAGTATCCTTGGGGTTGTTCAGCCTAAGTGAACACTTGATGGATTTTCCTAGGAGTCACACAAATTCAACCTTCTCAGAAAGAAACTGTACTTCTAGGGCAACCGTCACATGATAAGAACTTAAAGAGTTCTATTTATAGGTTGTGAAAACACTTTGTAGGATTTCTTGACATAAGCAAAGCCAAAGTATGTCTACAAAGAAATGTGGCTAAAATCTCCACATTTCCTCTGGTGCTGAAGGTAACTGCATAAATGTTGCTGGATGGAATTCTTTGTGAACTGAATCATCATTTGGAAAAAAAATCATCCCTGTAGAGTGGATTTTACTTTTGGAAAGAGATAGAAAGCATTGGAAACTAAATCTGGTGAGTAATACATAAGACCAAAGTGGGTAATACAATGTAGCCGCATGAACAATGTATGGCTCACCACAGAATGGTGAGTTGGGGATCACTGTGTATTCTAAGGCAGGTTCCCAGAAAGTGCTGCCTTGAACGTCATGTATGACAGTAGCATTCATTTGTTCATTTCATACACATTTTAGTGATGCATGTACTTGGGAGGGGCTGAAAAACTCACTGGTAAATAATATGTGCTCTCAGACAACCTACTATGTATTGAGGGAGTCGGGGATGTATCCAAATGACCTGAACAGAGATGTTACCTAATAAGCAGAGAAAGGGAGGCAAGAAAGGGGTGTTGTATGAGAACAGAAGAAATAAGACTTAATTCTGACTAGAGGACTAGGGGGGCTTTCAGAGAGGCTGTCATTTCAGTTGAACCTCAAAAGATGAGCAGAATTCAATACAGAAAAAGAAGGAAGAATAATACTTGAAGCCCAGTCACACTTACTCTACCATCTACTTTTTCTACATACACTCTGTCAGTAATTAGAGTCCAGCACGCTGACAGTAGCTCACAACTTAAAACCTCTGAGGACCTTTACATTCATTCACATGCTCTCTAATTCAAGATCCATGACCTTCACCTTCCATTCTCTTTGCCACTACTGTTGCTTATGCCCTTATTAACTCTTCACTGGACTGTTGTAAAAATCTCTTCCTTGGTCTTTCTTCCTCTGTCAGAAGATGTGCCTTCCTAAAGCAAAACTCCATTCCTTGAGAACTTTTGCTGATGTCATCTTGCCAATAGTAAAAACAATAAATGACTAGAAATGGCATTTAAAAATCCTCCAGGATTCAGTCACTACCATGCTTTCTAGTGACATCCCCAACCACAGAACCATAAGTGCTTTCCCAGATGCCATTCATTTCCTGTGTTTAGAATGGCATTCTTCTGTTTCTCTAGCTACTGTTTTTCTTCTAATCCTTCAAGTCCAATCTCAAATATGACGGCTTCTGAACTCATACTTGGTATTTCCCAATCAGAATGATCATACCTGTATCCGTGCTCCCAGAAGCCTATGTATATCACTAGCATGGCCCTGTGACCTAAATGCAAGTATTATTAGCTCTACCCAGTCCAGGGACTTGTCTTCCTTGTTTCCCAATCTCCCTTTCTCCCTAAAAAATGATAGTTCATACTGCCTAGCTCATAGCAGACTGCTCAATTGTTGGAGCACTTATTACTGTTGGTATAATTTTAATATCAGAGATTCACATTTAAATATTGGAAATTCCATAACACAGAAGTACCAACTAGTGAAAACTCTGCAGGGAATTTCCTTAATACCATAAAATAAAATCAGTTGTCTATAGGAGGCTGACATTGCACGGACAGATCCTGCATGGGTGATTGAATATCTGTTAAGAACAACATGGCATCTACAATATTAAGCAGGAAACTTCACAATTGTTACAACTATTGGAAAATGGCAAAGAAGGACTCAATGAACTGAATGCTCTGACACATCCTGGCAATTTCTTAGTCATTCCCACTAAATTTGGACTCAAAAGCTTAGTAGAAAGTGAGAAAGAGGAAAATGAAGCCAAAAAAAATGTTGAAGCAACTGAAGGAGTGTTCTGTTCTCTGTGTGACACTGTCATTTTACCCAGTGTTAGAATGAGTAGGCAGAAGAGGATTGATTTTTTATCAAATGTGGAGAAATGTGAGCATCCCATCCAGCACAAAACAGTCCACCAAAAGAAAGCAGGTTGAGGTCGTATCTCTTTGTCTTACAGTGATTCATATAAGTAACAGAAATTGGATTTGACTCTAGCCAGGAAAGCCCTATTGCAAGGACACCAGGAAGACATATGCCAAGGAACAAATCCACTTTGATTGACTTGGAGATTTTTGCTGGGTAGTGCTCTGGAACAAGGTACATAGTGGTCTTAACACATGGGAGGCACTGAATGAAGGCAGCAATCACTGTGTTATGGATTTAATAGGTACTAGATAAAAATCTGCTATTAGAATGAATAAATGAGTTTTAAAGATCACATATTCTCTGTATAGGCACAAGGAAATTGTTTGGCATGAGTACAAAATAAAAAGTACTTTATATCTTGAAACCTTTTATGCATTGATTTCTCTTGAAAGTTGTTTACCTCTTTTGCTTACCTATATTTTATCAGAGAAACACCATCTTTTCAGCTCATGAAAAAAATCAATCTGTCTTTAAATATCTTTCCTCTGCATGATCTCTATTTTACTCCCTTTAAAGTTCATGGTTTGTTTCTTCTCAGTGAATATTGAATCTTTTCTCTACAGAATCCATATCAGCTAGCAATAGTGATCATATTGAGTAAAGGATGAGGAATCTACATTTACAGAATATGTGGATCCAGGAGTATAATCAACACTACTTTTGCTAATTTACTTGAACTGTTAAAGGCAAAATAATTCTTTGGAGACTGAAATGTCATTGAAAAGAAGAAAGCACGTTAGAACCTTAGTACATCAATAGAACACATTCATAGACCATATCTGGGAATTATTACAGCCATAAATGCTATCTGTCCACAGCCCTATTTGGGCAGATTAGATCTCCACCCAGACTTCAGGGGCAAGTGAAGAAGGCTTTAGATGCACATACAAATAACCCCAAGGTCCAGTGGTGTGCCAGAAACATCTTTACCCCAGTACAAAGGTTTGAGATTAGCTAAACTTCTAAACTCTGTTACAGTGTGGAGAAGCAATAGTGGCTTGTGTTGCACCAGGCATGGAGGGCAAACACTAGAGAGAATGCAGTATTTCTGTGCCTGGTGAAACTGGAGCAGGGTTAAAAGCAGTGTGTGCAGGCTGTGTTGGTAGTTTCTCTGAAGGGAACCCAGCAAAGATCATGCAATTGGAAATGTACCTATACCGTCAGAAACCATAATCAAAAGAAGTGAGCTTAAATATTTCTGAATACCATTTATGTCACCTTGGTGCTTTAAATACATCTCAAATACTAAAATACACATGGCAAGACTAAATATCTTCTGATTAAAATAAGTAATTTGGCAAAGACAGGCCTTAATAAAGGCCTTTTCATCTTTTTTCCTGCTGCTGTATTTTCAGCTATGATACCATTGCTAGGATGTTAGTGTTTCATTTGAGTCCATATCTCAGCAGGATGGGAAGCTTTGAGGACTGCCGTGTAGATGACAAATGTTTCCTTTTAGCACATTTCTCCCAAAAGAAATATTTTT
This sequence comes from Castor canadensis, assembly GCF_047511655.1. Lineage (NCBI taxonomy): Eukaryota > Metazoa > Chordata > Mammalia > Rodentia > Castoridae > Castor > Castor canadensis. The sequence continues at coordinate 15,680,049 of NC_133405.1, read as the reverse complement.
AAATGGGCTGCACTGATTCCCTTGAGTCTAGAGAGAGCAAAAGAGTTCACTGAAGTTATCTATCCACAACATGGCAACACTAAGACTGTGGAAAAAAGCCTGTGATAACAGCATTACACACTATCACTTTTTACATATGTGTATGCTATGCCAAGGGCATACATCCAGGCATAGATTAATGTTTCTTAATATATCTTGTTTTATGCACATAAACACAGAACTCAGAAAAACAAAAACAGTTTAAAGATGGATGAGCAAACATTTGAAGAAGACTTGATAATAAACCTAGAAACACGATTTCCTCTTTTCAACAGGTTCTATAAACATTTCAACTAATCTCCCTTCCCTTCAAAGCTCCCACGTCCCCTCTCTTTCTCTTCTCTCTTCCAGACGTTTCAGTGGCCCATTCAATTAACTTAGCAATAACCACCAAGCAAGGGTCAGTTTTCTAATTCTGAGTCCTGTTCTGATGATAATTAATTTTCTAGATTTATAGTGAAGAGGTTATTTAAGCAGGTCTGACTTGTGTGCATCAATTATTCCCCAGACTATTGAAATCACATGCAGATTAAAATCAGATTTTCAACTCTTTTAAAAAATAAATACATGGAAATTTGAAATATAAATTGTACCCATAGGGGTAACAATGTAACTTCCGACATTCTCTAGATAGGCTTCTTCTCCACCAGTGATCTTAAATCCAGGACTAATTACTATATCCAGGGCTTTGATGTTCTCTCCCAGGGCATATTTGATGTGAATGAACTTCATTATTACTGAGTTCAAAGCATAGGATGGAAGAGATTGGAGAAGAAGGAATTTATACTCACCTGTGCACTATAGCTGAGCAAAATTATTTATTCATGATAAAGAGAGTATCATTTGTTTATCCAAATATCCACTGGCTATGAGATACTTGAGAGCAGCTCCTGGTATAAGGTCTGGCGTTTAGTACATGATCAATACGCATGTGATGAAATGAATGTAAAATAGGATATAATATGAAGAGAACCTGGAAGCTCCTTTGTAAAAATCCAAAAAAGTGGTTAAATATGGCAGTACATCTACCAAATAAATAGAGGGCTTTTCAAAAGGAGAGAAACACAGGTCAGAATTTGCCTCTCAGGGCAGAAAGACTAAGTAATAAAAAATTAGCTAGCATTTGTTGCACTTAATGCAGAGAAACTAAAGCAGGTACCTTAAAAGCAACAGAGGCCAATAGGAAAAGGGGACCAGGAACTAGAGAAAAGGTTAGATCAAAAAGAATTAACCTAGAAGGTAACACACACGCACAGGAAATTAATGTGAGTCAACTCCCTGTATAGCTATCCTTTTCTCAACCAGCAAAAACCCTTGTTCCTTCCTATTATTGCTTATACTCTCTCTACAACAAAATTAGAAATAAGGGCAAAATAGTTTCTGCTGGGTATTGAGGGGGTGGGGGGGAGAGGGAGGGGGCGGGCAGAGTGGGTGGTAAGGGAGGGGGTGGGGGCAGGGGGGAGAAATGACCCAAGCCTTGTATGCACATATGAATAATAAAATAATAAAAAAATTAAAAAAAAGAATAAAAACAAAAAAGGAGAAAAGTGGTTTACAGATAAATTCAATTATAAAAAGATGGAACTGAAGAGAAGAAAGAAGGGAAGTTAGAGGAAGGAGGGGAAGAAGAAGGAAGGGAGAGAACAATAACACATTGAAACTACTCCAGGAATGGGGGAGGGGAGATAAAGGAGAACGATGGAGGGAGTGAATTCAACTATGATACCCTGCAAGACCTTCTGTAAATGTTACAATATACCCCCAGTACAGCAATAATATAATCATAAAAATGCTTAAATGATAAAAAATGAGAGAATAACAAAGATAAGACAGTGCTTAAGCTGCAAGCAAGAATAGATATCCTGGTAAGAAAGAAATAGGCACAAAACTTATATTCTTGGTTTTTGGGTCTCCAGTTAAACATTTCAACTATATTCTAATGGCCTGGTTTTTTTAACAGTGAAAAAAATTCTAGTCCTGCTGACCTTATTGGGTTCTTATACAAGGCTCCTATGAGATGATATATATGAAAGAAGCTTTGAAAACTGTAAAGCTCCATAAACATGAAATGTGGGATTACTTCCGATAATACATGTCCAGAAAACCAGGGCAAAATAAATTCTCTTTTGCTTTCAAGGTTCTTTTTAACTATGGAACCAAGTGGCAAGGAAAAGGTCTGCCTATATGTGTTTTATTAACGTGGAAGACTATAAATTCTGCCAAAAATTAGGACTGCACCTAAATTACACTTTGTTTAGTGTTCTCCTCCAAGCTTGTTTCCCAGAAACCTGTTTTGTATCCTTTCATTTTTCATTTTGGTTTGCAGGAGGCTGAAAAGTCTACAGTGCTGTAAGCTGCAGCACTAAGGAAGTGAGGTATTGAAAATAGGCTTCAGGAAATACCATGCCACACAATGACTAAAAGTACACATGGTAAGTAGCAGGCATCTAAAAGGAAATGCAAATTATGATTAACAATGTGCATATGGGCTACTTTTCCTCATACGGTTATAGTGAAATTCCTTGGTAGCATTTTTGTATTCTAAGATATTTCATAAGGCATTTTGCCTTATGCTGATCCCAAAAATATGCTTACACATTATTGCTTTTTCCCAGTTCTTCACAAACAAAAACTAGAATAATATTAAGGGGTCTGTCAATCAATTCTGTTTGAAAGGAGAATTATAAGTTAGCCTCAGAGTTTGTTTAAACCCCCATACTGGATTGTTCTAGACTTTCATATGCTTACATAAAGCAGTGTCATACACTGGATTGTTTGAGCTATCAAATTTTAAAAAGCAGTCTGTTTTTAAAAACACACTGAAATAAGCTAGAAAAAAGGGAGACTAAAGAAAAGCAATATATTCCTTATAGAAGCTAAAAGGGGTCATTATTGTCACAATTCAAAAATTATATGATCCAAAGGCCACATTCATCTCCAAGCTGGTCAACAAATACAGAGTGAAATGTAAGTAACTTTCCACCAAAAAACCCTGTTAGAACTAATACACGAATGTAGCAAAGTAGAATGAATATAGGATTTGAAATCAACACACAGAAATTGGTAGCATTGTATTCACTAATTGTGAATTATCTGAAAAAGAAATCAAGAAAGCAAACCCATTTATGATAGTTATGAAAAATTAAAGTACCTGAGAATAAATTTAACCAAAGAAGTGGACGATATCTACAATTACAATTAGAAAGCACTGATGAACGAAATCAGAGACCCACCCAAGACCAAAATGGAAATATATCCCACATTCATAAATTCAAAGAATCAGTATGGTTAAAATGTCCACACTACCCAAAATTATCTCAGACTCAATGCAATCTGCATCAATTTTCTAGTTCTTATAGAACTAGAAAAAAAACCCAAATCTAAATATTGTATGGAGCTATAAACTCATCCGCCCCTCCAAATATCCAAAGTAATCCTGAGAAAAAAAGAACAAAGCAAGAGGTGTTGAACTCCCTAACTTCAAAATATGCTACAAATCTGTAGTAACCAAAACAACATGGAATTGGCATAAAAACATGGAACAGAATAGAAACCTTTGAAGTAAACTCTCACATCCACAGCCAATTGATTTTCAACAATGGTGATAAGAACACACATTGGAGAAAGGCAGCTTTTTCAATAAGTAGTGCTAGGAAAATTGGGTATGCATATACAGAAGAATGAAACTAGATTCCTTCTCTTACGAGTTGCAAAAATAACTGGAAATGGGTTAAATACTTAAATGAGAAGCATGAAACTATGAAACTATTAGCAGAAAACATAGGAAATGCTTCAGGACACGGGAACGGGCAAGGATTTATGGGTCAAGACCCCTAAAGCACTGGAAAGAAAATAAAAAATGGACAAATGGAATTCCATCAAGCTAAAAAGCTACTGCACAGCAAAGGAAAGAGTTATCAGAGTGAAGAGAAACCTACAGATGGGGAGAAAATGTACTCAAACCATACATCTGACAAGGGTCAGAATATAGAAGGAGCTCCAAAAACTCAATATCGAAAACAAGATAATCCAATGTAAAATGAGCAATAGAAAAGAAGAAATTGACATGAAGTCCTGAGTTCAAACCCTAGTGCTGCCAAAAAAAAAAAAGAAATGATTTCTAAAAACAAACCTTGTCTTTTAGTGGTTTACTTGAATTAATGTGTGCCCATTCATTGGATGAACGTTTGGTTACTAAGATATCTTCTAATTTGTGACAGTACTTCTTTCTGTAATAACTTGTGAGAGTGATCTAAATCCATCCGCAAGAGAAAGTTCTTAAGGACTTGTAGTCAGCAGGAGAACAAGTTTAGTAGGTTGTATCATGATAAAAGCGAGAGCACACAAGGGAGGGGTGAGGATAGATAAGACACCTAAAAAACTAGCTAGCATTTGTTGCCCTTAACGCAGAGAAACTAAAGCAGATACCTTAAAACAACTGAGGCCAATAGGAAAAGGGGAACAGGTACTAGAGAAAAGGTTAGATCAAAAAGAATTAACCTAGAAGGTAACACACACGCACAGGAAATCAATGTGAGTCAATGCCCTGTATAGCTATCCTTATCTCAACCAGCAAAAACCCTTGTTCCTTCCTATTATTGCTTATACTCTCTCTACAACAAAATTAGAAATAAGGGCAAAATAGTTTCTACTGGGTATTGGCGGGGGAGAGGGAGGGGGCGGAGTGGGTGGTAAGGGAGGGGGTGGGGGCAGGGGGGAGAAATGAACCAAGCCTTGTACGCACATATGAATAATAAAAGAAAAATGAAAAAAAAATAAACACATGGATTAGTCAAAATAATGATGTGAAAAATATGCCAAATGAGGCTAATATGTTCTTTTTGGATCTGTGAAAAGTGAATTGTGCAATGAAGTTTCCATTTTATTTCATTTGTTTTTCATAGATCACAGGAGCAGTACCAGTGTTCATATGTACTTGAAAATTCCAAGAGTCTCAAAAGATGAGTAGCTTAATTGGTTTGTTTGCTTTGAGTTTAGATTTAAGTCTCTGTAACCTTGAAAAATAAAGACCATTGCAAATCATCAAAATAAATAAATAAATAAATAAAATCGCTGTTGCAAGCACCTCATGGAAAATTAAAAGCAAGGAGCTCTGAATTTTTTTCCCAGAGCTCCAACCAACTGTCAGGCAAAGGAGAAAGGTTCATTCCTCCTAGATCAACTGAAAAGCTCAGGCAAAGCAGGCAGCCTTTTAAAACTAAAATCATACCCGGGTGGGTGCAGAGGATGTTCTAGTACTTCAGGACACTATGAGGATCATAATTTTGATTTGTGATGGTAAGGGTTGTGTTAAATTTGATAGGGCTATCTCTACAGAAGAGTATAACCTACATTAACCAGGAGCCTGCTTCTTCAAAGCCTTTCAAAGGAGTCTTCTTATCGTTTGTCTTGCACAGGTAGGAAAGCAACGCTAAACAAGAGCAGCTGACTGCTCAAATGGAAGTCACTAGTGCATGTTTTCCACTGCAAAGCATAGAGCCTGGTATTGAAGGTTAAGGCACAAAGGCCTGGTCTATAAAGCAAGATGAGTACGGTGTCACAGAGAGCTATTGAACCACTGCATCACATCACATCTGCAAATTACTTCTGACAATGGGAACTGGGAACAAGAGGAATTTTTCTGCAAAGACGGTGTGCTTCTACTGTTGTCTGTCCCTTGAAAGGAACTAAATGAGAGGATGCTTGTGGCTAGCCCTTACCAGGAGTCTGAATGGACAAAGTCAATTCATTAAAGACTGATGAAAGAGCTCATTCTAAACAACTACTTTCTGAGAGCCTACTATGTGCCAGGCACTGTGGCATCCCAGTTTATGCACATAGTTACCTGATTTAATCTTCATAGCTCCTCTCTATACTGATTTCAGTCTGGATCTATGTCACTCTACCCTGAGGGAGAAGTTTCCCAAACTCACAGGTGAAAAAAAGCAGAAGAAAGAAGCCCTTAACAAACCATTTTGTTATCAAGTCACTTGCAAGTACACTGTTTCACCCAGATAGCAGTTACTATGTAGACAATAATTTCAATGTCAAATCCTTTCTAAACATGATTCTTATATTTGCTGGTTTCAGTTCTCCCTCCTGTTGTGTGTCCTGCCCCCATTAAACTCCAAAGAGCTCTATTTAAAATTGCCCTCTTTCACTTTCCAGCTTTCTGACTTTGGAAAGTTTGCATGTGCTCTGATCCACCATCTGCAAGACGGGAACAGCATTGTGTGTCTCATAGGGAGGATAGGAAAGGCATGCAAAGTGGTCCTCACGTGTGCCAGTGCTCAGTGACTACCACTTTCCTTTTACTGCCTTAACTTTCAGTTCACAGGGCATACATATAAAACAATATATATCCTCTCAATCCAGTCCCCAACATGAAACTGATACAAAAATTAGTGATTATCAATGAAGACAAATGGAACAGAGGAGCACTTTGCCATTGCTGTGAGGATTAATGTTACACATTAGTTGCATGTGTGAGAATTGCTTTCAGTTGCAATTCCTTTTCAAGGTAACAATATACAAGCTTTGGATTTAGACCTTAAAATATCCTAAGACACTAAAACTAGAATTACTATAATGTGTGTCAGTGAGCACACACAATATTAAAGGGATTTCGGAAATAATCCAGTATGAAGGGGCGAAATGTGTTTCATTTTAATTACTATGCCACAAAAGTACATTATTATCTTACTGCTTTTGTTTAAAACCACTGCTTTACTACTCTACTTTCATAATGTAGGCTACTAATTAAAACAGTAATGAAAAATCTAATAGTACCTTATGTTGAAGCACTGCCTACTTTTAAGGTTTCCTACAACTGCTTGAACAGTTATGGCATTTTAGTGACAAGAAAAGGACAGTGTAATAAGGATGATTATAATAAAGGTAACCATTATTATGCATTTTGGTAGATAATTCTGTAAAATTGTTCTCTGAAGTGTTTTAATGTTGAAGAAATGGAACCAGAGAGGCTAATACACTTGAACCTAGCCTTAACATTTTGCTGGAGAACGAATTCAGAGCAGGGAAGCAGCTCCTTCTAGAGGAAGCTTGAATCTGTTGATGGCAGCTGGTGCTGACCTGTGACAGACCCTTATTGCAAAGCAAGCTGAACTTGAAGATACTTCCTGGGCTGCAAGACCTGGATCTGGTAGTTCTAACTGATCCTTGGTCCCAGAGAGAAGGAACAGTGTTAACACAGAACAGAAGTCAAAGCAGACACCTGTTCTCCTGGCCACTTCTTTCTCTACCACAACAGACAGCAGGTTTGCATTTATCTGTCCACTTCTCCTAAATCATGCCACCATTCTTCTTTTGTAAAATGTTCACAACTGTATGTTGGCTCATGTTTTTATCTCTGCAGTGATTTATCTCCGTCTTAGAAGTTTTTAAGGAGTGACTCCACAGCACGTTTATTGAAACTAGGCTTCCAGCCTGTTTAGGTGAAGATGAAGGTAACAGATAAAAGGAGAAATCTAAATTAATCTAGTCAAACTCATGCATGCATTTGTCTGCATGTGCATATATGAGGGACATACAGAGAAACAGAAATGTAAGAAAAGAACAGAATGAAAATACAGAGAGAAAAAAATTGTGATTTGCTTCTCCCAAGTGCATAATCCTGAGAGCCTACGAGAAATCCCCCCCCCAAAGTTTAATGGGGAAAGTGGGAAAATAAGTCATCTCCCCTCTGTTGGGCAAAATGTTTCCTCTGCTTCATGTTCCAAATATCAGGTGTACTCCGAGCCCAGGGGAAAATCTGAGAGGCTCCCCTAGGCAGGTTACGTTGTCTAGGAAAGTTAGTATGTATGAAGGAACCAGATACACAAGTAGCCCTAAGTCTTCTGGGAGATATTCTGAAGCAAAAAGGAAATCCAGGTCTTTTGAAGAACTAAGGCGTTGGTGAAAAGTTAATTAAAACAGTACACTTTGACATAGGCATGTTCATGTTACTATCAGAATGATTCACATTTTCCCAAGGGACATATAAGGCTTAGATGTGTAACTGTGTTGCAGTAAGCAAGATGACAGCTCTCAAGAACAAACTGACATCACCTGTGATGCTACTGTCTATTGTTACATTGTGGTTATGTAGAAATCATGGCAATGATGCCTGAATTCCAAAATTGCGTGCTTTACAGGACTGTTTAGGCCAAGTGTATGGCTATAATTAATAAATGAGCTTCTAGTAACTTAGTTTAAATTACATTTGTTTTGCTCTGTATTTCTTGAAATACTGCAACATTTTATATTACAATTTTTTTTTGGTGATTCTGAGGTTTGAACAAAGGGCCTTGCACTTGCTAAGCAGGTGCCCTACTACTTGAGCCAAGCCTCCAGCTCTTTGTCTTTAATTATTTTTGAAATAGGGTCTCATTTTATGCCCAGGCTGGACCATGATTCCCCCCTATTTACACTTCCTGTATAGTTGGGATGACAGGCGTGAACCACCATGCCCATATTTTTATTGGTTGAGATGGGATCTTGCGAACTTTTTGCTTGAGCAGGCTTTGGACTGTCATGTTCCCCATCTCTGCCTTCTGAGTAGCTAGGATTACTGGCTTGAGCCACCATGGCCATCTTATATTACTATTTTTCAAAGAGGGTTTACCGACATGAAGTTTTAAAATAGGCAAGTTATAGTTCTTTATCAAAATATGCAAATTAAATTTTCAAACATTTCCTACCTAGGTGTCATTATACCTTAAAACACAATGAAGCAATATAATATAGGCTATGAAAATATTCAGAGATGATTAATACTTCATAAGCTTTAGTTCAACTATTACCATTTTGAAATAATTTTCAGCACTGTAGACTGTTAAAGCATTTGCATGCAAATGCAAAATGCATAAATTATCCCTACAGGGAGCACTTAAAACTTAAGGTAATTATATACCATAGAAGTCTCAAAGAACACAAACAAAATAAATAATTCTATATTACCCTTTAAAATGATTATTTTTCTATCTTACTCATCACCTGTGATCACCCAAAGTCCCTGTCTTTATAATTACATTCACATGATCAGTTCTTACTTTGTTATTTTTCCATAGGGCTCTTATAGCTGGCTCTGAAAATCTGTATGCTATAAAAGCTGAACTAGACAGCTAGTGGAGATGTATCCTCCACTTATATTCATGCTGCGAACAGAACCGTAACACTCCCTTAATATATCTTAGCATTGCACTTTTATACTAAGTATGCATCCAAATCAAGTCCTATTTTTTTGTACATTCCTCCTGTTCAAAATCTTTTAATGTCTCCCTGTTACCTACAGGATAAAATTCAAACTCCCTGGTCTGGCATTCAAGGCCCTCTGCAATTTGGCACTTGCTCTCCTACAACTCCAGCATAAGAGTCTTCATCTCAAGCCAGAATGGAGAAATAAGGCCAGGACAAAAAGGAGCAGAGATCTTTTTCTCTTATGATTGGAAAAATATCTCCTATAAACTAATTACTGTGCTTTAGAGCCTACAATAGTCACTGTGGTTACAGACTCATTGGCTCACAAGGACTATATAACTAATCATGCCTAAATTTCTTTCTTATGCTATACATTATCATTTTTTAGCCCTGGGAAATGACTTGCATTTCTTGAACATCCAAGCTGTCTCGTGTCATAGCTCCCCATGCTATGGTTTAGTTTGTGGAGGGGCTGCCACCAGGCATACAATTCTTTGGAGGCTGTTTGGTAATAATCGGCACCTCTTCTATTCACAGTGCACAGAGAAAAAGAGTCAAACATCAGCATGTCAGAAGCCTCCAGGCTCAGCTTTAGCTAGAATGCAAAAGCACTTTACAATTGATTATTTCTGAAGACTTTTCACAGCATCAAGAAGAAGGTAATGAGATTGTATCTGAAGAGAAGGAAGCTAAATTATTTATCTCATACTAATTTTTACCAGATGGCTGGTGATGAAAAATCTATACTGGCAAATATGCTGTGTATATTACCTTAAAGATAATATGGGGGACCAAAACTTTAAATACTCACAATATATTTATATTTAGTCTTCTGGCTCACATTTTTTATTATTTCTTTTATTCATATGTGCATACAATATTTGGGTCATTTCTCCTCCCTTCCCCCTGCCCCCTCCCTTACCCCTCGCCCCCTTCCTCTCCCCCACTCCCCCCTCACTACCAGGCAGAAACTATTTTGCCCTTATCTCTAATTTTGTTGTAGAGAGAGTATAAACAATAATAAGAAGGACCAAGAGTTTTTGCTAGTTGAGATAAGGATAACTATGCAGGGAGTTGACTTGCATTGATTTCCTGTGCATATGTGTTACCTTCTAAATTAATTCTTCTTGAACTAACCTTTTCTCTAGTTCCTGGTCCCCTTCTCCTATTGGCCTCTGTTGCTTTAAAGTTTCTGTATTAGTTTCTCTGCGTTAAGGGCAACAAATGCTATCTAGTTTTTTGGGTGTCTTAGCTATCCTCACCCCTTCCTTGTGTGCTCTCACTTTTATCATGTGATCAAAGTCCAATCCCCTTGTTGTGTTTACCCTTGATCTAATGTCCGCATATGAGGGAGAACATACGATTTTTGGTCCTCTGTGGCTTACATTTTTTGGGGTTTTTTTTTCTACCCTGTTTTGGTACTGAGGTGTGAACTCAGGGCCTCATGTTTGCTAGGCAGGCACTCTTACCGCTTGAGCCAATCTGCCAGCCCCGGCTCACATTTTTTGGACACAGGGTCTCAATATGTTGCTTAGGCTGGCCTTGAACTCCTGATCCTCCTGCCACAACCTCCTGAGTGCTGGGATTACAGGGATGAATCACTACACTTGACCTTAAGACTCACATTGATTCCATTTAAAGGTTCTTTTAAGTGTACATGACTGATGTATAATGAATCATACCACCAAGTCGTTGTAAGTTGCATCATCTATTCATGAATCACATCAGCAGTTGGGTTGCTTGTCTTGTTTTAATCTCTCAGATATACTAAATGTAGGAGGTTGCTATATGATGATGCCTACTATATCCCTCAACATTAGGAGGATGCAAGCAACACTTCTTCCCAGGAGGAAGAGAAGGATATAGCCCTTCAGGGTGAACAGTCTTCAGAATTAAACTCCCTCACTCAGCTTCAGACAGAACTGATTAAATGCTGTCTTCCAACTAGAAAAAACACAGTTGAAGGAAAGGTAGCCATCGTAAAGGAAATTTGGTATACCAGATGTACATCCATTTTGTTTCCTACCCAAGTTATATCTTCAGAAGGGAGAGTTATGTAGGTTCAACATCCAGTTCTTCCCCCACCTGCTCCATCACAGATCCATTTTCTCTTTGCTCTGAAGCTTACCATTGGGGAAAGAAGGCACAGAATTGTTCTTTGATTGGCTCTGAAATGTCAATTGTTCATTGAAGGAGAGAAGACGTGTACTGGTTCGATTCAAATAAAACATTTTCAGATTATCTTAGTTAGTCTGTACTATTTTCTATGTAAAACAGATAAAGGTTCGACCCTAGAGGGATCTGGTGTAAAGAACTGTCTAGAGGGTCAGAACTTCTTTGAACATCCTTATATAATGCCTGTTGTTTTGTAAAATGTATATATCATCTCTGGCTGACTTATGAAGACTGATTATCCTATATGCCATTTTATGAGGCTGTTACTTATTAAGTCAATAAAGATTTCTTAAGTGCCAAACACATGCACTGATTTTCCTAAACTACAGTTGGACAATCATGGTGCTTAGCACTTCAGGAATAGCATATACTTTCCCAGCATTTGTCCAAAGGACAACACACTTTGAGGTTGACAAAGTTATACTTTCTGTAATTCAGACCTACTGAAAGAATGTTGCTGAGTATTTGCTGAAAACCATGGTGAAGGGAAAGGTGCCATAAACAACAGCCTGAAGCCTTGTGTAAACACTAACAGCGATTCAAACCTCATGGCTTTGGGGAAAAGCCTTTTAAGCTATGCCAGTTGTTAGGGACTTTACTAATTTTGTAGAATTAGAAAAAAAACATAGACAAAACAGATGGGAAGATGTTAGATTTGAGATGTTTACCTTTCTGTACCAATACCAAACTATTTGTACTATTCCAATGAAAATAAACAGTGATGGGTGTGCAATTAGCAGTCACTGGAAGACATCCAGTCAGGAGGTGTGAGAATGGCTGCAGATTATGTGGGGCTTTTTAAAAGCAGCATTAACCATATTCTTCTAAACAGACTCAATGTTTAGCCACAGTTGATTACTGTATTTTGATAAGCTATAATAGGCCCTATTTTCCCTAAGCCTGTGTCACAGCCTAGTAGTATAATAGGTGCTCAGGATGGTGTTTTACTTCCTTGAGGCTACGGCGCCATTATTTAAAGCATAATATGCTTACACCGGTTTATGAAGATGCTCCTGACTCACTTCAGTGGGAATTGGTTTTCCTGCTTTGCTGATGGCTGAGTTAAATGAATGCACTTCTTTTTTCTCCTAGCAGTATGGATGGAATGGCCTGAGTGAATAATACTTTTTTCCCAATTCCACTGTGAGCCACAGACCAATGCCACATTCTGTGGCTGAGGAACAAAACAAAGTCAATGAGGCTCTATGGTGAGGTATTTGTGGACTCCTTGATAGTATTCCCTAACTGATTGTGTGTGTTGGCCATTAGCAACATATAAGCCGTAACTGTAGTAAAGTGCTGATTTACACCATAAGGACATATTGTTCCATTACCCAACAACTTCCCATCTCAGAATCAAAGCCAAGTTCTTGCCTTGGCCTGAAAGATCATATATGATTTGACCACTGCTACTTATTTCTCTGCTCTCATATATTTGCCTCCATTTTCACTTTATGTAAGTCGCACTGTCTTCCTAGCTTTTCCTTGAACATACTAAGTATATTCCCATCTTAGGGCCTTTGAACTTGCTGATATCTCTGCCTGGAATATTTTTCCTCCACATATCTACCTGACTATTTCCCACTCTCCTTCAAATGCTACCTGAACATAGCAGCTTTCCCTGACCACTCTATATCTCTCATCATTCACTATTCTCCCAACCATGTTGATTTTCTCTATGGTAAATTATGTATGCAGTTGTTTGCCTAATGTCTAGCTTATCCATCTAGAAAGTAAGCTCCATAAGCACAAGAATCTATTTTATTCATTGCTCTTTCCAGCATTTGGAACAGTGCCTGGCATTCTAAATTTGTGCCAAAAAATTTTACTGAATGAAAGGATGGATGAATCCTTGTGGTCTGGTAGATTGAAAGAACTAATTATTACAGATTATTAAGCTCTGTGAATAATTGAAAAATAATCAGATTTGTCATAAAATATCTAGGCTCCTATTGAGGTAGAGTTATCAGGGCTTTAATTTTCACTGTGGTTTTGAATTGCATTATAATTGCACACCAGAATCTCTACCCAAAGAAACAAAGTAAACCTTTACTAATAGTTTTTGGAGCTAAACATGAAAAGCTATTCATAAAAAAGGTACAGCAAGATGAAAGGAAGAAACTAAAGAGAATACCTTTGAAAATTGTGTCAACAGGTAATTAATCGTTGAAAGCATCAAATCCTCAAGACTAGTAGATTTCGGGGACATGTATCAATGATAAACCAAAGTGAAATGCTCTCCTCAACATATTAGAAATGTCCATTCATTTTATTGGACAAAAGAAAATATCTTTCCAAAGAAATGTCATAATTTTGATGATTTAATTAAGATATTGTTAAAGATTAAAGTATTAAACTATCAGGAGGAGGTTAGCCATGGATCTAGTGCTTAACTCTGATGTGTTTTTCATGGGACAGGGCTCAAAACCTGATGGCACTTGGGCTCAAATTGCTCTACATTGCTCTGTGGAGGACACAGGCATCTCAGACTGAATGTACACAGTGTGGAAGGATTAATAGCTCATTTCTTTGCCACAGACCACATTTTGTGTTTAGTTTACCAAAACAAAGATCAGGATATTTTTTTAGAAAGGAGATGTTAAAAAAGATAAATATCATGACTTACTAATTAAATACTGTAGAATAAAAAAATCGCCACAGGACCACAATTATCATAATGTTTAGAGAAGGGAATAATTTGAAAGGAATCACAGTGAAGGAGAAAGAAAAAAAAGAATGATTTTGGATGTGTGTGTAGCTCAGTGCTACACACTGCATGTTTATATAACATGCAGGAGGATTTGATTCCCAGTACCAGAAAAACAGGATTAAATTATGAATATACTTTACAAAAACCCAAACATTTAACTCAGTCAATTGCACTGGATGCAAAATGTCCCATTATTTCACTCACTGGTGGCCACGACTATGTGAGGTAAGTGGGTGCATCAGGATTCCAGGACAATGTGCCTTGCTGATAAGCAGATTCAGAAGGAGCCACATGGAACCAAATACTTGGCATGGCTCAGCCAGAGGCAGAAGCTCAAAGCCCTGATCTAAATGTGATGAGGAGGTTTGGCTGTATTCCTTGCAAAGACAGTCTCTTTTGTATATAAATTAATAGACTAGACACTGGACTCATAATCACAGTAAGGTAACAAGCACATCAGGCCCTATAGTTGTTCTTTTCATGGAACCTGGTTTTTAAGATATGCCCACTTAAAGCAACTGTCTTGCCTTGTTTATTTTGGCACGCTTGGAAAAGGAAAAGAGGATAAGGAGAACTGAATGCCCTTCAAACGTTCCTAATGAAAGGCTAATGGCAAATAGCTTCCCAGACTTTTCACACTTTATAATCATTTCTTCTTCATTTTATGTTCTATATTAAGGCCAATTTGTAGACTGGTTAAGAGAACAGGTTTTAAAGTCAGTAAGTGGCAGAGAAATAATTAGAACCCAGATATGGCAGAGTGACTTTAGGAAAGCAATGTAACGTCTGCATCTCATTTTCCTCATCATTTAAAATGGGGGAAATAATAGTGTTTCATACTTTCTTCAGGGTTGTTGGGAGAATAAAGCAGATTAAAATCTATAAAAGGCTTCAAGGCTTATAATAAGGGCTTGAGTTTTCTAATGCAGATGTTTGCAAATTAGGAATGAAGGGCAATATTTTAGGACATTTGCAGTCATATAAAACATGATTACTTTGTGCCTGAAATATTAGCATATTTCCTTTGGGTACATACCCAGAAGTGGGAAGGCTCAATCATATGGTTAGATCTGATTTTAGGTTTTTGAGGAACGTCCATACTGTTTTCCATAATGGCTGTACTAATTTACATTCCAATGAACAGTGTATGTCAGTTAGTGATTACTACAGGTTAAGGTGGGACAGTGGATAAAGGGAGGCTGGATTTGATCAGTGTATGCTGTATATATGTATTGAAATATCATGCTCAATTCCATTAATATATACAATTAACACATGTTAAGCCAAAATAAAATAAAAGAATATTAACATAGTGATGGCTGCTAACAGAACCATATCATTCCCACATAGAACCCAAAGCAGGACTAACAATTACCACCTGCAGGCAGCATCAAATCTGCTGCAGGGTAGATTTAGGCTTTTGGTTCTCAAAATGGGGCAGAGGCAGGTACTAAAATTCTGAGAACATTGTTTTAGTATAGTCAACTTTTCTTTCTGTCCTTAATTGGTTGGCCTCAGAGCATAGGTTGAGATCCTCTACCTTTAAGAATTTAAACAGTATTTTCTAAACATCTGGGTAAGGGTCCTCCATTCCTCTGCTCTTTCCCAGCTTCTCAGGAATGAGGTTTCTCCTGTTGCCAGGCAATGAATTGCAAAAGTTTAAATTCTGATAGTGGACTCCAAAAGTGTGTTTCATTGTAGAGCACCTCCTTCTCTTACATAGACTAGTTCCTAGGCTTTCCCTGTTGTTTTGTTAATATGCTGTTCTAAAATACTGACAGAATACTAACCTGTGCCTGATAGGATTCATTTGGAAGTGGTCAGATATTAGTAGGAAGGAGAGCTGGAGTAGGCACTTGATTGTAATTAGCAGTTCAATGTTTCTTCCATTGGATGACAAGGTAGGTGCTATATTTGGCAAGCATTGGGCAATAAGTGGGTTATTGAAGTAATGAATGTTTGGAGGGATGGAAGGATGGAAGGGTGGGTGTAAAGTATAGGAAGCTATCTAGAAAGCAGTAGAAGGAATAGAGAAAAAAGGAACAAGAAACATATTTAGTCAGAATTTTACTAATTGGTTAGTGGAAAACAAGAGAAGCTGAGATTAGGTGTATTTTATGGGACAATTAATAACAGGTGGAAAAAATGAAAAGCTAGAGGTTGAAGATGTGCTAAGGAAGGGTTGCCAGATTTGATATATGTGGGTGTGAGTTACTTGAGAAGGGAAGTGCCTTTTAGAGGCTGCTATCCTAAGCAGATTTTAAGCAATTTGTAATGATGTTGCATAATGATGGTGAAGGATAATTATTATTTTTTGCTGTTGTTTTGATACAGAATTTCACTATGTAACCCAGGAAGTCTCACTATGTAACCTCAGCATCCCAAGAAGGATAATTATTTCTAAAGCAAAGTGTTTATAATTAATATCAATGTGTTATTATTATGTTGTATCCAACACAGATCAACATTTAGAACATATTACCAGTATTAATGCTTTGCATGTATTCATAGCACATATGTTGATTAACACTATGGTTTGGGGGAATGTACATGTATAAGGTTTGCAGAATGTACATCTTTGGGGACCACTCTCATTGTGCCAGGTCATTCAACCTGTGATAGTAGAACACTTCAACCATTCATTCATTCAATAAACACTGAACACCCACTACATGCATGAAAAATTCAGACACTGTGCTAAGCATTAGGTATACAGGAGAGAACAAACCATAACTATTTCCTGCCCTTTTAGAATTTATAGTCTGGTTAAAGAATGAGAGAGAAGTATGCAAGTACTGTTTGACAAGATGAGAGCTCTTGAAGGAGAAATAGCAGGGCACTCTGGGAACTTTGGGAACAGAGAGCTATTTATTCAGAGAAGGAGCTACTGTTCATTGAGAGCACCCAGGTGTAACAGCCATTTTTATCATGAGGGGCATTAGAGAGGATCAGTTGTTAAATGGGTATATGACCATTGACATGGTTACCATTGAACACCTACAGTATATCAGTAATGTGTATATTTTTTACATACATTGGCATAGGGAATTGGATGGAATATCACTAGTAAATCTCATAGGTGTTATGGGGGGATAGTAAAGTTGCCTTGGAAAGTTCTCTAATAAGGCCTTCTGTAGCTGCAGCAGCTCCTCAGAGCTTAGAGCAACAGAGAACAGGAAACATCTTGTCACACCATCCCTTGGTTGACAAGGAACTCAACTGAGGTTGCCGGAGGAGCAGAGTAGATCACTTTGGGGTTCTCATGACAGCCAATCAATAGTAAGACTTGGAATAGCTGCTCCACATTGCCAGTCACCAGAAGCACACTGGTCTAACAGCAAATTTTCTGGCAGATGCCAGTAGGTCACTAACTTAATGCTGGTGGGGGAAAATAGCAAAGTCATGGGGCGTGGTTTGGGCACATCTTCCTTTTCCATCTTTTGTGTAGGAATTATTAACCAGTGAATCAAATGTGAGACAGACTCTTTTGAACCCTAGAAATAGGCACAGTGTCCAGGAAAACAGAGAGGGCTGGGAGATCCTAATTTGGGAACATTGTAAAGCACCTTAGTCAGGGAAATGCCGCCCACAGAAAGGAACTAAGTGCCAGCTACAGACGTTGTTAAGGTCTAACTTCTTCAACTGCACTGGTAGCACTCAATGAAATAATCTCTTGTATTTAATGACTCACATGGAAGCTTTTCAGAAATTATGGTTTTCAGACTTCACCCCTGTGTAACCTAAGCTCAATTCCCAATTATAGGTAAAATGACTTCCATATATTGCTGTCCTTGAATGAAGCCTAAGGAAATCAATTTGAGGAAAACAAAGCTAATTGATTGTTATATATTTGTTGATTGCCTGTAAGCAAGGTACTGTGCTACTAGATTCTTGGAAACAAATAAAAAGATTTAGTTGAATCTTTATTTTTAATTTCCATCCTCTAGGGTCTTATTTAGCATGAATAAACTCAATCTTCTAACTTAGAGATTAGGTATCTATTCAACTGCAACTATTATTACAAGAACAATCATTCCATGTTTTTCAATGATTTCATTAGAGCCACAAACACAGATATACCTCTAGCAACTACAGACTTCATACCAGTATGAGACGTTAAGGACGGGCATTTGCCTCTATCCATAAAGAGCCAGTATTAGTTTTTGTTTAAAGCTATGTAAGTATGCATAAACTATCTGAAGATATTTAAAAACTTGACCCAATGTTATTATATGTAATATTGGAACTACATTTCCTTCTTTTTGTTATTTCAATTTTCTGCTTCAACACTAAGGCTACATTCTTAAGGAAAACAAATCTTGTACTGAAAACCACAATTTATAAGGAGGTTTATTCTAGTAGCAACAACAGAAATTCAGTTTATTTTCCAGATTTCTGCTTGCTGGTTAAAACAACCAGATCCTGATAGGATTACTTCACTGATATCACAAGTGAGAATGTAAAGTATTTCATTAAAGTAGGTCTTTGATGATTCTGTTTCTTCCTCAACTATGTAATAGGACAACAGAAATTTCTAATGAAGATCTTGCTTCAGTGATTTCTTTCTGCTTTTTTTGCAGTACTGGGGTTTGAACTCAGAGCCTACACCTTGAGCCACTCCACCAGACATTTTTTTGTGATTGGTTTTTTGAGATAGGGTCTTGCGAACTATTTGCCCAGACTAACTTTGAACTGCCATCCTCCTGATCTCTGCCTCCTGAGCCACCAGCGCCTGGCTCCTTATGATTTTTATAATGAATATGTACAAGAAAATATTTATTAAGCCTAATTAGTTTCTTTCTTCTCTTTTCCTTTCCTTTATTTTCATTTCCTTTCCTTCTTTTTCTTTTCCTAAGGATCAGTCATGAAAGATGGAGGCAGTGAAGTAAGCTTCCACTTGGCAATTGTAAAACAAAGTCAACTAGTGAACTTGAGCAGTTAGAGTTCACCAGGATTACAATATGTGTGTTCATGAAGGAGAGATGTTTTTTGTAAGATAAAAAAAAATACATTTTCTGCACTCAAGTAATTTCCAAGGAATTTTCTGAATGAGCAAAAAATTGTGAACCTGTCAAAACAAACAAGTTTTCTTTAAAGAAAAGTGTGAGTACATATGACCAACCAAAACTGAACCAAGAAGATACAAATAACCTGTACAGATTTGTAATAACCAATGAGCTAGAGACAGTCATAATCTCCCAACAAAGAGAAGTCCAGGACTAGATGTTCACTGCTGAATTCTAGCAGACCTTTAGAGAAGAACTAACACGAATGCTCCTTTGAGGAGTAATAGAATACTTTGAGTATTCCATTAAACAGACAGGGAAAGAATGATTACAGACTCATTCTATGAACCCAGTATGACCCTGACACCAAAACCAGATGACAATACACACACACACACACACACACACACACACAAAGAAAATTATAGACCAATTTCCTTGATGAACACAGATGCAAAACTTCTCAGTAAAATATTTGTAAACCAATTTCAACAACATATTAAAAAGATCATATTCCATGATCAAGTTGGTTTAATTCCTGAGATGTAAGAATGGTTTGACATATGCAAACCAATAAACATAATATATCAAATAAATAGAATGAAATAAAAAACTGCATGATCATCTCAGTAAATGCAGAAAAAGCCTTTGACAAAGTTCAACAGCCTTTACGATAAAAGCCCTGATGACACTAGCAGTAGAAGAAACTTACCTCAATCTAATAAGTGCTATATATGACAAACCTATAGTTAATATTACATTAAAAGGGGAAAAAACTGAAAACATTTCCTTTGAGGTCAGGAATGAGACAAGGGTGTTCACCGTCACTACTCTTATTCAACACAGTGCTTGAATTTTTAGTTAGAGCAATGAGGCAAGAGAAAGAAATATAAAGGATACAAATTTTAAAAAAACTCAAATTATCCCTATTTGCAGATGATATGATACTCTATTTAACAGACCCTAATGACTCCATCAGAAAATTCTTAGATTTAATAAAGACTTTCAGTAAAGTAACAGAATATAAAAATTAACTTTTGAAAGTCAGTAGATTTTCTATATAACAATAATGACCATGTGGAGAAAGAAATCAGAACAATCCTATTCACAATAGCCTCAATAAAAATTCCTAGGAATAAACTTAATCAAGGAGATTAAAAGGCTCTACAATGAAACTATAAGACACTTAAAAAAGCATTGAAGAAGACATTAGAAGATAAAAAGACCTCTCTTGTTCCTGGATTGGCAGGATTAATATTGTGAAAATGGCTATATTGTAAAAAGTAATCTATAGATTTAATGTAATTCCCATCAAAATCCCAATGACATTCTTCACAGAAATAGGCAAAAACAATCCTAAATTTCAGATGGAAGCACAAAAAACCTTAAATAGTCAACACAGTTCCAAGAATAAAGAGGAATGCTGGAGGTATCACGTTACTGGATTTCAAGTTATATTACAGAGTCATAGTAACAAAACCAGCATGGTACTGGCACAATCAACAGATGCACAGACAAATGCAATAGAACAAAGGACCCATAAATAAACACACACAACTACAGCCACCTGATTCTTGACAAAGGTGCCAAAAATGTGCATTGGAGAAAAGATAGCCTCTTCAACAAATGTGTTTGGGAAAATATTCCAAAACTAGACCTATATCTCTAACCTTGCACAAAAACATTCAAAATTGATCAAAGACCTAATGTAAAAAGCTTGAAACTGTGAATCCACTACAGGAGAACATAGGGGAAATACTTCAATATATAAGCCTAGGCAATGATTTTCTGAATAAGACTCCAGTGCCTCAGGAAATAATAGCAAAAATTGACAAATGGGATTGCACTAAACTGAAAAGCTTCAGCACAGCCAACAATTACTAGAGTGAAGAGACAACCTATAGAATGGAAGAAAATATTTGGCAGTTATTCATCTGAAAGGAGATTAATATCCAGAAAGTATAAATAAGTCAAAAATTTTAAACACCAAAAGAACAAATAATGCAATCAATAAATGAGCAAATGGAAGGACCAGTTTGTAAAAAGAAATACAAATGCCAATAAATAAATGAAAAAAAAATGTTCAACATCTTTAGCCATCAGAGAAATATAAATAAAAACTAAATTGAGATTTCATCTCACCCCAGTCAGAATGGCTATCATCAAGAAAAAAAAAAAAGCAGCAACAAATCCTGGTCAGGATACAGGGGAAAAGGAACCCTTTCACACTGTTGGTGGGAATGTAAATTAGTGCATCACAATGGAAAACAGTGTGGTTGTTTCTTAAAAAACGAAACATAAAACTATCATCTGATCCAGCTATGTCACTTCTGGTTACAAACCTAAAGAACTCAAAGCATACTATAGAGATACTTGCACATCCATGTTTATTGCCACACTATTCATGATTAGTCAAGTTATGGAATCAGCCTAAGGACACATCAATGGATAAGGAAAATGTAGTGTGTGTATGTATGTATCTATCTATATAGAAGTTTTATTCAGCCATAAAGAATGAAATTATGTTATTTGTAACAAAATGGATGGAATAGGAGATCATGTTAAGTAAAATAAGCTAGAGTCTGAAAGACAAATATTGCATGTTCTCTCTTATATGAAGAATCTAGATTTTAAAATTTGGGAAAAGTAAGGGGACCAACAGGAGGGGATAAGAGAGGGTAATGGGGTGAATAAGGCCAAAATACATTATTATGTATGAAAATATTATAATGAAACTCCTAATATATAGTACTAAATTTTTTTAAAGTTGAGATAGCTACTAAAAAAGAAAGGTGTGAGTAAATACAAGCAGGAAATACAAATACTAACAGAAATTGCCTTCTCTACAACAGCTATCAGCTAGGCTGAATAGCATATGCAAGAAATGAATTCTTAGAACTTCATTTCCTTTTGAATGGATATGTAATAAAAGCAAGTAGCTAATGCAGTTACTCTAACTGTACTTTTTAAATTAAACTTTTTGATTTACTTAGGTGAGGCAGACAACTGAAAATTTATGACAAGTATGAATTTGATTCATGAATTCAGAGGAATAATCACTCATATGATAGTACAGGAAATAACTTTTCAACTTTTCTGGAAACTGACCGTCCAATTTTCTAGAGTAGCTTATATTCAAGTCCAGTTAGTCTTTTAGATTCAGGAGTTCCAGGAAGGGATATTTGGATCTGTCAATGATTTGACAAGTAGCAAACACTACTTGATCTCTCACAGATGCTTTGAGCCTTGGATTCCATAATTTATACAATAAGAAGAATTATACTGAGCCTTCTCATTTGCAAGTTAAGACATGATGAATATTATTTCTATAAGGATACACAATCACAGCTTAATTTGTTTCTTAAAATTATCTTTAAAGACGAAGTTATTTTTTAAAGTGTGAGTAAACCCTCATCTCCTGCATATTCTGACAAATACTTTAAGTTGAACGAAATTCGCCCACATCACACCTCAATGATATACGTCAAAATATAGGATCTTAACTCAAGCTGATGGGGGAAAACTGGCGTGCATTTTCTATCAACCTTATATAATCTTGAAAGTCAATCTTTTTATCTCTTTAATTCTTCTGATATACAAAGGGCATGGGTAATGTCTTGACCAATTGAATGACAGATTGTGACTCACCATCACATTAATAAGCAATCACATTAAGCAATGAACCAAAAATGTTCCACAAAGAGATTTTAAAAATAAGTGTAAAATGGCTATTTATAAACTCAACCATTCTTGTTTTCATAAGCCATGTAGTTTTACTCATTTGATGCATGTTTGGAGCATTCTTGTGTAAATAAAGGTATCACATAAGTTCTATCCAATTCTGGTCAGGGAAAAGAAAATTTAACTGGATTCCCAACTTAATGTCTAAAAAGAACCTATTCCTTTAGAAACAAAATACGTAGCTTTCCCTGAGAACCCTGTGGGCTACAGGTGCCAGTAGCCTTATAGTCTTTGTATACTTTGTTTAAATAATGTACGTCTTGTCTAGCAAGGCAAGCCAGTCATTTGGAATGGCCTTTATAGAAGTAGTCTATAGAACACACTGTCAGTGCTACCTTATTTACATACTTCATTTTTAGAATCAAATGATTTGAAATGTATTATATTTGGGGAATTGCACACAGAATATATAATCAGTTTAGTATTCACTTAAGAAAAATAAGTAGGAAGAATCATTTCTGCCCCAAACATCATCTTACATGATCTAAGGCTCCAAGAGAGAAGCTCCATTATTTACACTGGCTGGACTTTCCAGAAATCTATTACCACTACTATTAATTTACTGGAGGATTTTGGGCTAATTAACAGGTAACTGGTGACCAAAAACTTTATTGGCTACTTGCCTAAAGTACCCATGCCATCTTCCTTTTCCTCCCATTACAGATCTCTTACTCAGCCTTCTTCTTTTGTAGGATATTTTGTGGGGTGGGGTGGGACAAGGCTTTGTGCTTGCAAAGCAGGCACTTTACCACTTGAGCCACACCTCCAGTCCATTTTTGCTCTGGTTATTTTAGAGGTGGGGACATGTGAACTATTTGTCTATGCTTGCCTGGAACCACAATCTTCCTGATCTCAGTCTCTCAAGTAGCTAGGATAATAGGTGTTAGCCACCAGCACCTTGCTTGAGCTTGGAAAAATTTATTAGAAGCAGTGCAACCCTCAAATCTCACCCTTTCAGTTGGCTTGTGCCTCTCTACCATTGGCATTTGTGGCTACAGAGTAATGGTTTGCTTTGTGCCTCTTCCATAAACCTAAACTGTGATTCTATTTGCTCAAAGAGAGACCTACAATTAAGGATCTTATTTTCTAGGCTCTAACACTAAATCCACTTGGTGCTTTAGAGCTTCCGTGGGGATGCCAGTATTTCACCGTGAGCTCTGATGATGTTAGTGATGCTCTACACACTAGGAAATCCAGGAGGCACTGTGCTGCTATGGAGGCTTTCCTTTTTTTCACCATAGTCGTATGTTTTCACCAGTAATTTTATGTGGTACTGGTGCTTAACTCAGGGCTTCTCACTTGCTAGGCAGGCACTCTACCACTTAAACCACTCCTCCAGCCCTTCACCAATAATTTTAGACAGTAAATTAATTTCTCCTTCTCAGATTACTTTGGTAAAATAACCAAATGCGGAGAGTTGTTACATTAGGTGGGAAGTAAAGGTATGGAAATAGTCCAAGATCTGTTCCTTTTCACAGGTAGCTTGACATTTTCATGTGTTTCATTCTATAGGAATAGTTTTGCTGTGTTTGATTCCATAATTGGGATATAATGAGAAACAGAATCAAGCTGTGAAAACGTTCAAGACAAAAATCTCACAAGGACTATTTATTTAAATGTGATGCAAATTTCATCAGTGGGGTCTCACCTCTTTCGCCTTAGTCTTTGGGAAGAATAAAGGCTAATCCTCAATAAAAATTCTAACCTGCATATTTATTAAGTTTTTCTTCTCTTTGGAGGAGGCAGAATAAAACTGCAAATAAACAATGCATCAATATAAGAAATGAGGGAACTTGCATTTACATAAAGCCTAATCCAAAGCTATGTGGGAAATATAAAAAAATGCCATATTGGTAAAGTTGAAACTCATGAAGCCCTAATGATATTCCTCTGAATTTTATATGCCTGGCATTGAGTGAGTTACTTCCTGAGCATTGACAAAATCAGTTCCATTGTTCCTTTAATTTCATTATTTTTTCCTATAAAATAGTTCCTTTTCAGACAAGAGTGCCATGATAGGCAATGACACATACAATAAAAATGAAAACATTCCCAGTTAACAATGAGTGATTAAGTTGTCTCAGTAGCAGTCAATATGGTTTCATATTCTTGCCTCGTGCATTAAAAGATGACTTTAGAATATGCTATAATTGTCATTTTAATATACATTGTTCAGTATGAGAAAAATAGTTTACTAAATAATGCTTTTTTAAAAGCATCTGAAAATAAATGTGGCAATTAGCAATACATATGGAATCAATGATCAGAAAATTTCTATTTTTAGATAGAATGAAGCATGTATCCATGACAGAGAAATAAAATGAAATTCAGGTAAAATGGCACATCTGACTCAGAAAAGAGCATTTCAATTCTGCTCAAAAGATGCTTCCAAACACTAAAAGCAGCAAGAACCTCTTCAGTTTTCCATTTGCTAATTGTTTCTAATCTATTCTGCAATAAAAAAAAACACGGTGTGCTAATGGATAATCATTAAGAAGGAGGGAATGGCTTTCAGAAAGCTGAGCTTTCTATTGTCTCCAGGTCCAAAGAAGGCATCAGCTGTAGTCTGGAGGCTTTGATACCTAATGGTAGCTGTTGGTTGCTGTCACTAGCCACCTGACAATATAGAGTTGGAATGTCCTTGTGCTCTAGAAGGCTCTCAGATTTCATATCTTTTTTATTGTCTGTTCCAAAGCCCTATTCAGTATTTTTAAACTACCTGTGCTCTTTAGGGAGTTCTAGCTTGTGTAAAATTAACTCCACCCCCACCCCCAAAGGCAAGATTCTGGACTAATGGAGAGGAAAAACATGAACATAAGTTATTCCAGTGTACAAACTGCCTCAACTGTGTTTCTCTTGGACTTTTGTGTTGTGCAATATGGTATTCAGGGATGGAATTTATCTTCCTAATTATATTTTGCTTAGGTGAATATTAAGATGATTGTGTATTTTCTGAACCTCCTCATCAGGGAGAAGTAATTTGGAAATTTGATAAGGCTAAGCCAGCCTGGAATTAAAAATTTTCTACAGATACAATCAGTTTTCCATCTGCTAATTTCTTCTAATCAGTCCTGAGTCAAACGGCTCAACAGAATCCATGAAGCAGTTAACATGGCCCTGATTATTTATACACATATAATTGAAAGCTCATATAATGAGTTTTGAGAAATAAAATCTACAAAGCAGCTGATGCCCATCATGTATGTGTATACATTAAATCTTTACATAAACCAGAATGACCATATCTAAATTAAAACCTTCTGTACCGACATCCACTACAATTTTTAGAATGGTAAAATTTGAGTTATGTCTGTATTCTGCATCTAATCCCAAAGACATTCCTGACTACTGTCCCTCACTCTTCACTATGGATACATGTAATAACTAGATACATAGTTGTGGACAATCTTACCAACAAATATTCAAATAAATACACATAGATTTCTTCAATTAAAAAGCAAACTGATCACTTACTCGAAATCCAACTTATAAAATAATATATGGTTGAAATGAGGTGGGGTAGGCACTCTAGTCTGTATTTTCAATGCTTTGTACTTCACTTAATATCATTACATATGAAATTTTAGTTATTCCAGAGTCACAATGAGGAAGCCCTATAGAAAGTCCCATAGCACCTTCTTGTGTGATTCAACTGTCTCTTTAGCACTCTTTGTCATCTGATCACGTACTAGTCTAGTTTGGGTCTTATTTAGCACACCCCAAGGCTGCACTTACAAATAGGCAGCTGCTGCTACAGCATCTTCTTAAGTGGCTCCATCAGTGAATAAGTAAAGAGTGTGGATGTTCCAGTGGCCTGTTTTGGCTCAATGGTACAATCTTCCAGCTGGTGAATTCCCCAGGAAGTCACCACTACAAGAATAATCTGTGTGATTGATGAAGTCTGAAAAAATCACTCCTATCCAGATTGGGAGGAAACTCTGGCTAGCACAGGACCTTGAGGACAATACTATGAAAGCCCACCTTACAGTTTTTCATTTTCCCTCAAGAAGGTCAAAGTTATTCCAAAGTATTAGTCACGCCTGAAAAGTTGTATTTGATGCCTGTAAAGGCTGCAGAAGACACATGATTTCTTTGTTTCAGTGAAATTACCTCATGCAAGTGAATTTAGAAGAAAACATTTGGAAAAGCAAACAATAAAGTTCAGCTGAAAAAAAGAAGTTGTAAGAGAAAAGAGACAAGTTCATGAATCTTCAAACATTAGGGGAGAGAAAGAGAGAGAGGGAGATAGAGAGGGAGAGAGAGAGAGAGAGAGAGAGAGAGAGAGAGAGAGAGAGAGAGAGAGAATTCACAAAAATTAACTTTCAGAAGTAGATTATAGGAAGCTTGGCAGTTAGAAAATGCCAGGAAGGTTCCCACATAGGACCAAGAAAAATTATTTTACCACCTTTTAAAAGAAGTATTGGCAGAAGGACCAAGAAATAGAGAAAGAGAGAAAGATGAAAAGTCTGGACCTTTGTCTTTCAATAGCCAACAATGTTCTGGCTTGAAGAATTCGGGCAATATATATACCACCTAATTTGGCTGTGAAGTCAAAAGAAACAAAAGTATAAGGAAGAAGTTCTCTTACCTTTTTCAGCCTTTTATTCCTATGTTGTTTTAAATCTCAGTGTTCACTAGGTTTACTAAATCCAGGGCATGCTAGTTTTAATAAGTTCCTTAAAAGTGAGGGAACCAGCTAAGATCTGTTTGTAGGAAAGGGGTTCTCGGTGCCCCAGAGTTTGCCCCTTTGGTACCTTCATAGCTCTGTAGCCATGAAGAGTAATTCTATTTCACAGTTTCCAGAGATCACCCCCAGGTAAGATTCTGGTCTCACTTAAGCCTAAAATCCTTTCACTCTTCAAATAATTTGAAGAGACAAAGCCATAGTCCTGTAAGGCTTGGGAATCTGTGTCAATTTTCCTGCAATTATCATGGTGCTTCTACAGCTACCTGAGGCTCAGTTCAAGCCAAGGCTCTTATGCTCTTGAGTTATTCTTGATCTAATTGTATAATTTAGTTTCATCCCTGTGGACTGATCATCATCCTTTGTACTTACTGCAATTATTTCTGATTGGTTTTAGGGGATAGAGGGTGAGTTAGATCTGTACCTTTTAGACAGAGACGGTGAAAATAATTTGGAAGATTTCATAAACACTTATAATCTGTGTAACCACAACATACTCTTCTGGCTGGGCTTTTGGTAATGTATCATAAGCACAGAGCACACTGTAGTTAATGTCCAAACACCGATTCTAAGCAAAGGGATAATAGTAAAGGCATTCCATTCCTATTGATGAAGCACATGCAGGTTATTTTGCAGTGGATTATGTTTCAGTATTCCATAAGTGCTCACCAGATGAAGGCAGTCTAGCTGAGATGTAATGGCATTTAATTCTTCAAAGAAAAACAGAAAGTCTTTACCCTCAAAGTAAAACAGGTGACTTAAAGTATGTGCCTGACCACATTCTTATTACGCACCAGGATAAAACAGGGCAGCAAATGGTGCTATTTTAAAACAAAAGAATGATAATCTGTTATGAAGAGAAAAAAAGAAGGACAGCACTAATACCATCTACTAAATTTGGACTGATATGGTACAGGAAAGCATAAAATCTGCTCCCTGGATGATCAGGTGAGGGGTACCACACTCCCAGGTTTTTACTATTTAAACATGTATCTCTATCGTTAATGTGTTTTGGTAGGGACTTTTTGACCTATTATCAGGGCATATCTGCTATATTTCTTTGCCTGACGACATTTTGAAATCAAGATGTTCAAATTCTGAATGACAGCAGTTTGTACTCTCTAAACTGTTCAACAAGAGCAATAGATTTTCTTCTTCCCAAGAAAAGCTTGAGTTGCTACATTACCTCATAAACAACCTCACTAAGATCCAACATCTAAAAGGTTTTTTTTCTTGATACAATACACAGCACATTTGTATTCCTGAAAGGAAAAGTGTATTTTTCTTGTTAGAATCTAGCCATATTCGTTTTCTGGTAATGAGGAAAATGATGAGAAAGCTTACATGGGCTTAAGGAATGATCTGAAAAAAATGTATAATAAAAGAATATTTGAATAAGGGGTGTTAAAATGAAGCTCTGAAACAAAATGGAGAAGTTGAGACATGGCAAAATGTATGGAAAAGAGTATTATATTGAATCAGATATGTGGTCTCAAATTTCACTTATTTATTAACTGTGTTCCCCTGGAAACCACCACCTGAGAATATCAGTTTACTAATCTATAAGGACACAATAATAATCCCTTCACTGTTTGTCTCACAAAGTGGTTATAGGAATCAAATCAGTAATGTGCAAATAGTATAGCTCTTATAGTGTTAGACATATGCAAACTACCACAATATATGTGAACAGAACACAAAAACATACATAACATAAGAAAAAAATTATTAACTCTTCCTTTTCCTAACACTTTTTCAAGGATTCAAGTACTGATCTAGATATGGAGGTAATATACATTTGGACACAAGCAGTGTCCTTTTCATAAAAACAAAATGAAATAAGAAGAAAACAACATAAACAGACTACTACAATTCAGCTATTAAAATGATAATTTAGAAGAAAAATTTAATACATGAAGTAATATTTATGAAGAAAGCAGTTTTCAAACATGGCATGCATAGAGTGATACCAAATATGCATATATGTAACATATATGGACTCTATAATACACAAAATCACATATAAATATATATGAGAGGCTCAATTTGAAACTTATAAATTCCTGTTATTTAAGACCATAAGATAGTAACAAGGACATTTCAATAACTAACTGAAGAGATTTATCAAAGTCGAGTTTCTCCAAATAAGCCGATCAGTTGAATTTTCATGAAGCATTGGGTTGGTGGGGTAGGTTCCAGATGAAGTAGATTTGAAATCGAGTTCCTGTCAACCTTTGCCATACGGTGGTAGCCTGTGCCCTCTGTATGGGAAACCCTGCCCTGCGCTCCCTTCAGTAAGCTTACAGATAGAGTGCAGACCAGGGTCTCCCAACAGCAGCTGATTCAACATTCCACTCCAGATTTTCTCTCTTCATTTGTAATTTTATGTGGGAAACTGATGGCTTGTTCAATGATCCTTTCCTTTTGAATCGTCCTCCTTCACTGATGGACAGTGGTTGATGGGGATAGCCTATGGCCTAGTGGATCATTTCATTCCTGTAAATGATTGTACTTTGGTACTTCATATGAATCTTACTAAGTCATTCTTTACAGAAAAGCAAAATATAATAATATAGTATGATATTTTCCCCATAGTTTTCCAAGAATTATAGTCTGCTACATATTGGTCTGAAGTCAGCACGTCATTATATGGATATTAACAGTAAATAATAATATCAGACATTTACTAACTCGATGTATGTAACCCTGTAAAATGCCATGAATGCATCATTCTTCTTTAATTCTCTTGAAGACCCTATGAAGTTTATACTATTACTTCCCCCATTTTATAGATGAGGAAAACAAAGGACAGAGGATTAACTCCTTTGTTGCAAACCTTGCAAGCATTTCAGCTGGGATTCAAACCTATACTTTCCACATACTCCACATGTCCCAGAATGCTTGCCTCCCTACAAGCACTTTGAAAGCAAATAAGTGTGTCATTTATTAATAATGCTTGAGCCTTCTCAACCTCAGGGCATCAAAAGGGGTTGCCACAGGGTAAAGAGAAAGGTTAATCTGTTTTACTGCAGATAGAGGCAATGGCTCCACTGTTAGCTATTTTGAGTTTGGAAAGTCATTAATCATAGGTGAATGCTCAGTAGCCTGTAGGCTATACAGGTCTGGTTCTCAAGAGATACCCACACAGAATTGAATACACCTACTAAGGCTGGAAACTAGGGGCAATAAAGATATCAAACATTTAACAAGAGATGAAGAGGAAAAGTAAAAAAGAAAAATAGCTGTGGTGGAGACAGAGAGAAATCAGTGTTGTGAAAGCCAACAAAGTGTTAGCTTTGATGAAGAGGATGTGACCAACAAAATTCAATGCCGTAGAAAGGAGAAATAAAGTAAGGACTGAAGGGAACGATGGATTTGATCTGTCTGTCACTGGTAACCTTAGAAAGTGGAATTTAAAGATGTTGATGATGGCAGAAAATAGAATGAAGAAGGTTGAGGAATTAAGAAATGGATGAAAAATTAAGGAAGCAACGGTGAAAGCTAGCTTGTCTGTCATAGGAAAAAGACAGATGAACATTTGGAGGAGAAAACAGCATTCCAGGAATTTTTAGGGTGGGGATTCCTCAAATGACCTCCATGCCAATGGGAAAAAATCCAGGAGTTAGTGAAATGTCAGAACAAAGGATAATGATATATCTAGGGCACATGGTTTTGGGAAGGGATTGAATTAGTGGGAAGAAAAAAAGACTTGGCCATGAAAAAGAAGCTGAGCCCTTCTTTAGGAAGAAAGTGGTTGGCCTCTAAAGCCCTTAACAGTACTAATGTTCTTTGACAAAGGCTGGTAAAATCTTACAGCTGTTGAAATGAGTTTTGGAAAACTAGGAAGGGAATGTACCCCTGTGGGACTTAGGCTGGCTCTGTGTGGTACAAAACAGGGAATGGTACAAGGATCGAGTCTATTTCAAATTACTACTAACCTCCTCACGTGATGCTGAATGTAGACTGTTTTCAACAAAGAACTCACTCTCTCTTTTCTTGTCTTGCCTATCCTCTTCTAAATACTGAGAATAAAATGTGATATCTTTTGCATAAGAATGGCATGCAATCTACATGTAAGTTGATAAGAATATATTGGAAATAGGCCACTTTGATAATGTAGCATGGTGTTCCCTCCTTTACCACTGTCTTTACTATGGCTCAATTCCCTCTCCTCCTTCTGTCTAAAATTTTTTAGCATTTCTCCTGCATGCATAACAAATAACAGCATGATTTACATTTCAGCACTTTTTAAAAGAGGTTTCCAGGTGCTAGATATAAGCAAGAGAAGATCTTGTGTTTTTTCCTTTAGATCTAAATAGTATG
This sequence comes from Castor canadensis, assembly GCF_047511655.1. Taxonomy (NCBI): domain Eukaryota; kingdom Metazoa; phylum Chordata; class Mammalia; order Rodentia; family Castoridae; genus Castor; species Castor canadensis. Next base: position 15,648,173 of record NC_133405.1, on the reverse strand, counting down.
AATCTCGGTATTGCTCATGGGAACTGTTTCAAAGGCTGAAGTGTCAGAATCAGAAAGGAAAGAAATGTGTGGGCGGGAAGTTCTACATGCAAACTTGTCATACTCTTCTTTCATTTTCAGACCTGAATATGCATGGATGCAAAAATTATAGCTTATTCTCAAGTTTTTATTGTCAGCATCAAATATAACAAAAATATCAAGAAGATCAGATTGGTATCTTTAGGTGAAAATGTTCAACAGACTTGATTTTAACTTAAATAGTTCTATCTGCTAATGAGCCCCTTCATTCCCTTTTAGTATACTTTTAGCTCCTGGGTAATGTACAGAGTAAAATCTCATTTATTCAATTTCACTACTTTGAAATTTACAATAATTTAAAAACAGAACAGGGAGAAACTTTTTAGTCATTACTTTACGCATAGGAGTACAAAATAATGACAATGAAGAAGAAACTTTAAAACGACTTCCAACATCAAATAATACAGATGGACACATAAGGAAATTCACCACAGAATTATTTTACAATACAACCTCAAAGGCAACAATTCATCAGCAGAGGACAGGATAAGCAAGTTATGGTATATACACACAACATAATGTCATTGACCTTTTAAAAATAGCAATGTAGATGTACATTTGTTGACACAGAAATATAAGCACAAGCTAAAAGAGGAAGCAAGTTTCTGAAGATCTCATAGAGTCATCCCCTTTATCTGTTGGGGATGTATTTCAAAATGTTTCACGAATGGCTGAACCCTACTATATATTGCTATGTTTTTTTCCTGCACATACATACCTACAATAAATTTTAATTTGTAAATTAGGCACAGTAAAAGATTAATAACCAAAATAATGCAATCAAACAATTATAATCATACAGTATAATAAAAGATATTTAAAATTTATGAATTTTTCATTTGCTGTTTCAGAATATAGTTGACTGAGGGTAACTGAACCAATAGAAAGTTAAAACTCAGATGAAGAGGCATTGCTATGTAGAATTATCATATTAATGTACAGTCAAGTATATATTTGGAGAGGGTTGTGTGTAATGTCAATAGACAATAAAATCTCTGGGTGGTGAGTCTGAGGTGATGTTTTACTTAGTTTCAATTTTACTGTTAAAAACTAGATATAAAAAAACACCTGAATCTGAGTGTTGTGGTGTACACCTGTAATCCCAGCACTTGGGAGGCTGAGGCAGGAGGATCATGAGTTTGAGGCAAGTCTGTGCTACATGGAGAAATCTTGTCACAAAAAACAAAAGAAACAAAAACAAATAAATAAAAAGCACCTGCGAACAAACATTCCTAGAATCCCCAAATAACTTAAATTCACCTGAAAACAACTGAGACATTAATTTTACATCCTACCATTAAATCAGGTCATTTAAGGGCCCCTACTAAAAAAGAGGTAGCATAATTTGAATTACTCTTGGAAATAGAAGTAATTACATCTCTTTAAAAATATTTTATAAGACTGACCCACTTCATAATTCTTTTTTAGTCATAAGTGGGTTGTGTGTGGTGTGTGTGAATTGAACAGCAAATTTCAGTATTGTACTTTAGCTGTGACACACACACATACATATATACACACACACATCGCCACCACCACCACCACCATTATATACATACATGAAATAGAACTATGACTCCTCTTGCAATGGCTCTAAGTGGGGCGGAGGGAGATAATGGGGCAATCTAACCAATGTACAATGTAAGGCTATTTGTAATTGGCACAATGAGTCCCCCCTACACAATGGATATATGCTAATAAAAATGGAAAAAAATAAAGACCAGCCAATCAAACCCTTCTTACCTTGGAGTTGAGAAAACAGACCTATGGAGGTGAAATGACTTGACCATGGCTATTAAATGGACTGATGGCAGTACCAAGACCCCCCTCAAATAATAAAAGTAAAATGTTGTTAAAGGGATTACATAAATTAATGGAAATAAGTGTAGATCTAAAATACTCTTAGTGTTCTCTAGCAACAGACCTAAATAAGTGAGAAAGGAATCAGTGGTTGGAGGGACTATAGGTGTTTAATATAAATTAGACTAAATAACATCTCTGCTTCACAGAGGGCAATACTCTTAACAGGCAAAACCACTGGTTTACATGTGTTTAACTGTTTGGGGGCAAATCAGCATCTACATACCAAGGGAGTCAAATGAAATGACGAATTCTGAAAAGACAGACAATATTTATTAATATGTTTTCCTCATATAGAACTTGGATATTTATCAATCACATTGATTGAGTTTAATAAATATTAACCTTGGAATTTGCTTTAGTGCTTGAATTAATAAATTAATTAAATATTTCAATCAAATAAGCATCCACCATATGCCAGGCACTATTTCAGGCATGGGGGACAGAGAACTGAGCCTAAAAACTCTGCCCTCAAAGAGTTGAGATTCTAGTAGAGGATGACAACATACAAATAAATACACATTCGCTCATTCAACAAAAACAGTGGGAAAAAAACCCAAAAATATTGCTTGCAAAGAATTTATATTTTAGTGTGCGTATGCAAGCAGTACAACTGTACCTCAGTATCTGTGGGGGATTGGTTCCAGGACCCTCCTTGGATACCAAAATTCATGGATGCTAAACTCTTATATAAAATTACATGATTTTTGCAAATAAATGGTGCACATCCCCCATAAAGTTTAGATCATCTCTAGATTACTTACAATACCTAATACAACAAAAATCCTATGCAAATAGTTGCTGTTCAGTATTATTTGAGAAATAACAATAAAGACTCTGCATATATTCAGAACAGGTGCAATTTTTTTGCATTTTCATTTTGCAGTTGATTGAATCTTTGAAAGCAGAAACCACATACATGGAGAGCTGACTGCATATAAATAAATATTTTATTTAACAAATATATTTTCAGCATATTCAATATATTCAACATGACTTGACCCATTTATATGTGCTATGTAAGTTATGCATATGTAAAATAGATATATAAATAATGGAAAATGATAGTGACAAAGTGCTATTTTAAATTAAGTAGTCAGGGTGGCCTATTTGATAAAGTGATATCTAAGCAGAGAGACCTGAGAGCAGTGAGAGAGTGAGCAGTAGGGAAGAGGAGTCCAGGCAGAAGGAACAACCAGGACCAGGACTCCAAAGCTGGGGCATGTTGGTCATGATGTGAGGAAGGAACATTAAGAAAGCTAATGCGAGATGTAGGGAGCTCATGATTGTTAGGAAATTGTGGTCACAGACTGCTGAAGGGGGGCAGTCAGGAAAGCCTAGCAATCCATACTTAGGACTTTGAGAAATACATTGGAGAAATCTGAACATAGGAGTTATTACATGATCTGACTTACATTTTAGAAGGATAAGTACATGAAGAATAGAGTGGGGAGGTGTAAGGATGGAAGCAGGCACACTAATTTGAGGCTCTTGGTAGGTGTCAGAGGGCAGATCTAGAAGGTAGAAGTAAGGATGGTGAGATTTGGTTTGATTCTAAAGTGTACGTATTTTGAAGAAAGAGCCATGATTTATTGATGAATTTGAGTGTGGAATGTTAGAGAAGAGAGGAAGCTGGAAAACTTTAAGGATGTTGACCTAAGCAATTGAAAGGATATGGTTACCATTTATTAGATTGATATGGCTGTAAACATAGAATATTTAGGGAAAAGATGTGAACACTTCCAGTTTGGACTTAAGAATTGATGGATGCTAATCAGGTATGCAAATGGAGATGTTGGGGAAGCAGTTGGAAATACATTTCATTTCTGGAGTTTAGCTAAGAGGACTAGGCTGGAGAATTTGCAAAGTTCCCACATTTGAAGTCATGAGAGTGGTACATCAGGAGGGTGACTATAGATAGTAAAAAGAATAGGATCACGAACTGAATCCTAGGGCCCACCAATGGCTAAAGCTGAAGAAGACAACTGAAAGATCCAGTAGAAGAGACATGGGAAGAACATTCACTGAGATAGGAAAAAAATTAGGAAAATGTGGTGTCCCAAAAACTAAGTGAACAAAAAGCTTTTAGGAGAGAGTGGTGAGCTGTATCAACCACCACTGTTAGTCAAGTAAGAGGAGGACTTAGGACTGGGCACTAATTTGGGAAATTAGAGGTAAGCAGTGACACTGAGAACAGCAATTGAGAAGAGCAATAAGGGGCAAAAGCCTGAATGGAACAGGTTTAAGAGAATGGGAGGAGATGAGGTGAAGACTAGGATTATGTAATTCTTTGAAAGGTTTTGCTGTGCAAAAGGAAACTGATAAATGGAGTGGTAGCTGGTGAGGGATACATAATAAAAGTTGATTTTTCTTATTGAATTTGGAGAAATTAGAGCATTTATATGTCCATGGGGATGATGTGATAGCGAGGGAAATTTGGAAGGCGAGGGGAGACAGACAGAGACAGAGAGAGACAGAGAGAGAGAATGAACAATTTTAGAACTGATAAACTGGAGTAAGAGAACGGACATGGTGTTGAGTCCAGCAAAAAACTGTAATGGGTGACCTTATCAAGGAACAAAGAAAATGATCCATAATAAGAGAAAACAAACAAAATTGAGTATGGGGACACAGTTCTTATGTGGGTGAGTAGCTAAGGTGGTGGGAGTATAAGGAAAATTTGTCTTTTCTGTTTTCTCTGTAAAATAAAAACTTTAGCCTGAGGAAAGGAAGGAGACATTCAGGGTTTCAGAGGAAAGAAGACAAGAAATAATCAATGAGAGTAATTATAAAAGTAATTCAACTAAGAAAACTGAGTAACACTAATGCAATGGTAAAGGAAGAGAGGAAGGAAGAAGAGGGAAAGGAGGAGGGGAGAGAGAGGGAAAAGAAGAAATTAAGCACTTACTAGGTGCTAGGGGATGTTCTAAGGTTATTTTTATATGGCAACACATGTAAATTTCTCAACTCTATGACCACTGTTTTCTATTATTTTCCCTATATTGTAAATGAGAAAAGAAAGCAAAGTGAAGATAACTTATTCGAGCAGAAGGCTTTCTGGGCCACACGGATGGCCCACTGAGTATAACGAAGCTGAAGTGAAATCGGTCAGCATGGTTATGGTCTTCTCCAGCAGCACTACTTTAGACACAGAATTGGTAAAGGTGTGGATGTAACTAGGGCTGGGGTATTGCCTATTGACTCACAACAGTGGGAGGGATGGAAGATGAAATTAGTGGTGTACCAAAGAGTGATTATTATGAGATCAGGCATGACAGTGAGGACATGGACTTTGGAGGGGAGAAGGGTTGAAATGCTAGTGAATACACAACCTTCCAGTGGGATCTAGAATTGTGAGAGTCTGAGGACTAAGAAGGTATGACCTATAAAGGTAAAACGTGATAATCAAAGAGATAGGGGAACTGAAGTTACAGTGACAGTCTAAGGTTTTTCATAAAACTGGATAGCTGACATGGCCGGGGACACAAGATCATATAGGAGAAAAGTTCAAGGAACTGAGAGGTCAGAGCACTTGATCTACATGGATATTGAAATCATCAAGATTTATAGCAAAAGTAAAGTTGGAGGGTGTGATAATGAACTAAGAGTCAAAATTGTCAATGGGTTATGAATAATGGTGCTGGAAAGAATGCTAAGCAAGCACAAGAGAAGCTCACACAGATTTTATCTCACCTTCACAGGAACTATAATCATGGGAGAACTAAATAAGATATGTATCACTAGTTAAACTAATAGTAAAGGACAAATATTTGCCAATTCTCATAATTATTGTTCTGATGAGCACCTTAAACTCTTGCCCCTTTTCCTAATGAAGAAAGTAAAGTTTTGCAGGATGCAAAAGCAGAGCTCATTTGTTGTGAGTAGGTCCAAATAGCAATGTTTGTTAGATACAGATATTTTAAAGGTCCTAGTCACCTAACCCAAGAAATAAGATTTGTAAACTGCAATACAAAAGATAAATTAAATCTGAACCTTTCTGAAACTTGAACTACTCATGATTTTGTTATGATAAGCTTGAAAATCATAGTAGTCATCTGCTATATTTTAACCCTACGTTGTATACTATAAGCAACAGTATTTCAGTAAGAGAAAAATTCTCCTGACTTTTATACTATTATTATTTATTTTCTTCCATTTTTGAGGCAATCCTGATCATCCAATATAGATCTTAATGACATTTCCACAAATCAAAGGAACACCTACGAAACATAGGGGAGTGGAAAACTGAGGTAAGTTAGACACTGTCCTTAGTGTCTCTTGTTTTCCCTTTTATAAAGGTAATATAATAAAATTAATTTTAGAAACTTTGATAGAGTTAAAAAATAAGAATCACATATGTTTCTCCCCTGTGGTGATAAGCATTTGGAATATTTGCGGGTATGTCCACCTTTTATAAGGAATGGGAGTTGAGAGATGAGGCCTGAGTCCTTACTTACAAGAGGTTTTTTGTTGCTGTTGTACCCTTTCAATCTGTGCATTTATAAGTAAATCAGACTTCTGCTGTATCACAGAGAAAATAGATGACAGTTGCTAAGGCACCATTACTTCTAATTAAGGGATATTCTCCTGAGGAAAAGTAATTATTTTGAATGAATAGAAACATTTTCAATCTGCAGTAAAATGGCTTAGTGTAGAAGTATCTGAGGTATCTGAATAAAGATTAGGAACAGCAGAAAAAGGCTTAAGGGAGGCAAAGCTGAAAATTACTTTCATACTTGAAACTTTTTATGGTGCACTGAATCTGCAGCTATCTAGGCTCTGCTTCTACCAAGCATATAGGGTCTGTAAGTCCAACACCCTAAGAAAAAAGACTGAGTTGGAACAAGTTATGGGTAAGTTTATGCAGCTAGTCAAAGGTATGATAAAAACAATGGATGAAATTAGTACACTTGGAAAACCCATTAAATGTCCAGTAAAGATTTATTTCCATGAATACATGTTTACCACTATTTCTCACTGACTTCAGAAACCCTTATTTGTGTCCTGACTGTCCCAAGCTATAAAACAGGGAGGCTATAAAGGGTACATAGTTACATTATCTGAATTCAAGAATAGATCATCTTTGTGGAGACTGTCATTATTTCTTTATAAAGAATTCACAAGACTATGAATTCTTTCTCATAAGTCAGCCAATCAGAAATTTAAATAGTTGGGAACATGATTAATATCTAAAGCTAGCACATTCTTCAAGTTTAGTTCATCCTTTCCCAGAGAGCTTTTCATATTTCACTATATTATGTCCTGCCTATTGCAGTCATGTAGTGAGCTAGCATCTCTGCAAAACAGAGAGCAGGAATAGTGATGAAAAATGCAATGATATCCTAGGAAGAATAAAGTAACATTTCAAATAAATTATCATGTGATACGGATAACTAGCTGTTAGATTGAGTCATGTTAAATTTTCTTTTTGTTCCCTTCTGATATATGGCAAATGCTATTTACACTGATCTCGATTTTACATGAAATTAGAAAGAAGAGGCTACAACTGTGAGCCTATCACAATGCTCTATTTGTGCACCTTTATGACTGGATCATATGTTGACAATACTAGACAGGTGAGCCATGGAAAGTCTTAGCTCTGAAATGATCCCAAGACTTATATTATAAAACATGAACTTGAATGAGTGCAGACTTTTTTCCCACAGATATTCTCAGTTCATTTAACTTAGAAGAGCTTTCAGCCAATAATGAACAAAGAAATAAGCTCAACCTACTAAAATGGGGTAACCAAGCACCCACAAGAGATGTTTTTTCTGTATAAAATGTCTTTAAAAACTCCATTGCTTTTCCATAACCCACACTTCTAAGCTAATATTAAATTTTAGACTCTGCAACTACATAAGCCCAAAGAAATGTTTTCAGAACTTTTGTTACATCAGAGAAAGTGGCCTTAGTCCAATGTTCATTCATCTCCCATAGTGGGGATGTAGACATTATTGGACATCTATACATGATAGATAATTCACATAAGTAATCTCATTGAATCCCAGGTAAAGATAATAATCCATTTTTAGTTTTGGATTCTGAAGTTCAGATATGATATTTGGTAACTTGCCCAAGGCCAAAGAGTTGGCAAGTGATAGGAGTTACATGCTTATGGTGCCTATGCTGGGTGTAACAAGTGGGTTGCCCTATACCCCTATTTTTGTGGCCCTTTATACATGGAAAACAAGGGTGTTTTATTTCCTTTCTGCTACATATCTAAAAATAGATTATGATATGGAAAATTGTATGAATTACCATATCTCAGGAATATTTACAGTACTTCCAAAAGTTGTACCACTGACATGGACTATCTCTCTAAGGCAGAGAAAAGTGTAAACAGTGGAAAGCTACATCATAAAACTTTTCAGCATTGTCTTGCAGATTAAAAGGACTCTGAATCCCCAAAGTTCATGAAAGAATTATACAAATCTCTATCTTCAAATATATTCTTAGAAGAGGAACCCTAAACCTTGATCTTACTGTGACTCTAAAATGAAATGTTTTTTGCATAAATAAGAATTTTATGACAGACTCTATGTCCTCTAAAAGTTACCTTAATTTCACTCCCATTTAGAAAATAGTGAAAGGAGTCTGTAGACTGAAACGGTTTTTCCTAGTTCATTAATGAGGGAACAGCACAGAACTCCTCAGTTTGTAGACATCCCAAATATCAGCAGTTTTGATACCCAATAAGATTAAATATAAACGAATAAACAAACCCAAAACATGAAAGCAATTCATGTCTCCACTCGAGAGGAATTAATACAGAAACCTTAAAGGGACAAAGGTCAACATGAGAAGGGGATCAGGAACCAGTGTAAAGCTCAGTTAGTGATGAATCAACCTGGGTTGTAGCACATTTGTACATGAAAGCAATGCTAGGAAGCTCTCTGTATAGCTGTCCTTATCTCAACTAGCAAAAACGCTATGTCTTTCTTATTATTGCTTATTTCTACTCCTCGATGGAACTGGAGAAAAGCGCAGAACAGGTTCTCCCTGGAAGCAAGAGGGGAGTGGGGGAGAGGGTGGGGGAGGGAGCGGGGGGAGAAATGACCCAAACCACAATGTATGCATATGTGAATAAATGAATACTAAAAAAGAATAAACAAATCAAAGTCAAATCAGTGCTTTGGCACTTCCTCTTACTTCAGATCACCAAAGCTTAAGTGTTTTATTTGCTAACAACTCTAAAGAATTCTCAAGCAAGCTTTCTTGCCAGCAAATGTAATATAAATTGACTTGACCAATTCATAGAAGAGACAAGATTCTTATGAATATATCAGAGACTTACTGACATTCTGTAGTAACACTAATAAAACCTGCTAACATAGTATAAAACTGGGGTACCTGTGGAGGCAAGTTTATTTTAATTTGACCTATGATTACATATCAGTTATGCCTATGTTCAGTAACCAGTTATGCCCAGAAATCCCTTCTGCTAATACTGTTTTACTGAGTTTGTAATGCAACTATAGATGGGATAATTACCATGCAAGAGAGTAAAGCCTCTAACAACCACAATTACCCACATTAATTCAAATTGCATGAAAGGACAAATAACAAACGTTTGGAAGATTGCACTACGGGGGAAACTAAACAAACCAATACAAAAAAACCGCCTAGATATCAACAAAGAAGGAAATCATATATTTTTCCTTGTTATATAGGATAGTGATATTTTAGTTTTAAGTCCACTTGATTTATGTCCTAGAACATTATCTGTCAAGGAAGAATATAAACCAAGTAAATAAGCCCTAATAACTAAATGTACCATAAAAGCATATTTCTAAGCCCAAATAAGAATTATTTCACTTTAGAAACATCTAATTATGTACCTTGCAATTTAAAAAAGCGGTCTACCTCCCTTTACACAGCAAATTGCTGTACTTTGACACTATTCACACACTCATTTGTCATATGAGTCACAGACCATGGAAATGTGACATTTTCCATAGTTCAGTGGGATGAAGAGCAGGACCAAAGCAGAGGCAATTAGAAGGCCTAAACAATCATCCTTTATTGGTCAAAAACCTGTTATATGCCCTGTGGAATCCTAATGTCACTTTTATATAAATAAACCAGATAATTAAGGACAGAGAAAAATAAAAGAATACTATCACGAGTGAGTCAATAGAAACTCATATCCAACGTTTTGATCATGAGTAGATAATAACTACTCATTCCTCCCAAGTATGTCCCATCAATTTCAAAGATGACCCCTCTGGTTACCAGCACTATGGAGTTCTCATTAGATCTGTACTCTACTTAACCTCACTGCTGTGAATTTTATTAAAAATATAATAATGGATGCAAAGTTGAGGTTTTATTTCTACTTGTGAAATAGATTTGGGGCAAAGGAATAATATAAACATTGCTATTTAATATTTGAAGTCATTGAGAATCTGACAAAAGAAAGGAGTTGATCAAACTCATACATTCATTCCAACAGGGCTAAGAGCTACATTCCTGGATTTGTAGTTCAGGAAGCCTGAAATGTAATTCAAGCACTGCATCTCATGCATAAAAACAAAAAGATTAATCAAACAGCATTTTATTCATCACTATTTTGGAATGGTGTCAAAGACTTTGTATATACACAGCTTCTGTGAGGAGCAGGGAGGAGACAAGTACATCTGCAGGCACATTGAAAACCACAGAATTTGAGCCTCTAAGTGGTTCCTTACTGAACTGCCTCATTCTTCTTATAGCCATCTATCATTATGTAAAAGTGAGAAAGCATTCATTTTCTCTCAATCTTTGGCCTCTTACATAGTAAAATTTCTTTCTATTATTTATTACCTACATATTTTTAGAATATTTACTGTGTATCTGGTAGTGAATTTGGTAGAATGGGAGGTATAAAAGAAAGCATTTTTCTTATCTTCAAAAAGCTTAAAATATAGTTAATAAGGTGCCATATTTACATGTAGAAAACATTAAGGAATAAAAGAGTTGTATGAAGATACCACACACATTGTATTCTGAGAGCAAAAGGTGAGGTACTGTAGTGTTTCTCCAGCCTTTCATGAGGTTGTAACAACAGAGAAGAAATAGTTTGATATTATCTGATACTTCTCATGCCTAATCTCTGCATTTAAAATAGACTAATGAAGTCCAAACAGAGTATAGACTTAAGGGCATACAATCAAATCTATACTGAAGAGACTTCTGCTAAGTAAAAATGCGAAGGCAGTGAGTCTTCCCTTGAGTCATTCAGGAGAGAACAGAATGACTGTAGCAAAAAATAAACAATAAAGCAAAAACAAACAAGAAATCTTATTTCATTTGAATTCAGAATGCACACCTGAATGGAAAATGAATTACTAGATATTCTTACAAAAGAAAATGTCAATTAAAAGCAGGAATTACAATTGAGTTTGTATGGAAGCTTATCAAGTAACCAAAAATAGATACAATATATCTAGAGGAACACTTTTCATTGAATTAAATAGGATAACCACCAAAGGTATATAATTGCCTTGGGGTCTGCTATCAATATCACAGCAGTGAAGTGTCTTTTTCCTAAGACCTTTGGCAACTGTATGAATCTGCATAAGACCTAGTCTCATCAAACAACTGAAAAACAGTTCATGCATCTTTCAAGAGAGCAACTTAATGGTTTCCTGGCCAGGACTGCTTAATAGATAAAGGTACTTTATCTACAACTTACAGAATAAAAGAACACTTTCAGTGTGACCTTACTCCATAGTAAAAGTGTTATGAGCAAAAAAAATGGAAAAAATGATTAATTTCAAGCTGTCATTTTAATTTATTTCTTGTTAGAAAAATTGGTCCTATTTTGACTTTGCATTTAAATCAACATTACAAAACTGTAATTCAAATGCAGTAGTTTTGTGATCACATGATAACTGTGCATACTATGATGTAAGCTAATGTAGGCAATAGTGTTTTGAAGATTTAAGTTGCCATATACAATATTATATTTTAATCTTATTATTACACAGGACTGTATAATCCTGCCCTTAAAGTCCTAGAGGAGCACAAGCTTAGAATGGAAATTGTTTTCATAGTAAAGGTTCTGTGGCATGCCACAGAATAAACTCCCTTAAATGAGATCCTCCTATATATAGTGAGAATATTAATATCAGGGGTTTGCAATGAACTTTTGACCCACCATAGATTCTGATATAATAGCTCTGCGCATAGCTTCCTGAAAGACTAATTTCTTCAATATGTTGAATAAGGCACTCCTTCCTGATGAGACAGTAATAGGTTGGGCACGCACAATAATAGCAAATAGATGTTCAATAAAATCTCATAAGAAGGACAAAGTACTTGGATAAACTCTGCATGAAAAAAATAACTTTTTAATGTCTTGCTGCTAACTTTTAAGAACAAAGGATAATCTTAAGTTCTAAGAGAAAAATTATTTATGCAAAATTGATACTGGTTTGGTTTCAGTTTTTCTCTAATGCTCCAACACATGTTTGAGAATGGAGCATAGTCACTCAGTGGGGTAAACCAATATGTTAATTTATAACCTATGCAATAGTCACTGATTCATTAAGAAACTAAATGTTGATAATATTCAGTAAAAGAAAGTGTTATTGCGCTTATAAAAGTGAAATGGGAACATAATGAACAAATTTGTGAAGTAATTAGCTAATGTGCCAGAAATGAGCAACTTGCTGGTGATACTTTCCAGGGCTTTTTTTCTTTTTACAGTGGGCCTTATTTTCATCTCCCCTGTCATGAAAACACCCTATAAAGTTTGAGATCTGTTAGAATGAGAATAGCCAAGACATATTAAAAAACACACTTAACTACTAGATGCTATTTATTCAATAAATCAGTGGCTTAACTCTCATACTCTTATGACACATTTCATATAGCATACAAATGTCATTGATGTCTTGGTAGAAGTTTTTGGATTATTGAATTTTGGATTTGATGAAATCTATAGAATGTCAGCTAAGAAAATTATATCGTATTAAAGAATGACTCAAATTGTGTAAATGGCATTAATACTTGGGGATTAGTTCTACTTAGAAAAATGCTAGGATGTGCATATGTGAGTCTCTCAAGGACTAATTTAGTCATTATTCAATGATGATAATAATAATTCAGGAGATAATAAAAATTAAAATATTCAGACAAGCATGTCTGGTCAAAGCATAGTAAAAATCTGAGCCAACTAACTGTCCATCTTTTCTCAGAATGATGTCAACATTGCAGGGTAATACTTTACCACAGCGACAACCAAATTTATTATACTTTCAATTTTTAAACTAAGAAGTTCACAACAACTCTGACCAAAATGGCAAGTGCTTCCTTTCCCAAATGGAAGGTTGATCATGTAAAAAGACTACCGTACAAATGCTTCTGTATTCATTATAAAAACATTTTGTTGTATATGTTGATAGGAAATGCTAAATAAACAATAGGAAAACTAACCTTTATGTATGAAATCCAACCATTTAAAACTTATATATACTTGTATGACTATTAGCACAAATTGTGGAAAAGCAATGTAAGCTTATTTGAAAGTATCTACCGTCATATGATCTCCTCTACTGACTCAATGAACTCTCCTCATTCTCTTACTGCAATGGTGGGGATGGAATTATGAGGAATTTGGCCCAGGAACTCCCACACTGTTGAACCCTAAGGGTGGAGCCTGGTACTTAAGAGGCTATTCAAAATTTCAGATAGTACTAAAAACTTTGTGGAAGGAATTGCTTTCATTTTCATCTTGGCTCCCTGATAGTGCCAAGAATGAAGTGTCTTAGCTGCCAAAAAGAAAAGTAACTGGGTCTGAAACAAATCAAGTCCAGAATTGTTTCTAACACATCTGGGGTTCTTATATTTCTTGACTATTACTATTCCTCACCTGTTTGCTTGCATTTTGGGCTCGTATTGATTTTACACAATTATAAAACAACACTACTAGCCAGACAGCTTGTTGCAAAACAACGGCCTCTGTGAATTCACATGCAGGTGCAAGCTCCAATAGGCAAAGCCCTTACTTTTCTGACAGCAAGGACCATGGGTGGTTCATGCAAATAGATGAACATCATTACAGAATGTGTAAAACAAATAAAACCTCACCTCCCTTGATGTTGAAACTCCACTAATCTCACCAAAACTTCAGAGGTTCAAGACAGCTGCAATTGAAGAGGGCTGGTGAATAAAATGATGTGTTATAGAGAGGAAAAATGCCTCATCTCAAAAGATGGAGAGATGGCATACCTGAGGAAAGTAAGGTACTAGAGAAAGGAGCTTCCAAACCATGGAAAATAAACTGCAGCTCCATATGGACAGAAATCAGGCCAAAGTTCATAGCAAAGAAAAGTGCTATACAAAACTGCCTAAAATCATAGCTCTGTTGACTCCTATTTTTCAAGGTTAGTTATTGGTTTGAATAAAGTCACATGCCTAGATCAGAGGTACTAGTATTTAAAGTATTTGCTGAGCCTATTTTATTAGGTGAAATTTAAAAATTGTTAGATTCAAATACCCTTGTGACAAATAAATGCTTTGATTTATTGATAATCCTATTGGAAGCTGAATTATTGTTTGAGGAAATAATTCTATTTGTGAATAGAAAAGTACAAGGAAATTAGTTGGCCAGATAGATTTCCTTGCTGATAAGGATATTAGGAATATAAATATGATAAATAGCTTTAATAAATGTGGTTTGCATCTACTTACTGTGTTAAGTGTTAAACACCCATCTACTCCCAGGGAAGTGGTAAATGAGTGACAGGAATTATAGAAAATAGTAGGGTCAAAACTTTGCTCCATTTCCTCATCACTCATAAAAGTCAATGGTAGAAAATGATAACACTCTTCTGGAGAAAAAAGCATTCTTGATTACTTGAAATACCAGGTATAATATTTTGCACTTTATAGCTCCAAGAAGTTGTATCTCTGGCTATAGGCCAACATTGTTTCTCTTTATTATGCCTACTACTGCAACACAAAATCACAGGAGAATGGAGGGAAAGCTATCCCTGTGTTGTCTAAACATTTATATGAGATGAGCTCTGATACTCCCAAAAGCTTTGGTTGGTTGAATATACTGTTATTCACTTGTTCTGTGCAAGTGGGAGATATTTTTAAGAGTCACACATTCTAAAAATTTCAAATCACTCCAACCAACACCATTTCTTGCTTAATTAAAGACCATTTCTCTATCATATTCAATTTTACCTCCCCATGACATATAGACATGGTCCTAATGTGATCTGAAGATTGTTGTGCTAGGCAACCAATATATATTTGTTTAACACAACTGTTAAATTTCCATAATGATGGTCCTTTACCCACCCCCAGCCCCAAGGACATTCAAATCTTCTTAGAGTGACTTCTGGGCTAAAAATAGCATTGCCTGTCTGCATAGGTCAGAGATGAAATAGTTCATGCTGGTCCTTCCTGTAGTAGATCAACTATTAACAAGTAGGGCTCTGAACTTAGGGCAAATCTCCTTATGTACACAGGAAACTCCAGATGTTGACAGGATGGACTCATGTGATCACTGTTTAGGGTGCCTCATACCTTGTAGAGATTCAACAGTTATCTGCTAATTGATTGGGAGTTTAGATGCATGACAGGGTTCTCAGACTACTGGGCTAAAGGTAGCTTTTAGGTAATCTCTACTTCAAAGGTTACAAAAGAACACAGAAGCGCTCAGCTTCTGGTCTCCCCTAGACTCTGTCTTCTTTAGCCCAAATCAACTGCAGAGAGACTTTTTCATTAACACTTTTACTACAGTGATTCATTGTTATGATATGGGTAGGAACCAAGAAATGCTTTACACAATATTTTAAGAAATCTTTAAAGAGACCAACAACCAAATATTAAGGACTTTAGTTGTTGTAGCCTTGTTGATTTTGTGGTCACGGTATTAAAAGGGATTTGCTATACACAGACGTTTTTGTTATAGTATTTACTATGTACAGTGGAGTTCTATCCGTTTGAATTTCATTTCTGAAAGCTATCACTGTCATTGCCTGGTGTCTTATTGCAAGTTATTAAATATTATGGGACAATTCATATACGCCTTCTGTTAAACATTTTTCTTCCTCGGTATTTTTGTAGACTAAGCAATTATGTACATTTGACTTTTCCAAATCTTCATAAAATATTTTTCTTGGATAAAAATAAATATTTTCCCTAATTTTAGTTATTACTATTAATATTTTGTGCTAGAATTTCTACTCACATCTCAGACCCTTATGGAAGCGGGTATTGTGTGTTACTGCTACTGGCAATATGCAAAATCTATCCAAGAAATCAGTTGAGGTTTCCCCTGTAGTTCTACTTCCAGGGTTGTCAAAAAGAGTTAGCATCAGAGTATCTGATGAACAACTTTATCCTGTTTCTTGCACAGACATGTCATCTATTCACACATTCAGTCTGGGCAAAATATATTAAATGTATTAGTCAGGGGTTTACCAGTTATTAACCTTGGTTACAGCTATTATAATTATCAGAGAAATGTTTTCATTTAGTTTCTCTGTTCAGAAGTCACAATTCCCTTTAAGGTTTGTAATCATTGAAACCAGGTCTGCTGCTTTCTATTTTTTACTTGTGTCTTAATAATTCACTTACTTACATAATCTTGAATATTAAAATTTAAGTATGCTCACAAAATGAGCATACTTAAATATGCCCTTTAATATATTTTAAATACTCAAAAGTCCTGACAGAAATATGATTGGTCTTTATATTTTACACACATATCTATTAATCATTTCAATAAATGCATATCAAAATCATACTTTTTGCTACACACTGTTCTAACACTAAGGGAAGAGTGAAAATATAAGGAACCAGTCACTAATTAATAATTACAGAATTTGAAAGGCAAACTATTTCAAAACACAAGTTTCATGTGAAGAAAGAAAATTTAGAAGAAATGTCTGGATGAGCTGGGTTTTTATTCCTTATGCCACTGTGGCTCAAAATGGTACAAACAAGAAGACAGGGACTAAAAACAATGTCTTCATCAAGGCATTTGACTCACTGGATAAACCCATAAAATAAAGCTAAAAGTCTCACTTGTTCTCCTTCATAAAGCTATCAAGCATTTCCAAACAATGTTGCTACAACAATCTCCAAATGTTCAGTGTACGTTATATATTTAAACCTTAAAATTATTTTAGGAATTCCAAAATAAACTAGCATCATCATGGCAACACAGCAATGACTTTAAGAATGGTTTCTCCATTTGTCGTGTGTGTGTGTGTGTGTGTGTGTGTGTGTGTGTGCGCACACGCGCGCAATCTCCTAACACCTAGCTTTACTTGTTAAAATTACTTTTTAGAAATTCTTGCCAGGCAGACTGCCTCTCGACCTCACCAGCACTGTCTCCCGCGTGTTTCAGAAAGCGGCTGTGAACCGGCGCAAGTAATTCCTTCGACTGCCCCGGAACCCACGGGGGTGAGCAGCTGAGGGGGGTGGTTGAGGGGGTTCCTGAAGTAGGGGCTGTGGCGGTACACCAGGGAGACAGCTGCGGTGGCTGCAGTAGCTGCAGGGCTGACAAGAAACTACTAAAGTTCCTGTGGAAGCAAAATGAATTTTATAAAAACATAATGGATGGAGAAGAGAAAACCTATGGTGGCTGTGAAGGCCCTGATGCCATGTATGTTAAATTGATATCTTCTGATGATCACGAATTTATTGTAAAAAGAGATATGCACTAACATCAGGAACAATAAAAGCCATGTTGAGTAGCCCGGATCAGTTTGCTGAGAATGAAACCAATGAGGTGAATTTTAGAGAGATTCCTTCTCACGTTCTTTCAAAAGTATGCATGTATTTTACCTACAAGGTTCGCTACACTAACAACTCCACCGAGATTCCCGAATTCCCCATTACACCCGAAATTGCACTGGAACTGCTGATGGCTGCGAACTTCTTAGGCTGTTAAATAAAATACATTATAATAAACTGTTAATTTTTTCCGTATTTAATACCTGTAGCTCAGTTAGTGATTTTTTCATATGTAGCATGTTGCCTGTATGCAATGGAACTATAAAGTAATTGCAAAGCAGATTATCTTCTGTTCTTTTGCATAGCAATCAGAGTTGAAATTTGTTTGCTACATCAACAAGTTAAGGACGTTTTCACAAACAGAAATAAACATTTATGCCAATTCATAGGTGGTTTTGCTTTATCTTTTACATGTGACTTAAAATTATAACAGTGATGATGATAAATGCTGAAATGTAGGCATGAGTGACATGTTCTACAGGTAAATAATGGGGCTAAGTATTTTTATGGTTTTAGTATTTTTTTACAAAGCAATTCTGATCTTATAGCCATTAATAGCATTATTAGAGTCATGCAAATAATTACATGAAAAACATGTTTATAACTTGGCTAAAACATTGATTTTTTGTAACCCTCAAAGAATAAGAGTTGAAATTTCCTGTGTGCTTTTTGATAAATGCAGTATTGTTTAAGTGTATCTTGTGTTTTGTTTATTGCTATGATTTAAGAACTTTATTTAAAAGTTCTTATTAAAAGCAGTTTTGGAAGTTACTAGGTACAACTTTTGCAGCAGCAGCTGTTTGAACTATAGCCATAAGGTCAACAAGTGAACTACATGACTTAAGAGTTCCTGTGCATTGTGCCTTTGGGGCAATCCAAAGTACTGTACTTTGTACTTCTGTTGACTATAAAGCTTCCTTTGCAATTTTCATTCTTCCTTCATAGTTTCTTGGGATTACACTCCTACTTGTTTAATGTGTGTTAAAACACTCCTATGAACTTTATCTAGATCTTAAAGCTAAGACTTTTCTGAACTATTCTAGTCTTCCTCCATCTAGTTGGAATGTTGTAAAATGTGGAAAGCTGCAGTGAAAATCTTACAATGTACTTATAGTACATGAACTATTAATTTAAAATATGTTCCAATAAATAGAATGAACATGTTCTGATAAATATAATCAGTGGGTCTTCTGAAGTCAAACTCACAAGGAAGCTATTTTATATTAAAAAGGCAAAAAAGCATTTGAAAAACTGTAACAGCATCTTTGTTCAGGCATCAGAAAAGAAGCACTGGTGTTGGACTTACTATGTCTTTATCTTAGTAGAACAAAGTTGTCATTATGAAATCTATAAATTTAAAACTTCAGTTTATTTCTTAAAATTAGCTGAATATAAACCAATTTTTCTGATAACTGCAGAAACCATAAATAAAAGTAACTTCCTCTTAGAAAATAAAGAAAAAGAAAAGAAAAGAAATTCTTCCCAATTATTTTATTCTTTAGTTCCCAAATATTGGCTTTTCTGTAAATATGTATTGAGCTTCAGAGTTAAAGCCATGAGCCATTCTGTTAAATATGTGCCCCATGACCTCTAATGTAGATTATTTTCTCAACTTGGCCTCAAAAACAGAATACACAGCCAATCTTCTACTATTTAGCTACAACCACTAATGCCTCTGTGATTTCTGAGAAAGTAACATGCTCAGTACTTTTTATACCTAAAAAAGTAGACTTTCACCCTGAATCATTTACTAGCTCTGCTTTTTTGCTTTTTGAAGACCATAAATAGAAGATACTTTGACGCCAATTATCTTTTCTTTATGCTCTCTGTAAACTTTGAATGTATGAACAATCAGATTTATCTAATTACATATTCAAATAATGCCAAGCTAGATTTTCCTTTTACATTTTAATGAAACTTCTATTAACTGCAAAGAATACTAAACATGTGGAAGAAATGTGTGACTGGGGAAGGGTATTTTGGCCTTGAAAATTATGCTGATTCACTTGTGCTCTAAAGGAAAAATCTAAGATGAATGCAGCTATTTTGGTTGGATTTTTTTCACTGCAATAATGTAAAAGACTTATTAACTCAATAGCACCAACAAAAATAACAGAGCACCTCTTTAAAACATAAAGTTTAACTCTGATTTTATGGCCAGCAAAGCCATTCTGTAACAAATAAATTTGTTTTCTCTGCTTTTCTTTCTGTAAAATAATTTAACTTTCTACATTTTCCATTTCTATTAGTCTGAGCAAAAAATGTACATAAAAATGTTTAATTCCAGAGATATGAACTATTTCATCAAAAAGCATCTTATATAAATATGCACCCAAACTGGGAACCTAAATCTTGATAGTCAATATTCTTCCATTTTATACAAAATAGACAAAATGCAACAAGTTTTTAACTAACTGAAAGATACAAATAAACAAAAGTTATAATCAGAACTTATTATTTCATTGTGCCTACTCTTTTTGACTTGATATAGTAATTTAATAATGATCAT
The DNA here is from genome assembly GCF_047511655.1 of Castor canadensis. Lineage (NCBI taxonomy): Eukaryota > Metazoa > Chordata > Mammalia > Rodentia > Castoridae > Castor > Castor canadensis. Next base: position 15,627,982 of record NC_133405.1, on the reverse strand, counting down.
TTTCTTCTTTATTGGATATGATGCTGCTCATGTTTAGTTTACATCCATTTTCTTTTTATAATTGAGTCAATTTCACTTTCCTAAAGAGCTCTAATGATTAAACCAGTACTCTTTATTTACTTCTATTAAATTTATAGACCTCTATGACAACCCTAGAAGTTAAATTATATGTACTTGGTGATTTGACATAATTCAAACATTTTACATGCTAGGAATGTATGCTAGGAGTACACTAATCTGAAATGATCAATGATCATTTTAATACCTCTTCTGTATTTGAATATGTGCTAGAGATGCAAAGTCTTATCATGGAAAATTAGGCCTTAAATTGTCACTCTGAAATCTAAGGAACTAAACAAATCAGCCAAAGAATAATCACAGAGTGAACATCTGAGGCATCTTAACATGAACCAATCTGCTTATCCAAAGTATGAAATTAACACCATTACCCAAACTGATTTTAATAAACCTGGACATCATAAAAAACTGTTCCATAAAATAATTTTATTTAAGTCCTGTGATAAAAATTGCAAAACCCAGAAAATCCTTTACTGTTATATCCTATTTTTTAGGATTTTTGTTGACTTTTGGGAAAAAACATGTTAATTTTTTTTCTACCTCAATTTAGCTACTGGTAAACTTACATGGCATATTGGAGAATAATTGGTCATTTCTTAATTTATTGAATGATTACATTACTTTTCTTAAAAGGTTTGGGATTCCTGAAAATATAATGTTAAAAGTTGGGCTCTTAGGAGCAGAATACCTACATGGTCTCAAAATGTCCTAATGTTTACTAGTTGCTTATAGTTGAAGAAAATAAGGAAAAAAACCCAAGAGCTATACAGTAGAAAATCAGATAACACCTTCATTGAGTCATCAAAACTAACATCACCACCCAAAAAAGCCCAACATCAGCAATGAGATGTACATTTAGGCCTCCAGACGTGATACTTCAAGAAGGATATATTATCACCTATGCAGTATTCTGTCTAGAAACACTTAACCTCAATCCAATCATGAAAAAGTATCAAACAAACCCCAAATGCAGAACGTTTATTTCAAATAGGGGAGCGTGGACTTTCATTTTCAAAAATGCCAATGTCAGAGCCTATAATCAGTACTTGAGGCAAGGCAGGAATATCATGAGTTCCGGGCCAACCTGGAATGAATAGGAAGACTCTTCTCAAAAAAAGTCAATGTCATAAAAGACAAAAAAGGCTCTGAAAACATTCTGCATTAAATGAGACTACAGGGATATGACAGTTTAATGCAATATCTGACCCTAGACTGGATTCTATACTAAAGGAAGAAAATAGTATAATGAACAGATTTGTCAATTGACAAAACTGGAAAATAAACAGTAGATTAGATAAAATATTGTGTTAATGTTAAACTTAGTACTGGCGATAAATGTACTGTACTGTGGTTAGCTCAGAATACAACTATTACTAGGAAATAAACACTGAAATATTTAGAGGTAAAATGCTAAGAATTTAATATACCCTTGAGTGGTAGATAGCAAGATGTATTAACAGATAGATGGATAGACAGAACAAATAATAAAGCAAATAGGTAAAGGGTATATGGTGGGAGTGGGATAGGAAAGTATGATGGGGGTGAGTATGATCAAAGTACATTATATATATGTATGAAAATTGAGTATTGAAAACTTAAAAAGTGGAGGGGGAAGAAAGGATTTAAGAAAGAGTTATATAGACAGGATGAATTTCATCAAAGTACAGTATATGCATATATGTAACTATCACAATGAAATCCCTTTGTACAATTAACTCATGGTAAAAAAAATTTTTTAAAGGTTCTATGGTGTTATTTATAGTAGTGTTATTCTGGTAGATTTTCTTTAAGTTTGAAATTACTACCAAATAAAAAGTTTTTTGTAAAGGAATTAAAATTAGGCTAAAGAAGCCATACATATCTTTCTCTTTTGAGTCCAACCAAGTCAGTAAATAAGTATTTGTTGAGATACCAATAGTATGCATTCATCAAGGTACTTTATGGTATGTGAAATGAGCAAATCATAAAAGATCACATGCTGCATGATTCCATTTATACAAAATGTCCAAAATAGGTAAATCCATAGAGAGAGAAAGATTAGTGGTTACTTCAGAGAGGAGATGGGCATGTCTGGTAATTGGTATAATTTCATCATTCATGGTGATGAAAATATTCTATAATTAAATAGTGGTGATGGCTATACAATTCTGTTAATATACTAAAAACTACTGAATTGTACACTTTAAATGGATGAAGTTATGATCTGTGAATTACATCCCAATAAAACTAGTTTTTCTTTTTTAAAAAAAATGAGGCAATAGGTAGTGGAAAATGGTCAGTGGCTGCCAATAGTATGACAAGATCTGGAGGTATTGCCATGAGATTAGGAAGGCTGAGGAACAGGGAAATATTATAATTAAAAAGGCCAAAGAGATCAGAGATCAGGTTGTTGAATACATCACTTATAGTGATTCTGAAGTCATTAAGAGTATTGCTTATGAATAACAATGTCAACATCAATGTTTACAACAATAATGACAATGGCACCTATTAGTTGGCTTAAATATAGGGAGTGTTGTATCCTAGGCACTCATTTTTAAAATTTTATCATTTTTACATTTGCTCACATGGGTATACATTCTTTGGGCCACCCCCCCGCAAGCTCTTCTGCCCTCTTGTTCTCCGATTTTGTTGAAAACATTAGAGATAATAAGAAAAACATAGCGCTTTTGCTAGTTTGAGGTAAAGATAACTATACAGAGAGATTCCTAGCATTGCTTCCATGCACATGTATATTGCAACCCACATTGGTTCATCTCTGCCAGACCTCTTCAGTACGTCCTAGTCCCCTTCCTATAGTGGCCTCTGCCAGTTTAAGATTACTATATTTACTCATCTACAGTGGGGACATCAACCACATTCAAGTTTTAGGTTTCCTTCCCTTTTCTTATTCCTCAGGTGTATGTTCTCCCCTTAGCGTGTGACCCATGTCCAATAATATTACTGCATGTGTTTTAGGTCTATAATCTGCATATGAGGGAGAACATGTGATTTTTGGCCTTCTGAACCTGGCTAACTCCACTGAAGATGATGTTCTCTAATTCCATCCATTTACTTGCAAATGATAAGATTTCATTCTTGTTCATAGCTGAGTAAAATTCCATTGTGCATAAGTACCATATTCTCTTGATCCATTCATCGGTAGTGGGGCATCTTGGCTGTTTTCATAGGTTGGCTATTGTGAATAGTGCTGCAATACTAGGTGGTCATTTTTAAGGGTGCATGTAGTCATAAATGCACACACACACACACACACCTCACTAATCAAATGTATATCTAAAAGTAATATATTTAGAGGTATTGTCACATGGGAAAATTTCCCATTTAATATTTATATCTATTTAAAATTTTAGCATTATTTTAATTATAACAAATTTGTGGAGTACAGTGTGACAATCTATATAATTATATGATGTGTAACAATCACATTACTGCAGTTAACATTTCCATCTCCTTAAACATTTTCTGATATTTAGTTTATCCAAAACAATGAGTGTTAATCGATTTTATAATGGATAAAATTTTGCAATGGATGTTAAACATGATAAATTGTAGAAAATTAAGCCAAATGCATTTGAACTAAATCTAAAAATTAACTTGAGTCATATGACATTCTTAATCTTAATGGGAAACAAATCTGTCAAAAGGAAAGACAAGAAACACATATGTGTCATAAATACTAAGGGGCTGTAACTGTTTCATTTGTCAGTATTCTGAAGAAAAATGCATTGTGAGGTATTGAGAGTAATATATAAGTCCAAGTCCATGTGATGAGGGATGAAACTTAGTAAATTTAAGTTATGTGGTAATTACCCAGTAGAGAAGGAAAGCATGTCTACTTAGTTCAGATTCTAACTATGACTGAGACTCTGGAGTCAGTAACATAAACTGCCTTATTCCCAAGGCAGCAAGCTAGCTAACTCAAGAAACCTGTTTTCTTGCCTCTAGTTTGCTGTGGTAGTCCCAGGACCATGAAACATGGTGGTCAAATCATTCCCATAAGTCTTTGGAAATGCATGAATGGAAAAGGCTTCCTTGTCAATGGATTTCTACTGTCTACATTGTTTAGTTGTCCTAACCCCAACTGAAGCAACACTATGTACTCCAGAAATGGTAAATTAGTTTTGATGAAAGATAAGTAATTAGGTAGGTAAAGATGCTGCTGAATTCTGGAACATTCTAAAATCAAAAACAAATACTTTTGGTTTAACTTTGAGCTTTTATTATCTTGTGTCTAAGATCTGTTATTACCCTCCCTATTAAAATAGATCCCAGGATACTACTAATATTTCCATATTTAAGACTCTTGATTTTTATACTTAATATCTATTTATACCAAGCAGTTTGGAAAATTTCATTACAGATAGCTTCATATAGTTCAATATTTATGCTATAAAATTTTGAGGAGCTTTTAAAGGCTTATGTGGAAACTCTTATTACTAGAAAAGAAAAACCAAAGGTAAGAACAAAGTTTTCTATGCACAATGAATAATTTCCTTGAAGTTCCAGAAAGACATAGTAATGTCATGATATAAAGTAAGTATGATATGAAATAATCACTAATTATTATTCTTTGTGCCACAGATGGTTTCTTACTGTCACTTGAGCCTACATCAAGTCTGTCCCCCATGGCAACAAGACAAAAGGGGGGAGAGAGAGGATGCAGTACAAGAATCCTGAGATTAATTGTGGAAAGTAAATTATTAACTCTGCAACAATAACAATATAAGGATATAGTTTAATGGACAAAGAAAGGAAATAAATGAAATACAATTTGTGTCTATATGAACAAATTTAAAACAAATTGGGGGATACAGAAGCAGAAATGCATAAGAAGACAAAAAAAGAAAAAGAGATAAAATAAGAAAGCTCTTCCAAGGACTGGCATTTTTCATCATCTCAAGAATAGTCTTTCAGAAATGTAAAGGCAATTTGCTAGTAGGAGCAGAAAAAGATCGGCATCAGAAATTTGGGATAAAGATAAATTCATGTTTTTTTTTTTTTTTTTACTTTATTGAGTGGATTGTCAATGCTGCTCTGTAATCATTTTTCCTGGCCACGGGTCAGTGGTTTCAGCACAAGCTACACATTAAGCATCAGCTGCGGAGCTTTAGAAAATAAGCCCTACACTGAGACATTCTGATACAATTGGTCTGGATATAGCACAGAGAATGGAATATTTTTACAGATCCCCAGATGATTCTGATGGGTAACTAAGGCCAAGAACCAGTTGTCTGATTAAAGTCTAGGGGTCAGCAAACATTTTTTGGTAAAGGGCAGAATTATTTAGTAAATAATTCAGGATTTGTGGGCTATAAGGTCTCTGTCACAAGTATTCGACTTTGCTGTTGTAGCACAAATGCAGCCATAGACAATAAGAAAATGAGTATGATCGTGTTCCAACAAAACTATATTTACAAAAACAGGTAATGGACTGGATTTGACTCATGGCTGTAGTTTTCCTGTGCATGGTTATTAGATTATTTCTTCTACCTTTCCCCAAAAAGCTGTTCTTTACCTTTGCCATCCCTATGTTTCTGACTTTCACAGATGAACTCTCATTATATTTCAGTGGTAAAATACAGGTTGCCCAGCAAGAAATTCTTCAGCTTCTTTGTCTATCACCTGCAGACTAACTATACCAACATCTACCTCTGTCATCATCTCTTTGCCTCCTATTTGAGGAGTATCCCTTCTTCTCAACATGAATTTAACCTTTCACTTATACTCTTAATTACCCTCCCATTTCTGCTGGGCCTCTACTCCATAAAAGAACCCACTTCTTATGTCTTTAATCATTCTCTCTCTACTGGCTCCTTTCCTCCAGCTGACAATCATATTCAAATATTTATAATTAACCAAAGAACCCTCAAAGCCTTCTTCAACTCTATGTCTTCCCCTAAGTACTCACTTAGGAATTCCACACCTGCTGACTCTTCTTCCTTTCTTCCTCTTCACTCCTCCATCCATTACCCTGAGGCCTCTATTCTCACTACCCGATTACAAGTACTTTTGTCAACATCATCAAACATCTTTATATGGTAACTTCATAGGTCTTGTTTCACTTGTATTCTCTGAAGCATCTGACATTGTTGAGTTTTTTAAAAACTCTCCTTATTTCATTTTTGTGATGTTATATCTGCCATAATTGGTTCTTCTTCCTCTGGTGGCTGTTCTCAACCTGGTATTTCCCAGTGTTATTTGGCACATTATCTTCATATACTACATATTCTCTTAACTATTCCCATGGAATCAAGTACAAGTATCACCTACATGTGATAATTCCCAGCTGTTATCTCTAACTCACATCCCTTCCTCAAGCTTTAGGTCCCTATTTTCAAATTATCTGTTGCAAACTGTTTTCAGGTATCTTCTGCCTGAAATCTGCCTTTTTTCTTTTGCTTCCATTTGGTTAAAAGCTTTACCATCAACCCACATGCCAAAGGTCAAATTCTCCCTCTCCCTTATGACCCCTGTTTATCCTTTGAGAAAACATTGCAAAATTATTAAAAAGTCACTATCTGGTAACACTTCATTTCCATCTATGCAGTGAATGGCAACCACACATATTCAACCACATATGGTGGCCTTGCTTTTCCCCCAAAGGCAATCAGCAACACATCTTGATGATTGTTACCTCTGAATTATCTTAGCAGTGTATCTCTCTTTGGCAATATCCACTACAACTGCTTTAAGGAACACCCTAGCTCATCCCTCACCAATACTGTTTATAAGAACTTCCTAGCTTTATTTTCCAATTGCCCACATCATCAGTCCCTTACTTCCTTCACTTATTTTTGCTTTCTCCTTAGGCCAATGTCTCATTCTATATTCTCTTTGCTCAGAGGTAGTTAACAAAAATGCACAAGGAATTATCTGCAGTAGACGTGCTATGGCTTTATGCAAGGTAAGAGTAATCCATTACTTTTGGTTGCCTTCTCCTCTTAATGAGGCATGATATTTCACTGAGCTTTTTGGTCTTAGTAACATAAGTTGCTAAAGTCATTAGGCTAGAACTCGATCCTAATAGAGTCCAGGAACCATATTTTAAATAAGATGACAATAAAATGGAGTATCTGCAAAGGATGGGAATCAACATGTTGAAAGGACTCTGAGCCATAATCAATAAGGAATAATGGAAAGAACTGGAACATTTATCCGGAGAAGATTCAGATTTCCTTCCTAGAATACACTAAATTTGAGTATTTCCCTATATGGACTCCAGGATCATCAATCAGGCATCTTTTCTCCATAATGAAAAGAGTTTCTTTTCTTTAATAGGAAATGGTTACTTAAGGCTCCTTTTCCTTAACAAGAAATGCATAAAAAATGTTCCACATTTTGTTATTGGCCTGCACATTATAGAAAGGAAACCCACTAATCTACTATGCAGGTTATTCTGGGAAGCCTTTCTTAGAAATGAGGTCACATTGACATTTACCAGTTTGTTGGAGAAATGGTCAATTTGAATGGCAGACTACTAATTTTCATTTTCAGTTCCCAAAATTTAATAGTGAGTTCTCTAATTTTCATGAGTGGTGAACTATATTACCTAATTTAAGTGAGTTTCCCTATTCTTACTTAAATATTATGTCTAAAAGGTGATGGCTTTTTGATGTGGTGTTGCAAGAATTATTTTCAATCAACCTTTCTCATTAGAGTATCATAATGGTGATGACAATCCAGTAAAATTCTGAGTGCTTTACCAGTAATTATTTCCTATCCTGATTGGCAGTTGCCTTCTTAAAAATATGCCAATTATAATCCATTTCCTTCCCATGACTGCATAGTAATTTCAGAAAGCATTTCTTTTATCAAAAAACTACCTTTGCATCTCTATTGTTGATCTAAATTAAGTTACTTAAAATCCTTCATTATTAAATTATCTTACCTTAATGCACAAATCTGAAAAATAAATCCCTTTTCTTATCATTTATAATAATAGCACTCATAGGGTGACAGATCTCATGAAGTTTGCATGGACCTTTCATTTAGTAAAAAGAATAAACCCCCTGAATTTCCTAAGCAATGAGATGGGTGAAATAGCCTAACGGAAATGCTGATGATGACTAGGGTTTGAGGCACATGCTTATGAAAGGGCCCTTTGTGTTCTTGCTCTTCTCCCTCTTCTCTTTCCCATCTTGGAGGCTAAAGAAATAGGGTTACAATGTGGCTTCCACTATGTCTGTCAAAGTCCTTCTCCATGCATGACTTTGAAGTAAATTCAGAGAACAAGAGATAGCAAGAGTGAATACAGGTTAAATGTTTAACTTGTAGCTTGAGGAGATTTCTATAGTCATAACAATAACCTCCTTTAAGCCAAGTAATAGGAACCTTGCCAAGCAGTTCTCTTCATTTTAAATGTCCTATCCTTTTCTTAAAATGCAGGAATTAAAAATAAAGACTAAAAGTATTCATAATTTAAATGGTCTCCTGTATTCTGAAACTAGATCCACTGATAAAAATGAAAGCCTAATTCTGGTACTACACCTTTTTTCTTATATTTAAATGTCAAACTTTAAAAAAAAAACTTCAATTCCACCTCAGATTCTTTATTGAATTGTAGCCTACAATGTTTATGAATTTGCCTGGAAATAGTGCCATTTTTCTTTCTCTTCAACCCAAACTTGTAAGTAACAGGCAAGTAGAAATTTGTATGAGGGTGAACAGTGCTTGACAGAAAATGATATTTAAAGAATATAGCTTATGAATTACTAGAAGAGAAGAGATCAATGACTCAAAACATGAAATAATGACTAAGGAATAGAAATGTTACTTATCCTCACTTGATCAGTACATTTTGTATGCATGTTTTGAAATAAGTCACTGTACCTCATAACTATGTAAAACTATTACGTGTTAATCAGAAAATTTTAAAAGTGCTTAAAGAGATGGACATGTTTGCTACCCTGATTTGATCATTACACACTATATAGATGTAGCAAATTATTTCCCAGTACCCCATAAATTTGTATAATTAAAATAATAATAAAATCGAAAATAAGTAGAGGCAGACAACAATCATGCTAATTGAACAGATGAGAAACAAAACTCTAAAAGTGCCACTAGAATTTGTCTTGTGCCTTAAAGTTGATCTGAGATAGAGAACTCATTAATTTTGGGGTGAGTAAATACATGAAATGACTTTGTTTCCCACAGCTGCAAAGCAAAACAGCAAGACAGACCATTTTATACTACATAATAACCCATATGACACTGTATGCAAAACTTTTCAGTCTATGATTTTATACTGAACATGTTACCTTTGAATGACTAATTAGTAATAGATAAAATTTTCACAAAAAATTTGCCCTTCCAAATGATCTATTTCCATCAAAGACACTCATCTCATTACTGAAATCTGCATTGATAACACAAATATAAGCATGTTTTCTTTCATATTGGATGAAAACTAGAAAAGGCAAAACATGTACAAAGGCTTACCGAGGTGTACAAGTATCCCTCACTGTTCATTGCCAAATACAGCTTGGTCTGAACTCCTTGAATAGCCACCACTCGAAGACCCACAGGGATGAGGTTAAACAGAGCTGAAATTTAAAAGAAATTGAAAACAATGTTACAATTCTGAATTTCATAGCTTTCCAATGTTTCCAGGAGGACTGATTATGAAGCTCTTCAAAAGTACTATGTACTTGGTAAGTATGAACAAATATATATTCAGCCACATACAGGTTAAACTTCATTCTACCTTTAGAATATTCAATGTGTGGTTACAGTCACTTAACTGGGACTCTAACTACATGTTGTCAAACACTTCAGGGAATATGGAAGATTTTGGTCTCAATTCCATGTTGGAGGTGGGGAACCTTGATGCTTTTGGGGAGATCCAATACCAGGAATTGACCTGTGTATTATTAAATATTGTCATCCTCCACAAACAGGTTTTAAACCACTGTTTTGGATAATTGTTGAAATTCTTACAGGCACAATTAAGATCTACCTGTTGAGGAGAGATTCTTAGACTCTTAAAAGAGAGTCCAACACCCTCATCTCAATTATTTGTATCATTTACAATGCAAAAATAAATATGGCCTTGCAAAAAACCTTTTGTAGTTCTACGTTGCCAAAGTAGTATTTCTTAAAGAACTGACATTTTCCAGGGCAGAGTTGAGAGGGCTCCTAGCTTTTAGTCTCCAAATGCAAAGCTTATAGGAATAAAAACGATGACTCTGAGAGAAATGTATTTTATTACTTGTTTCTGCAAAATAGCTGCAAGTGGGTAGCCGATGATTGCCCATGAGGCCTTCATTTCTCCATTTGAAGGTCTGATTGCGTGAAACTTAAACCCAGGCTCTCCTCACAACCACACACCACTCACTGGAGACAACTAGTGGGTGTCCTCCCACTACCAGCTGTCTACTCCCTCCCACACTACGAATAAAAATAAAACAGCACATTTTTAAAAACGTAGTGCTTGCCACACACATCTTTTGAAAATAGCCTGTGCACCTTTCCCTCAGGAGTAATAGACCAAGGTTGATTTTTGCCTTGTTTTGTAAGTTTCTTAAGGGTGATATATCGGCCTATTATATCTGAGAAGAATGTAAAGGAGTCACTGCTGAGGTAAGAGAAGTTTTTCTGGGATCACTTCTCTCCATGCCTATATATTCTGCTGCTGTAGATGGGGTGATATGGATTAAAAATATTAGTGAGAAAGCCGGGCGACAGTGGCTCACGCCTGTAATCCTGGTTACTCAGGAGGCAGAAATGAGGAGGATTGCGGTTTGAAGCCAGCCCAAGCAAATAGTTTGCAAGACGTATCTCAAAAAAATTCATCCCAAAAAAAAAGGGCTGGTGGAGTGGCTTAAGGTGTAAGCCCGAGTTCAAAACCCGGTACCGCAAATATATGTGTTAGTGAGAAAGTAAGTATGAGTGAGCCTACAATCAGGGTGTTAACAAAGAGAAGCTGGAACGTATTGTACAGTTTAAAATACAAATATTCTTGCACATGCCACTGATGGCACTTCATATAATACCCATCATATTAAAAGCTGTGCCCTTCTGTTACATGAAGTAAATGAAAGTAATTGCACAGATTTCAATCAAAGATCTCATGCTATACTTGATAATGCAATGCACAGGCAAGAAGTGTAGTATCTTTGCACATGTCATATTTCTTTCTGGTGATGATTGCTTGCTCATGGTAGGTGCTCTACATATATTTGTGGATTTATAGCAAACTGTATAGTTAAAAAATATATATTTTGGGGAAGTAATAGATTGCATTCCCATTATATAAAGCCCATAGTTTTAAAAAACTTCAGGTCTAAAAAACAAACAAAAACTTTCACATGGATTTGGTTTGAAATGCATTCACTATACATACTATTTGATAACTATAACACCAAAATATGCCTGGAACCTAGTTTGGTCAAAATGATAAATGAAATTCAGAGTTATTTCAGAATCTCATACTTTCAAATAAGATTTTGAACCTCCTTAGTTCTGTGAAGGCAGCTTGTAGCAGCAGAGTTGAGTGGGAGAGACAGGGAGAGAGAGAGAGAGAGAGAGAGAGAGAGAGAGAGAGAGAGATTTGATTTTGGTTTTGTTTTTTAAGCCACTCTCTGATTTGAGCTTTAATGAGCAATAAGATGCCTAAATTTCAAACTGCAGGAGGAGAGGAATCAAAGAACCTCAGTAAACTTCATGTCTGGCATTTTCTATTTCTGAATAATGATATTAACTATATAGTAGAACATGCATTTTCATTAACTATGTACTCTAAATTACTATAAAGATTGATTCACAAACACAAAACAAAAACTGGAAGAAAGCAGCAAATGTGGAATGCTGGTCATATATACTAGTCCAATCTTTTCTTTAGACATTCCCAAGATCATAAACTGAGTTGTCTTCAAATCTGTCCAAAGGGACAGTCTTTTGAGATAAAAATGCAAAAAAATTATGTCAGGACTAAGCTTGAACAGAACCTCTATATTTCTTTATCTCTCTAAATCTGGGGGATACTTCATCATGAACTTGAGATATTATTTTGATGAGGGTTAAAATATTGTCAATAAGAGGAGAAAGTAATTGATTTCATTTGTATATCTAAACACATTCACTAAATACATAAAATCTCTTCTATTTCAGTCAAAGTTTTGAAGAAGTTTTAATGAAGTTTTTAATAGATAAAAGATTCCTTATTTATTATTTGTCTTCTATTGTGTCACATAATAACATATTTTGAAGGGATCATTTTCTTAGTGCTATGTACCTAGTTGGCACTCAATGTTTCTTGGAGAATACACTGAAGCCGTGTTTTTTCATTGCTTGTGCTAAGGTTAAGTTCTTAAAGAAAGTAATTAATAAAAGTGTATTTTAATGTATACTAGAGAGACTTAACATAATGAATAAGTAGTATTATTCTGAAGAGAAAAGGCAAACCATCCTTTTAAAATAGGCTTCACTGCACCCAAGGCAGATAATATAAAACCAGATGATAGAAATGTCTATCATCTTTTCCTTTTCAGGAAAAAAATACCTAATTTCTAATGGCTGATTTGCCCATGATAAAATTTCATTGGGCTGACATTTATATTATAATAAATCTCCATAAGGTAGACTTAAATGAATATCAAATTTGTTTTTAGAAACGGGTATGTTTGGGTAAATGTGAAATGATTTTTATTATGATATTGCTTACCTTATCAGAATTAAAATAACGTAAAATCAATTAAATTGAATGGAATGAAAAAATATGATAAAAAGAAACATTAAGAAAATAAAAATGTAAATCGAATACTAGAAACATATTAATACTATAAAATAATTAATAGCTGAAAAAAACTTGCATTCTTATCTCACACAATTAAATAATTACTTAAAAATTGATGCCGAGAAGATTGCTTAGCTTTAGGGGAAAAAGAGTAAACTTAGATGGCTAGTCTTCCATTTTGACCAATCAGTTTAATAATGAAGTATACTTGTTTCATGAATGGCTTAAGAACCACAATATCCTCAATGGGGAAGTGAAGCTTCTGGTGACCCTTGGCATTAGGATTAGAGACAAGCTCCACGGTCTCTACTTCTTTTAAGATACTTTCCATTTGTGCACATCATGTTACAGTAATACTTACTTTGGTTGACTTACATCTCTTTGTTTTAATCTGCCTAAATGCACATTCTCATTATCAGGTTATGATCTTTAAAGGTCTTCCAATACCTTTAGCATACAGAAATGCCATGCATTTCAGTCAGAGATGTAAAGCAAAGAAACTATGCATATGCAGGAATGGAAGAGTGAAATCTACTACATGATTTAAAGATCCATAGTAACAAAGGCGCAATGCTTTCTCTCTCTCTCTCTCTCTCTCTCTCTCTCTCTCTCTCTCTCTCTCTCTCTTTCTCTGCGTGCGTGTGTGTGTGTGTGTGTGTGATGTATTCGCAGCATGATTACACTCAGTGTGATCCTGATGAGTTTGACATATTACTGTTAGTAAGACACACCACAATGAATCACCTATTTTTAAGTTTTTTCCTTTTCAAGAATCATATGAACACTGAACTCAAATATTTTTCTCCAGTGTAGACCTGAGAAGAGATTAAAAACTGTTGGAGGAAAACTTGACTAGGTAAGGCTCACTGAGAGCTAATCATGAACTTCTCTGTGATAATGACAGGCATCCACTTTCCTGAGGCACTTTGGAAAACCGAGCAGCTTATGTCTCCTTAATTCCTTTCCCAAATACCAATTTGTACATATAAATTTGAGAACTGTTTTCATACTGATCATCAGGCACTGATGTCTGCTATTTGATTATACTAAAGTGCTCTAGTTACACCTGGGTAATAGTTTTAAACAGAAGAGTTTTCATAAAAGAACAACTAGGATTCATTATAAAACTTTAATGTCACAACAGTAACACAACACTTTGAAAAACAGCAAATAACCATTTAATATAGGGATATAGAGGTTCTTTATCCAAGGAACAAAGAGAATCTTCTTCAAGGGTAATTGAAGGTGACTTCCTCTTGAGGTCATATCTTGGCCATCAGCCCAGGAAGAGTTCCTAAAAGGTGTGAAACACTTTAATCTTTAATATTGGGACCCTTCTCTATGGCTTTTCTGTCTTTCGACATTCAGTTCTAAAAAAAGGTTGCAGAGTATTCCTTAGCAATCACACCTATTTTCCTTGACTGATTTCTTGGCCGACAATGGAAATATTTCAGGGAATTATTATAGTCTGAGGAAAATTCAATAAAAATTGAGGAAAACAGAAAATGAACTGTGTTAACCAATAATTTTAGCCTTATGGAACATTTACTAGGTCTGCAGAAATCCGTAAATTGCAAGAAAACACCAATTATTATCATTGAAGAGAAGGATGCATTATTTGTTTTCATTCTTTTATTATTCCAAATAAATGGAACATATATAATCAAAGGCTGTAAAACATCTTAGAATCACCATTCTCTAAAAATGAGAAAAAAACTTTTTTCTCATTTTTGAATGTTTATATGTTCTCAATTTTTAGATGTTTCCTTTTTATGGTCCCCGATTTGATTTTTACTCCTACCATGGTCAAAAATGAAGTACTAAAAGAAATCCCTTTACCCACCTGTAGAAGTATCTCAACATTAAAATTCCAATTAGTCTCAGAGCTATCGGTGTGTATGTGTGTATGGAGGGGGAGTCAGTAGTGAACCTTGTAATGGTGAATTCTCAGGTTGTAAAACCTCTCCTGTCTCTTGGGATGAGACCAGTTCTTAAGAGTAGAGATAACATGCTATTTTAGGATCAGTGTGTGGGTGAGTAAATTTTCTGTGGGGGAAAAGTAATAAAATGCAAAGGACAGCCATAAATCTATCTAGATTACCATGGAGATGACATTTGGCTCATTTTTCAGATGGTGTAAATTTATTTGCTCTAGCTCACTATTTTAGATATTTTCATGTTCAACTTCCTGTAGGTGAACCTTTGTAAACAGGATAAGTGGCATGACCACATTTTGCATTGACCTATAGATTTAGCAAGGGTTATCTGCTTTAAAATAAATAAAATAACACAAAGTCAACAACATGCTGGCATATACTATTTATTTAGCAGTCACTTACTATAAGTGCTGTCCTCGTCTTTGGTGCCATCAATGGTTCCATCTGCCTGCAGCTGCAAGTGGTAGCCTTGTCTGCTGTATAGTTTGGTAACTATACCCTTAAGTTGAGGCTCTGTAAAGAGAACGATAGTATGGACCAATTGATAAATTGTACATATGTAATTGAAAAGACTCAAAATTCAAAACTCAACTTTCAGCTATAAATTTTAATGGAAGAAGTCAAACTACACTTTTAAAGAGTCCTCTGGAAGAAAGAAAACAAACAAACCAATTACAAATCTCAGAATAAATCTCCAAACAAGAGAAGAAACATTTGATTTCTTCTGGCAACACTGGTAAAGCTCAAAGGCTTCTGACAGAATCTACGTTTCTGATAGCTTGTCCTTTGGCTTATAGAGTGGTACTCTACCTTACTGAACATTCTCAAAGGACTGGCAAATGACATATTCTGTCCTTTTTAACAATGTGCCACTTTTCATGTGTAAGGAAAAAGGAAATATGGAGCTGTTTGCCAATCGGGCCAAATATCCACTAGTAAAGATTCCTTTTAGAATTATCATAATTTGAACAAATAATTCCCTTTATGTAAGAAGGTTGAAAATACATAAATAACCTGGAATCCCCCAGTTACTGTACCTAGTAATTGAGACTTCCTACAGAGATGGGAGGGGGCCATTAAAAGTCACGATATCCTATCATATTAATTATTCTTAAGGAAAATGGATGTGAAAAGAGCGAAGTTTTGTTGATAGGCAGGAAAGAAAGTCAGTTCATATAGTTTGATATCATAAATATGATTATCCAAAACATGAGTTCTTAATTGAAATGGCTTTTCAATAATGAATCACCATATTAATCAAGCACGTAATTTACCAATACTAACCATGCTATCCAAAATTTGCTTTTATTTAATACAGACACCTGCGCTGAAACAATATTTATGTGATTATTGGAGCCACATAATCATGCTTTGCAATCACTTAAGTCTTTTTAAAACAAGCCTCATTCACAGCTAATGCATCACAAAGTTTGTGCAAGGAGGAAACGCATGTCTGTATTTCCATTCCAGGATGTGTAGAACACATGAATAGAGAAGTGATAAGTGGATGAGTAAGTCTCATTTGCTGTAATATTTATGTAGCAGAAGGTAAGAAAACAGTGCGAAAGATTCATTTGGTTAAGGATCGCATATAAGGTGCATGTTCCCCTGAAGGTCTACCTTGACGCAACCTGACACCCAGAGCTGTCTGAATTTCTCCTGGCACCAGAATATCGCTCTGCTCTTATCACTGAAATGGTTCAAAGGAACCCACAATCTGGCGATGAGTTTAAGTTCTCTCTTCAATCTTGTATTTTACTACCAAGTAAACGCAGTATCACCAGATAGCTAAGCTCTTTGCCGCAAGGTTCTAGAAGTCCTACCCCCCCACAGAAACACTTCAAAGCTTCACCACAAGTCAAGTCTGTCTCAAAAAGCTTAAAAGTAATCAAAGAAATGGAATGCCTAGACAGAGAAACCACATCCTCGGGCTTGGAAAGCTAGAGGGGAAGGGTCTGACAGGCAGAGATAAAGGCAAGACAGGGATTCCCCGGGTGTTCCTGGGTGGGGGAGGTCTTCCCAGCTCTGCTCCTAAAATTTGCATGCCACACACATGATAGTGTGTCTGGGTCACGCCTTCTCAGAGCTCACCGGACACGCACACACACACATGCGACATGTCTGAAACCTAGGGCGCACCTCCTAGGCACAGTATGCCCCAGGCTCTGCGCCTATCCCAGGGCAGTTGCAATGCAGCAAGCTTGTTACTGTTAACCAAGGAGGCAAGAAAGCAAACGCCTTCCCACGCACGCACACCGGCTAGGTGGCCTCATCCGCACAGGATGGGCTACCAACAAACTCATCTAAGCTTCCATGCCTGCCTAACCCTCCCCACACTCCTAAAGTACGGGGTGGCGGGGGGGGGAGAAGAAAGAAAGAAAAAGGTTAAAAGTCCTTTCCAACCTGGTCTTCTTCTGCGCCTCTTCTTGGAGCCGAAGAGTTTGACCCGGGAAAAGACATTTAACTTGTTTTTGTCGCAGCTGGTCTTGCCTTTGCTGGGGCTGCTGACACACTTGCAGGCATTGGATTTCTCGCGCTCGCGAGCTTGTCTCTTCTGACGGATCAGCGAGCTGGCGATTGCCGCCGCCATGGCCACGACGCCCACCACCACCACTTCTTGTGCTACCCCTGTCTGGGTTCACCTCCTCCTCCTGCTCCTCTGCTGCTCTACCGCTGTCTCGCGCCTTAGCCGCCTTGGTCTCCTTCGTCTGCGCTTGCCCAGGCTTCTTCGCACTCGGGCTTCAGCCGAGAAGGGGGCTCAGCATGCCGTCTGAGCTCCTCTGGCGGTGGTCCGGCTCCCGTGCGGGCTGCTGGCTGCCTGGGTCCTAGCCGACGCCACAGCTCCGGGCCGGGATCGCGGGCGAGACTGGCAGGCAGAGGCAGAGCTGCGCGAGTGCATACGCTCGGCCTCTGAGCCCCGAGGACACTGTGCAAGTCCAAGTGGCTTGGGTCGGAGTTTCAGGCACCCCCCGCCCCGTGCCACTTGGAGGGGGCCAGAGGAGGGAGGCGGGCGGAGGGAGAGAGCGCGGGCGGGCGGGAGAGAGGCCGGGAGCGCGGGCGGCAGGAGGGAAGAGGGAGGAGGCAGCGCGGGGTGAGGGGGGGGGAGCGCGCCCTCACCCTGGCCCCTCCGAGTCTTGCACTAGTCCTTGCAACTTCTTGGCCTGATGATCAGGAAAAGTTGGCCCATGCCAGCTTTCCGCCAGGGATCAAACAGGTAATGGCCTCGCATCCTTGCTGTTGCTGCTCCTCAGGGCGCGGCACAGTCGCAGCACAGGAATTCCGTCGCTGCAGGCACCCTCCCAAAGAGCGCGACGGCCTCCCTGCAGCCCCCTCCTTCGGTGGCCCCTCCCTCTCGGAGCCGAGCTCCTGGCTCCTGGCTGTGGGCCGCCCCCACCCGCCCCACCTCCCCAGTCTCCCACCGGCCGCTCAGGCTAACACCTGTAGGGGCTTAGGCACTGCCCCATCACGCAAAAGCCTTCTCCCCTCCTTTTCCCAAAGGGAGCTTTCGGGAGGAAACGGTGATGGAGGAGGCACCGGGATGAGGTAGTTGGATTGAAGGAGCGGGGAAGGGGGGAGGGGGGTGGGGGGCGGGGGGGGTTGCTAGGCTTTGGGGCTGGGAGGAGCAGGGTGGAGGTGTTCTGTTAGTGTTTGACTCTTAATTAGCCGTGCTGCGCCTCACTGGAGCCCCTGGAAGTTCTCCAGACCCCTTGACCCAGGCTCACAACCCCACCCCCCACCCCCTCCACCCGCTGAGGTATTTTGCATGGCGACACTTGTAGCCATTCAGGAGAGGAGGCCAGGGCTCCCAGACGGGCTCAACCCCCGCGACAGCTGCAGCAGCAGGCACTGCAGAGCTGCGCCCGCACACCACGCTGCCACCCAGTGGTTTTTGCTGACTTTTCATTTCGTGCCAATTTGTGCGGCCCCAACCCCGTTTTTCCCCCGTGTCCCACCATCTGTCCATTTGAGTTTGGGATCCACACAGAGCTTGGATCTTGTAGTACAGGCAGTCTTTGCAAATGCATGGCCTACTCTCTTTATTTTAGGTTGTAGCCCATCTCCAGTCTCCTAATGTTTTCCTTTTAGCTGCTCCTCAAACTCAGGCAGCCTCTATCTCTCTCTCCAATTCAGAAATGGAGTTCAGCTTTTTTCTGGCTTCTCTCTATTCACAAGTTCCTTCTTGTCCCTATCCTAATGCAGTAAAGAGAAGGGTCCACAACAAATCCCTACCTTCAAAAATTGTTTTTCTCTTTTACTTGGATTTCTGAGGCCAAACAAGAAGTCCCAAATAGCAGAGCTGTTCTATATTGGAGCTGCCACCACTTTCTCCTACACTTTCTTTACTGGACTCCTTCCTCCTCCTTTCTAGATCTTCTCAGAACTGATGTAGATGCAAAGCAAAATGTGCAGCTTATCCCTAAGACTCCTGGCCTTTTTACTTGCCTGAACTCCTCAACAAGTTCAGCCTCAGCAACAGGGAAGTTCATTCAGGCTCTTAGCCCACCAGAGGTGAATCACCCAACCCTGTTTGTCATAGATGTCCTTGCTTCACAGAAGATGCAGTTGTTAGCTCTTCTTCTCCTCCCCAGTCTTGAAATGGTTCCTATGCCATCAGAAAAAGCATCCTTGTGTGTGTGCAGGGCTGTGGAAATCTGTAGGGGCTGAGATGGCTAGATCTAGAAGGATGATGCAAAGGGTCTGAAATCCCCTGTCTGCCCCTTAGGGCTTTGGGCCTTCCCAAAAGAAAAGGACACTGCAGACTTTAATCCATGGGGGAGGGGGAGACGCCCTGCTTCCACTGGACCTTGAATGCCTTGACAGTTGGGAATGAGTCTTGTTCACAACTGTTTCCATTTCTAACACAGACTTGTCAAATACTTTATGCTTACTAAAAAGTTCACTGAAAATAATTGATGAAAGACTGATTTCTAGTGATTCTGAAGGGAAGAAGATGTTCCCAGCTCAGAATATGAGCAATTGGTTAAATTCCAGGAACCACAAAAGGAAATAATCTCACCTAAAAAGGGGTCAGAAGCAGCTTTTGTCAAGGTCAGATATCCAAGGTGTGGGATGGCATAAAGCAGTACCCTACCCAAGGACCCCTGTTTTCCTTCCTTTGCTTCTCTGTTGGAGCCATGAACCAGAAAAGGCAGCAAAAAAGCTTAAGAGAGAGAAGGGGGACACAACATTTTGATTTAGGAAAAGGATAGACATTGGAAAGAATGAGGCAATGGGATTGAGGAAATGGGGAGGAGGCATGGCTTTCTCACACTCATCTTTTTTTCCCTTGTCAGAGCTCTGGTCATTTGCTTATTCATATACAGCATCCCTGAGGCATTTTCAGGATGCCTGTAGAATTACAGGTATGGCCACTGTTGGGTGGATATTAGAAGAAAGAAGAACCATGAAGACTTCAGAAATGTATCATCAGGAAGGGGGCACTTACAATTACAAAGTTGCAAACACAAATAAGTAAATACATCATCTCAGTTTCTAATCCTTATCTAACACCCTTAGCTTTTTGCAAATGTTATTATCAGTGTATTTTAGTTATACAGAGGGTTTCATTATGACAATCCACTGCTTTTTTTTTCATAGAGAATTAAACTTTATGCCATAAGCTCAAAGAACTACTAGGACAATGCTGATAGCCTGATGATCCCATGGGTGTTTGCAAATGCTTTACTTGCTCTAATCCCTCATTCCAAGTATTTTTATAAAATATATTTTAGCTGATATGTAAAAACATAAACATTATACATATTAATGGATATTTCAGCACATCTATACATTGTATAATGTTTAAATCAGGTTCAATATTATTTCCTCAAACATTTATTATTTCTTTGCTATGAAAACATTCAAAATCCTTTCTTGTAGTTTTTAATTCTATGGTACATTATTGTTATCTACTGTCACCCTTCTGCGCAATAGCACACCAGAATTTTTTGCTCCCACCTCACTATGGCTTATGGCAGTTGATCAATTTAGCCCCAATTAACTTATATAATCCTAAAAAATGAAGAGAATGAGGGAAGCAGACATGTTTCTTGTCAGGCTCCAAAAGTAATTCTGCCTTCTTATGTTCTTCCCCTTTGTTCTTTCGTCTCCATGGACAGGAAAGTATCTGGCATGTTACTGATGAGCGTGGAGGAGGGGTTTTTCACTTTCTGCGATCTGTGACCATGTGTATCCTCTTTGCTCCTCCACTAACAGAAGTCATAGAAGCCTGTGTCTAGAAGATAAATTCAATCCAGGGTATAAAGTGGAGAAAGACAATTTTGAACTTGGATCCATCCAAATCATATTACCCAATCAGCTTAACCATTAATAAAAAGATAATTTTATGCTTTCCTAACTTTCAATGTCTATTTCCCAGGTGCTTAGCAACTCAGAGAAGAGTGTGAATATCACTTTCAAACCCTCAAATGGGAACTGTGCCAAAGCCCTATCCTTCTCAGAAAGGCATAGTAAGAGATTTGCAGGCCTTCCTAGAGAAATAGATTTTGCCTTTTCTTTCTCCTTGTTGCCATCTAAGACCAATAGAATGGCATTTTAGTGGTAAGAAGAATAAATAACTCCTTTTGATACTTGTTTCCAACTCCCCCTTGCTCCTGTCTTGCTTTATTCTTAGTAATTTTGCTGGGGAATTTTGGGATCACCTTCAGATTCATACATAGTTTTGGTGCTCTCTACTTAAACTCAGTGTTTCCAACTCTCCTAGGCTGGGTGAGTCTACTCTCCTTTGTTCTTCCAAGATCCCTTGTCCCTCATTGCACTGTCCACCAAGCTCTCTCCTTGACCATGTTCAAAAAGAGTGCATCCTTACTCCTTTCTCCACTTGAGGCCTTCTCTAGGAAGGCCTCCTTTCTACTTGAGTTCTAGCCTGGGTGGAAGGAAGCATATGTTTTAATCCTACCTACCTCTGCCACTAACTGACTGTGTGATTTTGGGTATGTCATTCTTCAGGTTGGGGGTTTCAGTTTTCCCCATTTAAAGTAATACTTTGACAAGTATTATTGGTGACTTTCAAATTGTATTCTTCAGCTCAAAGCACATGGACATGATTTAAGTTCCCTCCACATTGTTTTAACCATGGCACTTCTGCTTTCATCTAGTCTATCTACTTTGGCTCATTGTATGATTTCTTATAAAATAAAATTAAAACTTCCACTACTAAAAACAATGTGTTTGAAAGCCTCTAGCTGAAATGTTTGTTAAAGTCCTTTTGGCTCTTGGAGTCTATGATTATTTTGCACACATCCCTGTCCTATTTTTTTATCTTCTCCTTACACTTCCCATCTCTCCATTTCCTTTCCACCCCACCAAAACAAACTTTCACTTGAATTCCAAAAAAACAATACAAAAGTCTCTTTAGCTCCACTCCTCTTGGGTTTACTTGAGGACCAGGTTTTAGCATTTTTTTCAGAGTTATGCGAATTATCAGAGCATAGAATGCTGATCGTTCTCTGCCAATCTCTTTTGGCAGGCCTTAGACGAGCTGTTTGAAACTAAGGGGACCTGCTCTCAAGAGGCATCTCCAGGAGGGAGACAGAACCCAAACAGATGTGACTGTGATGCGTAAAAATGAGAGAATTCAGACAACCTAATCAGCAGCAGTCTCAGTATCTTTTAAGCAGGAAGGAATTGGCTGTCTTTCTGAAACTCTGAAAATGAGAGATTTCAGATACTCTTCCATCATGAAGCCAAACATAATCAGAGCCACTTGCCAGTTTGCTCTCTATTGCCACGGAAAGTTCATCAAGGACTCTGAGTGACCAGCTACCAGGTGGAGGACTTACCATGAGCTCAAAGAGAAGGAGGTGGGGCAGGTTCAAGTGCATCAGGGTCAAGCAACACTGGAACCTCTCCATTCACTAAGTGAGGTAGCAAGGGGTGTATTTAAGAGATAGAACAGCAAGTCACACCTGTTGTGGTCTATCTAATTATGTCCAAATGCCCAGAGAAACAACTGGATAGAAATACAAATGAGGAGATTAAAGGCATTGGAATAGGCTCTTGCCACTTAACTCTAAGCAGGAAGAAAAATGCAATTTAATGAGATCTTATCAATGCCACGCTGGAATTTCAGGGACAGAAAGAGTGACTATTGTACTCTGTAACATAACCTGACACATTTATTAGCTGGCAAAGAGTCTTTCCTAGTCAGATCATTTGGGGGAATTCTACTTCAGAAACAAAGGTCTCCAGAACCAATTTCTTAGAAATTGATTGGCTCTCCTGATCTGTATTCAGAATGAAAAGTTGCAGGACCCTCAGCTTGCACTGCACTAGGATGGTGGCTTGGTCTTCATTTATGTCCTTTCTCTGAAATCATTCTTTAGTGTTTAAGCCTAGAATTTACTTAAGCCACCTCTGATTTATATTTAAAATCAATTGAGAAAACACTGATTAATTCTGATCCTTAAGAAGAAATACCCTGTCATCCACATAAAAATTTCATCGTTCAGTCATAATTTATGAACATTAAAACCATAAAACACCTTGATAGTATTAATTATATCCATGAATTCAGCTCTTCATAATTTAATTAGCCAGGGCAGCTGCAACATTGAGAGCTCAGGGACTTTGATTACCTGCTTGGCCATTTAAATCAAGGAGATCTAAAGAGAAATAGCAGATTTCTATGGCAGAAGAAGAGAACATAAGGAAATGAACTGAAGCTTCAATGTGTGGGGATTTACATTTATAGGAAGAAAACATTCTCTTCAGTAAGAGTTGTTAAATACCATAATTAATTGCTGATCTTTATGAGTAAAATAGAAACTTTATCTATCCAGGCAGGTATCGTGGGGTGATTTTCCTCAAGACTCTAATTGTCATGAAAACTATAGTACTACTTATATACCCCTGGCCTGCAACTGAGAAATGGTCACAAAGAGAGGGGAAAGGGACAGCCATA
The DNA here is from genome assembly GCF_047511655.1 of Castor canadensis. Classification (NCBI taxonomy): domain Eukaryota; kingdom Metazoa; phylum Chordata; class Mammalia; order Rodentia; family Castoridae; genus Castor; species Castor canadensis. The sequence goes on along the minus strand of NC_133405.1, from coordinate 15,604,305 downwards.
CCACTGCTGAGAAAGCTTAGTAGGACATACATGTAACAAGTGCCTTTGCCCTCGGAGGATCATATTAGACAAGCTTGGGGCATGTAGGTGAAGGCAGTCACATTCACTTCCCCAAATTTATATCCTTCAATTTGTGGAAAACACTTTGTAGATACAATAAATTTATTCCTAACCAAATAGGTTGTTTCAGTGGTGACAGAACATCCAGAACCAACAAAAGCATCGAGTTCTCTACAATGAGTTCCATTCAGTTTTACTCAACAATGTTTGAAAATCTTGAAGGAACAGTTGCTATTTTATAAACTGATTGGCTAACAAACATAAATGAGGCGTTTCTGTGATGAAACATTTATGGCAGACTAAAAATGTGTAAGACTCAGAGGCAAAATACCTGTAACACTGGGTTCATATCTTGCCCAGTGAACTAAGTAATCTAAATGAAAAACCAGGAGAAAATTATGGGAGGATTTGAGGCAAAAGCAGACAATCTAATTCTTCTGGAACTGAGCTGTTTAGGATATAAGGTTTCTGGAAGGAGGTGATCTAAACTCAGTCTTTCAAGAAGAGATGCACTGTTTGTAAATGAGCGGATGTGCATTGTTATTTAACATATGGGGTAGGACTCAAAAGCAGCATAAGGAATACAGGATTGATATCCTATTTGCCAACAACACTGCTACCACTAATTTCCTATCAGGAATTTTCATTTTTTTAAAGGCTCAGAGAGGTAATGGGAAAATACTTTAGTGTTCTCTCAGGATTAAGAGTCTTAATACATCTCTTTTAAGACACCAAACTACGATTAGAGTAGGAAAACTTGCTGAATTCACAGGAAATATTATTGTCCAGAATCTAAGGAGGGGATGAAGGGCAGGTTAAGGCCCACCTGAGAACTGTGCACATGCTCTAGTTGGGTTTTAAACTTTCCACTGTACTTTACTTATTTTTTGCTCAATGTGATTTCAAATCATGCTTACATTCAAGAAATGCTGTCATTATAATTGGGCAAGCAACATGGTATTATAACAGTTTCCCTAAATACAACTTGTAAGGTAGGTATTATCATTATTGTCATTTTAGACATGAGGAAAGTGAGGTCTAGAGAGATGAAGTGACCTATTTGTGGTTCCCTGGCATGTATACAGGTGCCAGTGCCAATATTTAAACTAAGGATCTGTTGCCAATACAAAATATATGTACAAGGCTTTCCTCCTTGGCACTGGGTCTGGAATCTAGGTTGCTGAACAGTGGTGCCTGGATATTGTTATTTCTTGGCTCAGGTAACTGAAAAAGATGGAATATACCATGTTCTCAATTGAATTTTATTTCTTTCTCAACAAAAATAAATTAAGAAATAAACAGAGATAACCTATACATAGTTATGGCATAGTGCATAACGCTTTTCACAATAACTTCTTAGAGTGATATTTAAATAAAACTGCTAACTTTCTCACCAAGTTTCAATTATCACAAATCTGTTGTTCTTGGGTTTCCCAGGCCTGGGAAATAGTTTGACGCTAGGATGTGGTCTTTCTTGGGTAATCTGGAACTCAGGACACTGTACAAGACCCAATGGACATTTCCCAGCCTTAATCTCCATCACTACTTAGCAAAAACAAGAAGTTAAAGTACTCCCAATTCTCTCAGTTCTTTTCACGTAGGGAAAACTGGCTTTCTACTGTGTAAGCTTTTTTTGTGCCATCTGCTTTTAGCTGCAGGAAGCTTGAGTTCAGCCAAAAGAGAGAAAAATATTACACACAGTATATTTACTTCCATGGTTGGAAGCCCATGACTATCCTTTTGCAATCAGGGGTTTCTCCAGTATCCATTCTAATTTGCTCTCACTTTTCTCTTCTGACAAACAACTAAAAGTACAATCAACTGATTGAATTTATGTAGTAACTTCTCTTACAACCATTTAAGGCCTCAAGTGATTTTAGAACTTGATTTCAAAACAGGGGCTTGGGTGCTCACATAAGAATCTCATTTTAGAGAAGGGATCTGAAGCAAGAGAAGTTCAATTATTTGACTTGGGCCATTTGTTCATTCATTCATTTGCTTACTCTTTCAAGATTTACTGAGAACTCTTTGCCAAGTATAGAGCTAATATCTGAAGGATGCCAAAGTACTAATAGCTATGATCTTTTTGAGCATTAACTTTATCTCAGGTACTAGTCTAAGTACTTTGTCTTTGTTTACTCATTTAATACACACAACAACCTTATGAGTTTACCCTCATTTTACAGATGAAGAAGCTGAGACAAAGACTGAGTGGATAATGAGTTTTGTTAGGCAGGAAGTGGTGGAGCCAGGATTCAAACTCATGTATTCTGATTTCAGATCTCATGTTCTTAAGACTATTCTAGTGCCTCTTCAATTATTGTCCTTGACCTCAGGTGGAGGAAAAAAACAGAAGTAAATAATTAAAACACAAATGTGACAAGCACTATAAATATGGTACCAAATGTCCAATGTGTTGGAGGAGCACAAAAGAAGGCACAGCTAACCCTGTAGACAGGAGAGCAGGAATTGTGTCCAGCTTCCGAAAAAAAAAAAATCTCACAAAAGATAACTTTTGGAGGAGGAGAAGGAACTGAGAAGTTACGGAACTTTAAACCTGCATCTGAACCAACTGGATTTTTCTTACCAACCTATATGGTTTCCTCTCAGCTGCAAGAACTTACAAATCTTTGGATTTTTATGTCATTACACTTTGAATCACTTGACATAAATTGGGTAATATTGTAACCCTTTCTATTCGTGTACTTTTCTGTGAAATGTTGATTGCTAGTATGGTCAGGAGGCATTCTGGGGATTGGGAGAAATCAACTGTGCTGTGTGGATATTCTGGTGGACATTTATAAGTTGTTTTTTTCCCCTTACTTATGAAACAATTGAGTTCCCTTTCCCACTGATTGCATTCAGCACATATTGTCAACACTGATGTTCAAGTATACAGTTGCTATCAATTTATGACTGCCATCAGCAGGGACCTTAGTAGAAGTAATCCCTTTAGAAAGATGGCAATCAAAATTAAAGTTACTTTGGCAGGTATGCCACAGTGAGTCAGCCTTTCTTCTCCTAAAATTACTGGGGTGAGCTTGGAGACCAGAGATTTCCACATGGACATCACTAAATAATTGTTATTTTGATGATGATAAAACTTTAAGATAACAAATGAATTAAAGAGTGCAGTGAAATAACTGCCCTAGGCAGTTAATCTCAGCCATCCCTCTATATAGTTTTCAATATTCCTAATGCATAAGGATTTGATTGCTATTTGAGAATCTTGAAACATATTAAAATCTGATTCATTGCCTTCCTTTTCCTGCCCCTAAAATTTTCTTGCCTACTTTCTTTGCCAGAATATTGGTATCATTTGATCTGAAGAAAAAATATTTAGCAGAATTGTTAAGGGAAACAACGATGCCTTATTTTATTGCATGAAGAACAAAGACAACATACCACGTTTCTATGTGTATGTGCATGCATGTGTGTATTTGTGTGTATACTCCAGGCAGGCCTCAGGCAATGCTGCTGAGCCAGAAACTTAGCCCAGATCCCCATTGTCTTTATGAGGCTGTATAGGAACTTGCTCTTCCAGACAAAGCTTTAGGTTCCATGTTTTCCTAGTTCTTCCTCTTCCTTAAAGTGGTCCCTTTCTGTCTCCCATCTCTGGCTCACTGCTTTTAAATATGACAGCTTGCTAATCAGATGCTCAGATTAGTGCCAGGTTAATGGGTATTAATATGTCTTAATCATCCCATCCCACCTTGCCTCAGTCTAATAAGAATTTATAGAGCTAATATTATACTACAAAAGAGTGGCTGTAGTGGTGACATTTGAAATGACAGAATAAACTGCTAGGGTAGATTCAGGGGAAGGAATAGCTTTAAAGAATTCCTCAATTCATACAGTAATTTATTTTTAGTTTCTTGAGGAAACTCCATACTGATTTCATAGTGGTTGCACTAATTTAAATTCCCACAGTGTGTAAAGGTCCCCCTCACCCTCTGCATTCTTGCCAGCATTGTTGTTATTTGTTTTCTTGATGATAGCCAGTCTGACTAGGGTAAGACAGAATCTCAATGTTGTTTTGATTTGCATTTTCTGTAAAGCTAAGGATTTTGAACATTTCTTCATGTAATTACTAGTCATTTGTTCTTCTTCTTTGGAGAACTATCTGTTCAATTCATTTAACCATTTATTAATTGGGTTGTTTGTTCTTCATATTAACCCCTTGTCCAACAAATAGCTGGAAAAGATTTTCTTCCATTATGGGCACTGTTAAGGGGGTAAAGAGGAGGGAGAAGGGCCAAAGGAGGGGGTGATGGTAGGGTGAATATACATGATCAAAGTACTTTATAAGCATGTATGAAAAGAGAATACTGAAACACATTAAAGACTGTAAAACCAGGGAGAATAGGGGATAAGAAAGATTAATTGAGGGGTGAATATCATCAAAGTACATTATATGTATATATGGAAAATCACAATAAACGTCATTGCTCAATTAAAAAATAATTTAAAAAATAAAAAGAATTCCTCAATGCAAAACTCCCCTGTCAGTTCATACTACTGGCTGTATGAATGTGTTCTCATGTGAATAGGCACACAACGTTGCATTGCGATTTTCTACTATTACAGCATAAATTAATGTCAGAAAAGCTCATTTAGCTCTTCTTCAGTCCTCGTCCTTCATAGCTAAGATACTTGAAAAAAAATTGTCTTAACCAGCAACCCCTATGTCCTTATTTTACAGTCACCAACCACTCTGCTTTTATTATATATTCTTAGTGATTCCTCTATATAGATTTCAATATTCTTACTGGCAAGAGATAACCAGCATTTGCTTGACATTTGAATATATTGAAAACATACTTAAAAATCTTCCTACTCATTGCATTTCTCTTTGTGTACCTGTGTACTCAATTGTTTTTCTTCATTTTTGGAAACTTCGACTATTCTTCTTCTGAAACTTCTATTAAGTGTATGTTAAACTTCCTTCTGTCACTGTGATTCCTTACTTCGCTTTCTTAGTTCCATTCTTCATCTTTCTTTGCAGAATCTGTAGGCTTCACTGATTCCCTTGTTTAGGAAAATTTAGTTTATTGTTCCATTTTATTTCATTGACGTACACAATATACTACATCATACATTATACACTAATACTTTATATGTGAAATATTATAAAACCATATATACATGTATATATTTATACAATGTCATATTTATACTTTATAGATTCTAATTCTTTGTTTATCCCATTGAACATTTTTTTGAGACAGAGTTTTACTATGTATCCCAGGCTGGTCTCAAACTTGCAAACTTTCTGCCTCTTCCTCCCAAGGGATGGGATTACAGGCATGCATCACCACAGCCAGGCACATTGAACATTTTGGTAATACTTATGCTACAGTATCCTTCATATTGCCTTATTTCTGGAATACTATTCTGTTTATTATCACTGCCGACTCACCCTGATGTGGTTAGTTCTCTCTTTGCTCTATACACATGACCATGGATGTGCTTTCAGCAAGGGAGTCATTTTCTACTGGATAGTAGTTACTTATCTCTATGGTTTTGTGTCTTCATCTACCAGCACTCTTTGTATTTGACTGGTTCTAGATCAGTTTTTTTTTTAATTTCCCAGCACGTTGTTACAAATTCAGATGTGGGCTCCAATTTCTTATACTCTCGGCTCACTTATATTCTGTGTTCCTGGGCCTTGGGCCCTGATTTACCATTATCTAGATAGGTTTTCTTGGTTTCTGATTTTATGTGGGGAAACTTGGGCTCTAAATCAGGGCCACGGCTCCAATTTAAGCCCCAAGGTATGGATGTGTGTGTATATATGTGTGCTATACATACACACATCCCATTCTGCTACTTTAATGGCTGTTTAGCTTTCAGTACTTTCTTTGTTTCTGTTACCTGGAGCTCTTTCCCTTTTTGCTATTGAATTCCTTGTGTATTGTTAAGATGCAAGGTAATATTTTATCCACTATTTCTGTGATGTTGTGAAAGAACAGGTAAGCAAAAGTTCAACATAGAGCTAGATGTCCCCATTCCCTCTTTACCTCTACCATGGAACCAAATTACTATGATTATCAGCAACATTTTAAAATCCAATACTGGCCCTTTATCATCACATTATACAAACTTTCATCAGCATTTGATGTTATTGACCATTGTTTTCTTTTTAAAATATACATATATATTATTTTTAAGGGACATAATAATTATACATTTTTGATACATAAGTCTTCTATTGGTTTCCCTAAGACCGTTCTCCCTTGGTTTTCCTCATGTCTATATTTGACTATGCATCTACCTGTGTTTCTAGTCACTTTTCCTCTTACTGACCATTTCAATCCTCTAGGATTCTGTACTAGAACCCTTAATTTTCTCCCCCAGGCTTTCTTTCTAGGTATTTGTTCTATTGATTTCATTCATCTATTATATGTTCCTTGAGCATCTACTATGGGCCAGGCAGAGTTGTGGGTATTGAGGTGAAGTAGGGAGATTCATGTGATCCTGCTCACATGGAAATCACAGCCTAATGAAGAGTCAGAAAACATACAAATGTAGTTATAAATTGTGATCACTGTTATAAAACAGCAGGGCAAAATTCTATTCGAGAATAATATAGAAGAAATTGTGATCAGAAAGTCAGGGAAAGCCTCTAAAAGGAGATAACATTTTTACTGACTCTTAAATTTTGATAGACGCAGACACATGAATAATTCAGGAATAAAACACAGCTCCAAAATTCTCCACTGCTTTCACTAGTTCAGATGACTTCTCTGAGTTCAACATATGGATAGTTCTACCCAAGCCAGACACTTGAACTTTTCTCTTTTCTCCTACCCTGTATCCAAGGGAGAGCAACTACTGTAGGTAATACTTTTTTAAAAGCTCTTTGAAGTTCCTGTTTTTATGACTTAACCCATTCCTATTTCATTTCTTGCCTGAATTTCATCACAGCCTCCTGTTTTCTCTGCCTCCTCTCTTGCCAGTGATCAAACTACTCTATTCACAGCAACAATTCTAACCTAACAATGTGATCATACTATGCCTTATTAAGAAAGAAGACTTCAGTGGCTCTCCATCATGTACAATCCTTCCATTCTCTGGCTCAAGATTTCCTTGTCACATTTATTTCCTGACTCTTTCTCTGACACACTGTGTTTCACATACACCAAAGTACTTCTTTTCCCCAAATCATGTCCCTCCCACCCTTTAGCTGCTCTAATTATTATACCCTTGAAAATTCAATTCCCTACTACTCAGAAAAGACTTCACAGTCGATCTCAGGTATTCTCTCCTCTGGGAAACCTTCCCAACAATCCCCATGTAAAGTCACAGTTTCATAGGCCTCATGTATAGTAGCTGTTATGATACTTATTAAATTAATTTCTATTTGTCATTCCCACTAAGCAATGAGCTCCCTGAGGCAGGAACTGGGACCTCACCTCATCTCTACGTCCCTGCATATAGACAGAGTAGGGACTCAATTAATAATAGTTTCAAATTAATTCTTGAAAGAACATAGGAGGAATTTGAAGCAATGAAATGCAGGACAGGTCCATTTTGGTAGAATAGATTCGTGTGCAATATGTATCAGAGCCTGTAGAATTTAGGCCATGTTCTAATTATAAATGTATAGAAGAAATATTCAAGCATTAAATTATAAAGCAGGGGGTTACCAGCTGCTTGTAAAGGGCAAATGAAATCAGGTTAGTAGTTATATTCGCTCATATTTTAGCTATATTTTGTTATTAAAAGCACCCAGCACTTTAAGGTTTGATAAAGCCCTTTTACAATCTTTTTTGGCTTGGTGCGCATGAGAATTAGTGAGATAGCCTATGTAAATTTCAACTGATTCCATTTTATAAACCAGAAAATGGTCTCACCAAAACACCTACATCATACAACTCATTTATGTATTAATCAATAGGCCCTAACTCCTTCCAAAGTGGAACTGCAGTGGCCTTCAGAAAGGTGCACAAGAAAACAAAACTGGAACACAAAGAAAAAGACATTGGAGTGAAGGAATAAGAATCAGTAGAGAAGGCCAGTAATGTTTCAAATCCAAGGTTTCTGACTCCTCGAGAATCTCTCTGCCTTTCCGCCCCATTAGGCTGCCTCCAAAAGCCTGTAAGCCACTGAGTGGTGGCTGGCAGAAGTTTTGTTGACAATTTTTAAAAAGCAGCAACAGTAATTTTGACCTCACAAAGCAAGTAGCCCAGCATCTATTTGAATAATCTCCCATCAAGGTAATCACCGAATATTAAATCCAAATTTGAATTACTGTAACTATTGTGAATGGATCAGAAACCTAACCAACCAATAGACAGTGGCAAGGTGAAATGAGCTGAGACCACAAAGAAAATTGGCCCATGAGATGACAGAAACCAGGGCTTGTTTTTCAGCGCTACATATATATAGTAAAAGAGGTGACTCTGTTTCTGAGGTAAACTAATTCACTTGTGATCACATAACATTCTACAGATATCCACCTGCTTCCAGATTTTGATGAGTTTAAACAATAATATGGCTTTACTTGGATCTTTTGCTTCAACAAGAATCACAGTTGCCATGTTCCTAAGGGTTGTACTGAAATTGAAAATGATAATACCTATAAAGCCTCTTCAATGCTGACATTTCTGAGTCCTTTTTTTAACAAGAACAAAATTAGAAAATATAACCTTTTTTGTCCTACAGTTTCTTCACAGGGTATGAAAATTGAAAACTAATCTATATTCCAGAATCATGACCAACTATTAGGAGTAATAATAATAGTAATGATAACAGTGATAATAATAATAGCAACTGACATTGTCCAAGCATTTATACTGGGTCACGAACTGTTCTAACTTGAATGTTAAATTATTCAAGTCTTACAACAACCCTATGGAGTAGGAACTATTATCTTCATCTTATAGATGAAGAAAATGAGGCACAGTAAAATTATGTGATGAACAATGGAATTAAAATCCTAACACAATCCTGCTATACAGATATGCAAACAATCATAAATTACAGCTATTTGATAAGCTATATGGATTGTTTATTTTATGGGTTATTTCTTACTTCTTGTTTTTCTACTTATGTCATGACTGATTAATATATCAATAGTAGATGCTCAAGGAAGCATCTAAATTTATAGAAAGTTGTGTGAATTTTTTTCAAAAAGTGGAGTACTTTCCCTGTCCTCAGGGGTTTTTTTCTTTATGTTTATCACTATGATTTCTATTATCTTTTTTAGATTTGAAATCACTTCTTCACATGCATACAGCTCAATTCCATGACCCAGAGGCTAGTCTGCACATTTGATTGACTAGAAGGGGTATTTGCTAAACCCTGCCAAACTCTCCTATCTACTATCATGATGAATCTCACCAATTGGGGAGATACAGAATTCATAAATGTTAGGAACTGATCCTTTCAGGTTGTTCAAAACTTCATTTCTGTTCAGCAACAGGTTTACTCAAGAAAAAAAAAGTGAACAGAGAAATAAAGTGTAATCTTTTAAGAATTTAGTTAATAAGAATGGGAAGTTAGAATTCACTGCTATCAAGAAAAATAAAGAATAATGCAATATAACATAAATGGTAATTCCCCCTGTGTTCAGGGGTTGACGGCAACTATCATTAGCTGAAAGATTTTTCTGTGTCTGATAGTGTGCTAGGTGCTTCCTTATGTGTTATTTTATGTAATTTTCACAACAAGGTTTTTTATAAGTTAAGGAAATTAATGCCTTGAGAAATGGAGTAGTCATATACCTAAACTGACACAGCTAAGAAGCAATACTAGGACCACTTGAGTGTATGTAACAATTTTCCATATCATCAGCCTGAGACTACATATGGAGTATACTTTCCACCTATTGTATTCATTCTCTGGAAGACAGAAATAGGTTCAATGAAGAGAAATAGCAAGGGACCAGATTAGAGTTAATTTTGATGAAACCATTTCTAACAATAGAGACTGTCCAAGAGTAGGTGACATGGACTTGTCTTGGGAAATAATCAATGTATCATCACTGGAGACATTCACAGAGGAATTGGTTGAGGATTTACACAAATTTGTGACAATGCTGATCAGATGTTGTGGAAAGGATTCTTGAATTTAGTAGATGACTGAATCATATCCTCATGGATCCCTTTATCAAAGTCCCTAAACAAAGACCACCAAAGAAACCTGTCAGTCATACAAAGCTGAGTAGGTGTAGCATGTTGAGTAAGAGAATATTCCCTCAGACAGTGTATCAGTAGCAATTCAAAAGAGAGGAGTTGGCAAAGAGTACTGAGAGGGTTTTAGAGGCTGGAGTTGGTTACACAGTACTTTTAGGACAGAAGTTTGTAGCTCTTACAAATTCAGGCCAGAATTTGTAATTTAAGTGAGTTGCTTGAATAGTCAGTGATCTTATCTTTGGGACACATGGAGTTACTATTAAAATGGTCTGAGCTAAAAAAATAATAAAATTGAAAGAGCTGTCACAGACCAGAGAAGACTAAGGAGACCTAAGGACTAAATGGAATATGCCATCCTGGATTGAATCCTGGAACAGAATAGGGTGTTAGTGGAAAATCTGGTGAAATCTGAATAAAGTTTGTGGTTTATTTGATAGTAATGTACTGGTGTAGGTTTCTTAGTTTGGACAAATGTATTGCAATATATATTGACTTTAGAGAAAACTGGGTACATGGGAATTCACTGTACTATTTTTTACAATGTTTCTCTAAATCTAAAACTATTTAAAAATGCTTAATTTTATTAAAACATTTTGAGGTCCCTCTGTCCTGGACATTGTAGATTGCTTCAACTGATTTATTTTATTAGTAATAGTCTTATATGTGTTACGAACTGTGGCTTGCTTCATTTCTTCTCCTGATGGAAACTACCTCAGATGTCATCTAGTCTAAACAGTTTCTATGAAGAAAAAAGTAATGAGGTTTTATGGCTTAGAGAAAATGTATTTAACATAAGACTCATTTTTCATTCATTCATGTTATCCTACTTTTACAATTTTCTGAGTCAAAAGGACTATCTTGAGTACACAAGTAATACTGTATCAACAAGTCTGCAGGGAGAGGATACTCACCCTTTGTCACTGCTCATAGAAAAGCAAAAAGTCAAGACTAGTGAAGCCCATGATGTTATGTACCAGGGGGCACAACTCATTGGATCTAACAACTGGTGCACAAAAGAACCAAAGAAGAACAAGTTCTTTATGTCTCATTGAATCAGAAACTGCACTTTTATTTATTTTTTTTTGGTGGTACTGGGCTTTGAATTCAAGGCTTTGTGCTTGTGAGACAGGTGCTCTACCACTTGAGCCATGCCTCCAGCCATTTTTGCTCTGATTATTTTGCACATAGTGTCTTGCTTTTTGTCCAGGCCAGATGTGCCCCTATTCCCGTATTTTAGCTGGGATGACATGCACATGCCACCATGCTCAGCTTTTTTCTGTTGATATGGGGTGTCACAAACTTTTTTGTCGAGGCTGACTTGGATCTGTGATCCTCTCCATCTCAGCTCCCTGCATACCTTGTAATGATAGGCATGTGCCAGTGTGCCCAGCTATTGGTTGAGATGGTCTTCTGATCCTGCCCAGGCTGGTCTTGAATGATGATTCTCCCCATCTCAGTCTCCCAAGTAGGATTTCAGGCATGAACTACTGGCATGAGACTTACACCTTTATTTTTGCTAAGTAATGCCATGAGATTTCTCAGCATAAAGACTGCCAGCAATACAAACCATGAATTTCAAGTCTTTACCTCATAAGAGGAGCTGGCTACAGATGGTGTTCATGATTTTAGTAGATGAGTGCCATTTAGGCCAAAGAGTTCTGACAATACAATGGCTTATCTGCTAATTGGGGGTATTTTGCATATATTTCTACTGATAGTTACTTTTATGTGCTCAAGAAGCTTGATATTCTTTCTGCCAAGGCCCCTGAAAAAATATTGATATGATTGGTAATGGACAAAGCCTGACTTCATGTTGGCAAAAGCAAGGTCTGGCATTATGACAAGGCCATGTTTGTTATGGGTTTGCACATGATAATCAGGAACAGTATTTAGTCATATTCAAAGTAAATTATTTCCTCTTCTCAAACTATGGGTTTGGTAGAATAATGGAAATAAACCTCTTGAGTTTGAGTCTCAGTTCTCCTTTTACCTTGGACTTTACAGAAGCTCTAGCTCTATTCTGGGCTTCTGTTCCACATATATAATGACAGACATAAATTAGATGACCTCCATGGCCTATGAACATGAACCTTCATGTAATCAGCCTGCCACTAATCAGAAAGATAATGGTTATGGAAGCTTATCACATAGCTATGGAACTATCTGTCCATCATATTCAGTTTCTCCATTAAATTGAAAAAGTCATGAAGCACATGAATGCTGAAGCCCCAGAATAAGATTTTTACTTAGAGTGGAAGACACCGGACTATATGGAGAAGTGGTTAGGAGCATGGACTTTGTAGGTTGGCAATTTAGGTGGGAATCTTGATTTAGTAGCAAGTAAGATATGTGACCTTAGAATACCCTTCATTATAAAATGAAAATAACTATGGCATCTACCTCATAAGACAATTATAAAATATATGGAAAGAGTTTAGTATGAACTTGGCATGTAGTACAGCTATAAGACACTCTAGCTGCAGCTGAGCATGGTAGCACATGCTAGTGCTCAGAAGTGGAGGTGGGAGGACTGTGTCTGAAGCCATCCTGGGCTATGCAGCAAGACCCTGTCTCCAAAAACCAAAGGCCAAGGAAATAGCTCAGTGGTGGAGTATTTGCCTAGCATGTGCAAGGCTCTGAGTTCCATCACCAACAAACAAAGAGAGAGAGAGAAAGATTGTAGCTGCTTCTTATGTTATTTTTCTTAATGATAGATGGTGTTAGAGCATAGATATCTTGACAAAAACAGTCAGAACCTCCTATTTACTATAGACCAACTAAAATGACTGATATACAGTTGAGACCCTCCAATGGTCTCCCATCTCCTCAGCTTGCCCTGGTCTTGGTTTTCTAGAATGGAAAAATAATAACAAATAGACATACTATACTCATTCTATCTGTTAAATATTTGTCCTCGATGCATTAGATACTCTAATCCTGCTGATGAAGTCAGTGCTGTTATTATCGCTAAATTTTGGATGATAAAACTGAGGTACAAGAACATTAAATACCTTGCCTAAAAAGGAGATATGAAAGCCAAGATTTGGATCCAAACCGACTGGCTGAGGAGTCCGTTCTTTTAATATTTTGCTTTCCTGTATTTGCTATAAGTACCTACTAAGTGCCAATCTTATTACAAACATATTGTTAATGCTTACAACACTCTTCCAAGGTAGGTATGTTTGTTTCAAATGTTAAAGATATTTAAGTGACACTCAGAAGAACTAAGCAATTTCTTGCATTTCCTCTATGTTGTTGGGGATGTGAAGAAAGGGGAACCATTATACTGATGCTAAGAATGTAAATTAGTAAAGAGAATATTTAAAACAGTATGCAAGTTCTTAAACAAACTGAAAATAGAACAATTCCACTTGGGTATATATTCAAAAGAAGTTAAATCAACATATCAAAGAGAAACCTGCATTCCCATGTTTGTTGCACAATATGAACTCATCTGAGATGTGAAATAATGAGTGGATAAAAATCATATATCTACACATATATAAGTACATATATATATATATAGGGGGGAGAGAGAGAGAGAGAATGGGATATTTTTCAGTCGCAAAAGGGATGACATCTGTCATCTGCAGCAACATACATGGGACTGGGAGACATTATGTTAAGTGAAATAAGTTAGGCACAGAAATACAAAGTATAACCTGTTCTCACTCATGTGTGGAAGCCAAAATAGTTGATTCCATAGAAGTAGAGACAGAAGTCATCAGAGACTGGGAAGAGGAGAGGGAAGAGGAGATGAAGAGAATGGATAAGGGATACCAAAATACAGTTAGAATGTAGGGAAGTAGTTCTAATATTTTATAATGCAGCAAGGTAACTATAGTCAACAAAAATTAATGATACACCTCAAACTATTTCAGAAGTTTCCTAACCTATAAAAAGATAATATTTGAAGGGACAGAAATGCTAATTACCTTGATTTGATCATTACACATTATATATATATACATATATAAATATATATATAATATTGTACCCCATAAATGAGTATAGGTATTATATGTCAATTAAAATTAAAAAAGACTAACTTGCCCAACATCACAGAGCTAGGGAGTGCTATATTCTGTCCTGTGTTCTATCCACTCTACTGTACTGACTTGTCACAAGAATGAGATCCATTTTTTTTAACTCAGAGGCTTTACAGTGGAAAATAAGGCAAATTTTGCTCAGTGTCAAGTTTCTAGAAAGGTTAGATTACTGCAACGTACACAATCTCTATGGGAAATGTACATAGTACCCCTATTAATGAGGTGCAGAAAGCAACAACCTTTATTAAAGCCTCTCTATTGTCAGTTTAGATCTACCCCGCAGGATTGGGGAGAGTTGTAGATCTCCCCAACAAGGTTTTATTTTATATATATATATATATATATATATAGAGAGAGAGAGAGAGAGAGAGAGAGAGAGAGACAGAAGCAGAGAAAGAGACAGCACATTAAGAAAGCTATCCTATGTCCTATGAAATTCAAATTTGTTCGACCTTCTTGAGAATGAATCTTAAGTGAGCAAAATAACATTCTGACTAAAGCCCATAATCACATCACCTTTTACATGATTAAATACAATGAGATGCATGGAGGAAATAGCTGGAAAAAATTCATCCTATTTAATTCTACGGGAGAACAGTTCTTCTAGATTTACCCAAGAACTGCATAGGATATTAAGAGGCCAATACATTTTTATATTCTTCTCAAAAATACTTAGTAAAAATGTAGAATTGAGCTAATGATTAATAGTTACTTGTCCTTAAAGTAGATACTGAAGTATGGCCCACAAAATACCATTACAAAAGAATGCTCTAAAAGGCATTCTTATGAAAAACAAAGGTTTGAAAATATATAATACTAATAATTTTATGTCTTTCCCATTGTATATAGCTTTTTCATAGAAGTCTTTATTTTAATTTTGAAAAAAATGTCTCCCAAGTTTAACAAGGTCAGAATGCTAAATATAGAAAAGACAGATGGGAAAACTTATATTTTAACAGTGACTTTTACTCACCCAGTATTTTAATATTATACTGTCCTTTCCAAACCTACAGTTAGCAAAAGCTGAAGAAAAATGTGTGAATTCCTACTCTTCTCAGAATCCTTATATGCAGTAAAATATGAACACATTTATATTAAATCAAAGCATTTTATGAACCATAATCCATCATGAAATGGCTTATTTGCTTACATTCCACTCTAAGCTGATATATATTTTTTGCACCTTTCCTGTTTTGGCTCTATGGGTTATAATTTCAGGTTCTCCAAAGTTTCAGAGTGCAGTATATCTACCAGCTAGCATTTAAACACGGGTAGACAGAGACAACTTTTCTCACTTCCTCCACTACCAAATACTTCATCCCTGGGCCACAGCCCCTTGAATTATTAATGACCATTTATTTCAAATATACCATAGACAAACTCTGACATCCAAATTGGAGACTGGGTGTAACCAAAGCACATATCTAATTATAGCTTAGTCAAATATGCACAGAATTTGGGGATATTATGTAGTTGGTGGACATTTTATTAACATTATATTGAGTTCTCTTCTCAATATTAGTACTCAAGGATAAATCTAAGATATAATGGTAAATGAAACTCAGAAAGTATCAATTAGAATGCTATCATATTCTAGGCTTTCAAAGAGTAGGAGACATAAGTTCCCTGTATATTCTGGTTATCAGTCCTTTGTCTGATGTATAATTGGCAAATATTTTCTCCCACTCTGTGGGTGTTCTCTTCAGTTTAGAGACCATTTCTTTTGATGAACAGAAGCTTTTTAGTTTTATGAGGTCCCATTTATCTATGCTATCTCTTAGTTGCTGTGCTGCTGGGGTTTCATTGAGAAAGTTCTTACCTATACCTACTAACTCCAGAGTATTTCCTACTCTTTCTTGTATCAACTTAAGAGTTTGGGGTCTGATATTAAGATCCTTGATCCATTTTGAGTTAATCTTGGTATAGGGTGATATACATGGATCTAGTTTCAGTTTTTTGCAGACTGCTAACCAGTTTTCCCAGCAGTTTTTGTTAAAGAGGCTGCTATTTCTCCATCGTATATTTTTAGCTCCTTTGTCAAAGATAAGTTGCTCATAGTTGTGTGGCTTCATATCTGGATCCTCTATTCTGTTCCACTGGTCTTCATGTCTGTTTTTGTGCCAGTACCATGCTGTTTTTATTGTTATTGCTTTGTAATATAGTTTGAAGTCAGGTATTGTAATACCTCCGGCATTGTTCTTTTGACTGAGTATTGCCTTGGCTATTCGTGGCCTCTTGTTTTTCCATATAAATTTAACAGTAGATTTTTCAATCTCTTTGATGAATGTCATTGGAATTTTGATGGGAATTGCATTAAACATGTAGATTACTTTGGGGAGCATCAGACAAAGGACTGATAACCAGAATATACAGGGAACTTAAAAAACTAAATTCTCCCAAAACTAATGAACCAATAAAGAAATGGGCATGTGAACTAAACAGAACTTTCTCAAAAGAAGAAATTCAAATGGCCAGAAAACACATGAAAAAATGCTCACCATCTCTAACCATAAAGGAAATGCAAATTAAAACCACACTAAGATTCCACCTCACCCCTGTTAGAATAGCCATCATCAGCAACACCACCAACAACAGGTGTTGGCGAGGATGCGGGGAAAAAGGAACCCTCTTACACTGTTGGTGGGAATGTAGACTAGTACAACCACTCTGGAAAAAAATTTGGAGGCTACTTAAAAAGCTGGACATCGATCTACCATTTGATCCAGCAATACCACTCTTGGGGATATACCCAAAAGACTGTTACTCCAGAGGCACCTGCACATCCATGTTCATTGCGGCACTATTCACAATAGCCAAGTTATGGAAACAGCCAAGATGCCCCACCACTGACGAATGGATTAAGAAAATGTGGTATCTATACACAATGGAATTTTATGCAGCCATGAAGAAGAACGAAATGTTATCATTCGCTGGTAAATGGATGGAATTGGAGAACATCATTCTGAGTGAGGTTAGCCTGGCTCAAAAAACCAAAAATCGTATGTTCTCCCTCATATGTGGACATTAGATCAAGGGCAAACACAATAAGGGGATTGGACTATGAGCACATGATAAAAGCGAGAGCACACAAGGGAGGGGTGAGGATAGGTAAGACACCTAAAAAACTAGCTAGCATTTGTTGCCCTTAATGCAGAGAAACTAAAGCAGATACCTTAAAGCAACTGAGGCCAATAGGAAAAGGGGACCAGGAACTAGAGAAAAGGTTAGACCAAAAAGAATTAACCTAGAAGGTAACACCCACGCACAGGAAATCAATGTGAGTCAATGCCCTGTATAGCTATCTTTATCTCAACCAGCAAAACCCCTTGTTCCTTCCTATTATTGCTTATACTCTCTCTACAACAAAATTAGAGATAAGGGCAAAATAGTTTCTGCTGGGTATTGAGGGGGGGAGCGGGAGGGGGTGGAGTGGGTGGTAAGGGAGGGGGTGGGGGCAGGGGGGAGAAATAAACCAAGCCTTGTATGCACATATGAATAATAAAAGAAAAATGAAAAAAAAAAGAAAAAAAAAGAGTAGGAGACAAGGGTCATTAAATTGGGGGAGAGGAAGGAAAGCTGAGAGACCTTTCCAAGTCCTAGGTACATAGGACAGGGAATGTAGGGATAATAATAGAGAGAAAATACACAGGCTTTGATTACCTTTACTACACTGAAAACCACCCAGTGGTCCTCTACTATTGTGAGGGGCAAGAGATATAAGAAAGCAAGCCAAGCCCCGTCTTGTTAGGGTTCTGGCACATTAAGCCTGCACAAGTATGAGGTTAAGGAATAAGAACAGAGACAAATCTTCCAGGCACTCAGATAGAAAAGCTCAACTAACATAAGGTTGTGATCCTGCTCTTAAATACTGTGAAACTTGTGGAGAACTGAATGTAATTAAAGCAACAATAAAGTTTAGCTCCATCTCAGTCTAACAGTAGCTGGATCCTAAACAAAAAACTAATGGCATAATAGAAACAAAGATATTTCTATGTCAGCACATTGATATAACTTACCTCAGGTTCTGTTCTTTTACACTTTGTGACTTGTATTCAAACAGAAATTAGATAAATAACAATCTAAAAAGGACCACTAAAGGAAGAAAAGATGAAACATTCTCAAAAGACAAAAGTAAATAGAACCATTTCTAGAGATGGCCTAAATCAGGGAATTATCAAATAGAGACTTTAGAATAACATGATAAATATTTTAAAAGATTTGGTTGATAACAACGCATGAATTGATGTATAATTTCAGCATTGAAATAAAGGCTACAAATAGAGAAAAATGGAAAAGCTAGAAAAGAAATATAGAATACTACAGATGTTGAACTCTTTAAAAGAACTGATCAGATGACTGCATATATCAGAAAAAGGAATTTATGACTTGAGTACAGTCTAAAAGAGAGTATCCAAGAAGCAACAAAATGAAATAAAACAGTAAAAATCTGAAACGGAGCATCTGGTATCTCTAAGACAATAGCAAACTCTCTACCATGTGATTATATGGAGTCTTAGGAGGAGAAAAGAATCAGGCAGTAGAAATATATGAGGGGACAATGATCAATAATTTTTCAAAATTTGTGAAAGACAACATATTATTTACGAATCTCAGAAAATCCAAAGAAGGAGTAATAAACAACAAAACAAGTACGTATGTTATAGTCAAACTACTAAAACAAAGGGAAAGGGAAAAATCTTAAAAGAATCTACAGAAGAAAAGAAACTATAGAAAGTGGAACAATAACTTCATTGAAAAAATGAAGAACACAAGACAATGGAGAATTTCGTCTTTAAAGAATTGAAAGAAAAACAAAATATGTCAAACCTGAATTACATATCTAGCAAAAAGTATTTATCAAAGATGAAGGTCAAAAAAACCACATTTTAAAGGAGAAATATAGGCCAATCTCCAAAATGAACATTGATACAAAAATACTCAACAAAATAATGGCAAGCAGAATTCAACAACACATCAAAAAGATTGTTCACCACAACCAAGTAGGCTGCATCCCAGGAATGCAGGGGTGATTCAACATATGAAAATCAATAAACGTAATAAACCACATTAACAGAAGCAAAGACAAAAACCACTTCATCATCTCAATAGATGCAGAAAAAGCCTTTGATAAGATCCAACACCATTTCATGATAAAAGCTCTAAGAAAACTAAGAATAGAAGGAAAGTACCTCAACATTATAAAAGCTATATATGACACACCTATAGCCAGCATTATACTTAATGGAGAAAAACTGAAACCATTCCCTCTAAAATCAGGAACCAGATAAGGATGCCCACTATCTTGACTCAACATAGTACTGGAATTCCTAGCCAGAGCAATTAGGCAAGAAGAAGGAATAAAAGGAATACAAATAGGTAAAGAAACTGTCAAAATATCCCTATTTGCAGATGACATGGTCCTATACCTTAAAGATCCAAAAAACTCTACTCAGAAGCTTCTAGACATCATCAATAGCTATAGCAAGGTAGCAGGATATAAAATCAACATAGAAAAATCATTAGCATTTCTATATACTAACAATGAGCAAACTGAAAAAGAATGTATGAAAACAATTCCATTTACAATAGCCTCACAAAAATCAAATATCTAGGTGTAAACTTAACAAAAGATGTGAATGACCTCTACAAGGAAAACTATAAACTTCTGAAGAAAGAGACTGAGGAAGACTATAGAAAGTGGAGAGATCTCCCATGCTCATGGATTGGTAGAATCAACATAGTAAAAATGTCTATACTCCCAAAAGCAATCTACATGTTTAATGCAATTCCCATCAAAATTCCAATGACATTCAGTAAAGAGGTTGAAAAATCTACCATTAAATTTATATGGAAACACAAGAGGCCACAAATAGCCAAGGCAATACTCAGTCAAAAGAACAATGCGGGAGGTATCACGATATCCGACTTCAAACTATATTACAAAGCAATAACAATAAAAACAGCATGAACTGGCACAAAAACAGACATGAAGACCAGTGGAACAGAATAGAGGACCCAGATATGAAGCCACACAACTATAACCAACTTGTCTTTGACAAAGGAGCTAAAAATATACAATGGAGAAATAGCAGCATCTTCAACAAAAACTGCTGGGGAAAATGGTTAACAGTCTGCAAAAAATTGAAACTAGATTCATGTATATCACCCTATAACAATATTAACTCAAAATGGATCAAGGATCTTAATATCAGACCACAAACTCTAAAGTTGATACAGGAAAGAGTAGGAAATACTCTGGAGTTAGTAGGTACAGGTAAGAACTTTCTCAACGAAACCCCAGCAGCACAGCAACTAAGAAATAGCATAGATAAATGGGACCTCATAAAACTAAAAAGCTTCTGTTCATCAAAAGAAATGGCCTCTAAACTGAAGAGAACAGCCACAGAGTGGGAGAAAATATTTGCCAGCTACACATCAGACAAAGGACAGATAACCAGAATATATAGGGAACTTAAAAAACTAAATTCTCCCAACACTAACGAACCAATAAAGAAATGGGCAAGTGAACTAAACAGAACTTTCTCAAAAGAAGAAATTCAAATGGCCAAAAAACACATGAAAAAATGCTCACCATCTCTAGCAATAAAGGAAATGCAAATTAAAACCACCCTAAAATTGTACCTCACCCCTGTTAGAATAGCCATCATTAGCAACACCACCACCAACAGGTGCTGACTAAGATTCGGGGAAAAAGGAACCCTCTTACACTGTTGGTGGGAATGTAAACTAGTACAACCACTCTGGAAAAAAATTTGGAGGCTACTTAAAAAGCTAAGCATTGATCTACCATTTGATCCAGCAATACCACTCTTGGGGATATACCCAAAAGACTGTGACACAGATTACTACAGAGGCACCTGCACACCCATGTTTATTGCAGCATTATTCACAATAGCCAAGTTATGGAAACAGCCAAGATGCCCCACCACTGACGAATGGATTAAGAAAATGTGGTATCTATACACAATGGAATTTTATGCAGCCATGAAGAAGAACGAAATGTTATCATTCGCTGGTAAATGGATGGAATTGGAGAACATCATTCTGAGTGAGGTTAGCCTGGCCCAAAAGACAAAAAATCATATGTTCACCCTCATATGCGGACATTAGATCAAGGTCAAACACAACAAAGTGATTGGACTTTGATCAGATGATAAAGCGAGAGCACACAGGGAGGTATGAGGATAGGTAAGACACCTAAAAAATTAGCTAGCATTTGTTGCTCTCAATGCAGAGAAACTAAAGCAGATACCTTAAAAGCAACTGAGGCCAATAGAAGAAGGGGACCAGGAACTAGAGAAAAGGTGAGATCAAAAAGAATTAACCTAGAAGGTAACACACACGTACAGGAAATTAATGTGAGTTAACTCCCTGTATAACTATCCTTATCTCAACTAGCAAAAACCCTTGTTCCTTCCTATTATTGCTTATACTCTCTCTTCAACAAAATTAGAGATAAGGGCAAAATAGTTTCTGCCAGGTATTGAGGGAGTGGGGGGGAGAGGGAGGGGGTGGAGTGGGTGGTAAGGGAGGGGGTGAGGGCAGGGGGGAGAAATGACCCAAGCCTTGTATGCACATATGAATAATAAAACGATAAAAAAACATTTTAAAGAAAAAAGAAGCTGAAAGAATTTTTCTAGGGCAAATATGTTTTACAAGAAATGTGCGAAAAGTTTTTTAAAGTGAAAGGGAATTATATTACATAGAAATCCAATTCTTCAGGAAGAAATGAAAAACACCAGGAGTAAATAAAGTCTCAAATATAAAGGATCTTCATTTAAAAACTATCTGTATGTATGTATGTAGGAATCACATGAAAGACTATTATTATAGCAAACATAATAAAAATGTTAAGAAAGGGGATAATAGCAAAAACAGAATAAAGACTATTATTATAGCAAACATAATAAAAATGTTAAGAAAGGGGATAATAGCACACACAGAATAAAATATATGAGAAAATAATCACATAGGTTGTGAGTAGGATAATTAGAGTAATAATGTAAATATTTTACTTTGTGAAGTAATACAATATGCATTGAAAGTAGCAGAAGTGATTTAAAGATGCATATTGTGCACTTGAGAAATTGTTAAAATAACACAAAGAAGGCAGTACAAAAAATAATGTTTGATTCATCTCAAAGATGCTAGAGGAGATGAACACACAGACATTTTTATCAACGGAACAAACAGAACTCAAACTCCGGAATCCAATATTTATATCCAACATATCAATAATTATGATAAATATGTACAGATTAAAGAATCAAACAAAAGACAGAATCTGGAAACTGTAATGAAAAGAGAGTTCAATTACACGTTTACAAAAACACACTCTAAATATAAAGACATAAAGGGATGAAAGTGAAAAGATGAACAACATACACATCACAAATACTGAACCAAAACAAAGATCGTATGGCTATACTAAATGTCAGATTAGGTGGACTTCATGATAAAGAATAGTATTAGAGATCGTGAGGCAAATTTTAATTATAAAATGCTCAAATTTACCAAGACAAATTCTCATTTGTGTTTGTGCCTAGTAACAATGTTAGTGTGTAGTTAAAGCAAAATTTGATAGCACTCAAAGGAAACATTTGATAAATTTCAATAATCCTTGAAGAACTGACAGTATATAGATAAAAAATCAGACTGTAAAATTAAATAATACTATCCATCAGTTTCACTTGATATAAATTTATAAAGTTGTGAAAAAACATATTTATCACATGCACATAGAATATTGATCAAATCAACTGTTCACCGAACCATCATGAAAGTGTAAATAAATTTCTCAGGATTAAAACCTAATAGAATATGTGATCTGACTGCAAAAATACTAAGCTTGAAATCAACATAACGAAGATAAACCATATCTCTCAAAAATGGAAATCAAATATTATACCTGTAAATAAATCACGAATAAAAGAAAAATTCAAAGGAGAAGTTCAAAAACACATTCATTAGAATCATAAAGAACGATATATTGAAAATGAAATGAATCTAAAGCAGCCCTGACAGGGAAATTTGTAGCTTCAAATGCCTTTATTCCAAAAAGTTATAAAGGAAATGCATGATGTATGTTTCTATCTTGAGATCTAGAAAAAGAAGAACTAATTAAACCTTGAATAAATAGGGAGAAGTAATAAAAAATGAGAAAGGAAATCAATGATATAGACAGCAGATAGAGATAATCATCAAGCCAAAATTGGGTTCTTTGAAAATATAAATAAAATTTTTTGACAGTACTGGGGTTTGAACTCAGGGCCTCACACTTTTTAGATAGGCGCTGTACCACAAGCCTCCAATCCGTTTTGCTTTTTAGCTGTTTCTCAGAGAGGATCGCATGTTTTTTGCTCGGTGCCGCCATGGGACTGCAATCCTCCCTATGCCTCCCAGGTTGCTGGGATGACAGTGATCCATCATGCCTGGCTTATTTGTTGAGATAGGATTTCACTAACTTTTTGCCTGGGATGGCTTCAAACTGTGATCCTCCCAATCTCTGCTTCCGGAGTAGCTGGGATTGCAGTATGAGCCACTGTACCTGGCCAAGATGACTAAAATCTTAAACCACTAGTAAGACAAATCAAGGAAAAGAAACTATTAATACAAACTATTACTGTAGTAAAAAAAGAATTAATATAATAAATAGAATGGGCATATCACTGGAGACACTAAGACAAAAAATAATGAATTGCTTTTGTGGACAACTGAATAATAAGACAAAAACACACAAAACATTTGAAAAGACACTTCACTAAAGAAGATATACAAATACATTAAGCAGATGAAAAAAATGCCCAACAGCATCAGTTATCAAGCAGATGCAAATTTAAATCAAAATGCAATATTGTTATTACAGTGAGTGACACTAATTGGCAACCTGAAATGTTGATGATTCTGTGGAGTGGAATAATCAGAACTCTCAGACATTGGTAGTGGGAGTGAATATGGTATAGCCATTTAAGGGTTTTGTGTGGCAGTAGCATAAGTTAAATTTATATTAACCTTATGAACCAACAATTTCATTGGTAGGTGTCTGTAAAAAAAATTAAAACATTTATCCAAAGAAGATTTGTAAATAAAAAGCTTATAGCAGCTTTACTCATTAAAGCCAAAAGCTGGGAACAATCTAGTTGTCCCTGGATGCATGAATAAACAAATTGACATATTCATGAAGTGGAGTACTACTCTGCAATAACTTGTAGTATCTTACTGACATATAGAAACATGGGTGGATTTAAAAAACGTTCTGGGTGATAGAGACCAGATAAACAGAAAAAGCATACAGTATAAGTGCTTCCATTTATATGAAGTTCTAAACAGGAAAAACCAACCTGAAGTAATGACTAAGGAGAAGGAAACTTTCTGGGGTGATGAATATTTTCTGTATCTTGATGTAAGACTAGATTACATGAGTGAACCCACTTTTCCAACTGATAAAACTGTCTGCTTAACATCTGAGTACTTTGTTGTATATAAAATACACAAAAATAGAAAACCAACTTAAAAATATATATATATTCAAATTCTTGTTTGTGGATGGGTAAGGCAGGTGAGGGAAGAGCAATGAACACTGGTAAGAGAAATATTGGTGGAGATGAATACTTACAGGAAGATTTCTAAGTTATGTATGCATGGTCTTTCTGTTTCAGAATTCCATGGAATGCTTATTCAATGTAGATTCTTGGGTTCCAACCAACTCAGCTTGGCGTCTCCAATTTTAACCAGTTTCACAGAGGATATTGATGGCACATGCTAAAGTTTGAGAACAGCTGGGTTGCAGAATTTGCAGTCCAGAATACAGAATTTTACTATCTAGAAATAGTGTAGTTAGACAACATTGAAACTAATGCCTGAAATATGATTTTGGATATTTTCATGAGTTATGAGTGTTATGAGTCAGCTTTCATATGTCTATAAAATCAGATTATTTTATTTTATTGAGTTGACAGTAATTTTTTGAAACTTTGAACATCTGAGAGAAACTACAACTTTAACTGGGTCTCTAAATCATTCTGTGCTATTTACATGAATTGTCAATATGTATTCATGTAAAAATCCTTAAGGAAAGTGAGTTATATCATACCAAGATAAGAGCTTTGCTTCTATTTAGCATAAAGCATTCATTCAATTGCTATTAGGAGCATAAAAATGGTAAGTATCCAAAGATTTTTCAATCAGAATGATAACCAACCACTCAATAAACCAGTATTTGCCAAAATATCATCTATATCTGACATAGTATAACATTACATGTACCTGTTTTAAAGACTACCTCCAGTGTTCATTAACCAGGTCTCTTGGTCAAGTTTTTTAAACACTCTGAGTTTTGTTTTTTTCTGTTTTAAAATGAGGAAACCATTCACATACTTTGCAGGGTAGTGAGAAGAATTAGAGTTACATCTGTGGAGCATTTAAGCTGGGGAATGGCCCATAGTTGATGCTTAATAAATGGTAGCTTCTATTTCTTGATCCATCTGTCTAACCATTAAGGTGGTTACTTAAGCTTCATTTCCTTAATGAAGAAAAGCAAAACCAAAACAAAACAAAAAACATTGACCAAAACAAGGATTTGTGACTCATATTCTTAGAGAATGAAATGTTGTGGAGAGGAGAAAATAAGAACCTGACTTCTTGTATTGTATTCACTTTTCCTTGTGTTTGGAGGGGGAAGATATTTAGATCAGGGTTAAAATGTGACCTGGGAAAAAGGATCAAATGGCTGCTTGATTGTTTTTAGACTACATATTCCATGTTTTGTTCATACTTTATACTTTGACACAAGCATGGTGCCTGGAACATACTGGGTTTTCAGTACATAACTGTGGAGCGAGTCAAAGAGGGAAAAGGAAACTCCACAGCTTGTATGTAGTGCAGTCTAACTCATCAGGAGATTATATGAAGGTTTGGATTAGGCTCCCAGCTATGAAGAGTAAACTTGACTACTTTTTTTCCCTGTCTGATTATTTTGGTATATATCTGTATAGCAGTAGTTTACTAAGAAGACAAGGAATTCTCAGAACCTAACCAAGCTTATTTTACACAAATAACATTTCAGTTACTATCATTATTAGTCAAAATGGTATTGATTAGGGAGATAAAAAGAAGTGTTGACTTCTGGAATTTATAATCCAGTGTAGGAAATAAGCATAACAGTAAATATGTTATGAAAGAATTTATGATATCAAATAGTTGGCTAAGCCAGTAAGTATTATGAGAGTTCTAGAGGTGGAAATTCCATTTGGTTGAGGGAAGAGAAAAGGTATCTCAGAGGGCATGAATCAAAGTCACACACTTTAAAGTCTCTGGTTAAATTTACCTCCTCAATGAGGCCATCCCAAACCTCGCCAGCACAAGACAGCTATCCTCGTTTTGATTTCCAGTGGCTTCTTATATTTGGATTGCAATAGCCTTCTCAGTGTGTCTGATATGAGCTAGGTGGACAAATCAACTGTGCCTTCCTAGAAGACAGGGTCTGTGTCTCTGCATCTTGGCACCTTCCTCAGTGTCTAGCCCATCACAAGGAGGGCAATGCATACAGTCTACTGTAATGAATTGGACAAATCCCTCTACATCTATGGAGATTTGATTGGCTGAAGTGGCATTTGTAGGGAAGGAAGGAGAAGATAGGACTGGAAAAGTATTGCTAAGGGCTTTACTTACATAATGAAGTCAAACTTCCTTTTGGGCTTCAAAATGAAACCAGAAAAGTTTTCTATACAAGGAAAGAACATGATGAATGGGGCATTTGGAGACATTATTTGGATTCCATTATATCAGTATTACAGTTGGAAAAATATCTTCATCTTACTCAGCTATGCAGTTATGCCCAACTAGAACAACGGATATTATAAAGAATACCACTGTATTTGGAAATCGGAGAACAAGAGGGAACAGGTCCTGCTTGGGGGGTGGTGTAATCAGTGGGAGGAGTGAGGAGGTGGGGAAAGGGCATGGGAAGGTGAATATTGTGTAAATACTGTGTATACATGTTTGTAAATGGAAAAATGAGACCTGTTGAAAGTATTCCAGGAATTAGAGGGAGGATAAAGGAGAATGGTGGAGGAGGTGAATTCAAGTATGATATATTTGGTATCTTGTAAGAATTTTTGTAAATACCACAATGTGTCCCTCATCTAGCACAACAATAAAAAATAAAATAAAATGAATAGAATATCTAAATAAGTAAAAAAAAGGAATACTTTTGTATTTGGTATTTACACAGAGATGCGTGTACATCACCAACCAAAGAAAGAGTCCTAGTAAACATCTTTAATTGTTACTCTTCTGGAGGCCTGATATATATCTAAGTAATATCTAACCTGTCATTCAAGGAGTGACTCCTGAATCATGACTGTTAGTCCTCTAAAAATAAAGTAGAGAATGGAGTATACTTGAAAAGAGCTAATATTTGAACAACTGCACTTACTTGTTGAACTAGACACAAAGAGTGGGCACAGGTGACACATTAAAGTCTTGGGCCCAGAAGCTATGTGTGAACCTTATTTAAATACACAAGTGGCCATAACTGTTAGTTATAACTCCCTTTTGGTAGGGAGTTAGAAAGCAATAAGATCATGTCAAATTAGATAGTAGCCACTAAATAGTAAGAAACACTAGAATAAGAAATTTTAGAATAGTAAACTATTCTAAAATTTGTGAAATAAAGTAAGTAGATTTAAATGTAACATTTTTACATTCTCACAAATGAAGCATTATAAAATACACAGAGGATTAGCAAGCCTTGGCCACAGAATTTCTTCTGAAGAGAATGTAGATATCTTGTTTGCATTCTAGTATTAAAAACCCAGACTCTCAAATGGATACATTAAAGAGTGATCCTTTAAATATGCCTATTATACAAGAAATCTTCACTTTATAGAAGCAGTTACAAAAATGTTCCTTTTCTTACTATATGCCCCATGTGGATCTCAAATGAGACTTGATTAATATATATTTTTCTGCAAACGATTTTATTGTATAAAACAAGACACACTTGTACTGCTAATTGAGATTACCTAAACTTATAGGCTATGCCCAGTGGCACTACTGAAATTAGAAGAAAAGTTATGGCATACTCATTTTCTCTCATGAAACTGGTATCCCATGGGGAGAATTTACAGATTTCTTTCTACTCAGGAGGCCCTTCTTTCCCATGAACACTCTCTTTCCCTTACAAGAGCTTAGCTACTACCCAAGACATCTTCACTTCTAACATTATTCGCAATTTGAAAGTCTCCAGTTTCTAACACAAATGCCAAAGGGCAAATATAGAATTCCATTATATGTTCCAAAGACAAAAATGAAGGCGAGTCATTTTAGGTGTGTTTTTATAAGATCAGCGTAGATTGTTTAACAATTTCCCCCAAGAAAATATATTGAAATATTTTTCAGAGTCTTATGCAACCATTTGGATACATGACCACTGAAAAAATACTGAGAATCTAGCAAGCACAAGGTTGGGGGTAGAGGAGACAGTCAGAACTGCATATTATAATATGGCACTGCTCAGGTGACAATAGTATCAATGTTTCGAGTGATCTATGGATACCTGCAAGTACACCTTCACAACCCTGAAAAATCGAATAAGGAATTGTTGACTTGAAAACAATAAATTTTTCATTTTATAAGTGCCCTTAGTTGAGAAAATGATTAAAAATATGTTGTTTCTTACAGTTTGCTAAGAGAGAAATCTGTCTTCATATGCTCTATATTTTGGAGATTCTGAGTCAATATAATATGTGGATTGCTAGGCAGGTGTAGGAAAGGCCGCTGCATACACTGTAACTAGTAATTAACAGAAGAGAACATGAAGGGACCTTGAGAAGCTGAAGAAGTAATCACAGATAAGCAGAAGGTAGCCAGGCAAGAATAAAAAACCCTTCAAGAAGCAAATGGGTGATCTAAACCATGGTATGTTAGAAATAAGAGTAAAAGAACATTTTCTTAGTAAATAAGCAAGATCATAAGGGCTTTCAGGTTGTGAAGGGTTACACAGAGCACAGCTGCTGACTGTTCTTCAGTTTCCTTAAGGGCCAATGAGGAAACATCAGACTGAACTGGAGGATGGAGGACTTAGGGTGACTGTTTTGCCTTGAGAGCTGTTCAAGCAAGAACTTGTGGAGGCAGTGGCTGGGGCAGTCTCAACTACATATGAAGGGTAAAGTGCTTTCCTGTCAGAAGGTTAAGACATAAACTACCTCCCTTTTATTGGGACTTGACATTCTTGGACTGCAGAAGACTTTCTCCTGGTCTCATTTGCATTGTGCCACCATAAAGCCAGAGCCTACTCTACATCACATCAGGTGCTTTTCATATTCCTTTCAAAGAGGAACAACTGTAGCATCTCCTGTCACTGCTAATCTGTCCCATAGTTTGCATTCATTTCCTCAAAGCGACTGGGTTTCCTGTGAACATACATCTATTAAAATGGATATGTCTATTGATAACATTACATCAATCAATCTAGAAGTCCTTTGTAAGAGAAAAGTTGGTTTGTGCTTGAATCTAACCCACCAGCATAGATGGCAATGTGACCATTTCCAATTAATAGATGCACATGTCAACACAATACATTTTTTTGGTGATAATTACTTATGTCACACACCTTACTCAGCAAAAAATTAATGTCCGTATTTCACTGAAATGCTTAAGTAAAGTGATGAATATAAATGTTTCAGACACATATACTATATCCTGACTAAGGCATATAGAATCTGTAGTTCTTTCCTTCAAGGATGATTATGGTCTGTCTTTCATCTGGTGGGCGAAAACTCTAATGTGTTTAGTAGAGGCATGGATTGTGTGAACAGACAGAAAGTTAAATGCTGAACTGATCTCCCAAGTGCTGTAATAATTTTCATCACCATGATTCTCTTAGTTGGTCTAACCTTTCGAGTGAGCCTTTTTCTCTAATTTTCATAGGAAGTTCAATTCAACATAACGAAATAAATGATGCCCGTGTTAACATGACAGATCAATCCAAACCTTTGTTTGGGGTTGCTCTAGGATCACTCCAATAATTTCAGGAGATCTTATAAAGTATTCAAAGAGAAAGCTTACTAAATCCAGTTAATGACAGGAACACATATATGCTACTCAGTAGTTTCCAAACATGGGGAAGGATTTTGAAGAAACAAAAACTCACAATGAATAATCACTGATTTGGACAAAATGTTCTAGCAAAATAATACATTTAAAGAGATTAGTATTCTCTGGAATCCTTTCAAATTTAATGATAAAGAAGGTGCAAAAGTTTCAATGAAAGTGTTTACTTGATGAGGTTATTTTATTCAGATAACAATAAATGCGTTCCAAGAAATGATGTCATTTTTCATTTAGTTACGTGTTAAAATTTCCCATCAAAAAGTAGTAACCGGAGTAATTTCAACCCTCCAAAAGAAGCCCTGTCCTGATATTTTCAAAGACACTTGAAAGTAGCTATGGGCTCTGGCAACCTTCTCTCTGCTTGTTTTTTTCCAAGTGCTGGAGGCTCTTGGGCGTTGGTTCCAGCAGCTGTTCTGCGGCATCTCCCTCGCCGCCATACATCCTTTCCGCGTTTCCTTTAGACATTATGGAGTGCCTATGTTCTGTGATTTCCCTGAAGATACACCTAATAGGATTCTCAGAATTATTGTGTGATTATGTCCACCTTTCCCTAGCTCTGTGTCCCCTTCTCTTTCTTTCTTGTCACAAAGTCAAAGGAAAAATACCTTTAAAGCTAATTATCATGACTTACTTTTCTTCCTTCATAAATTAAAAATGTTTTGCGCTGTGTACATAGAGTTAATGCAAGTCTAGAGGTACAACCTCTGTTGAGTCAGCTAGTGTACCATCTTATAAGTACAAATAAGGCTTTAAATAGTAAGATATACACATTCACTTTTCAATAATAATATCTCAAATTCCTCTTAGAAAATAAAAGGTATATTTTTCAAAGAGTCTAACACCAACAACCAAACATCACAGACCATGGGGAATTGAGAGCCCCTGTCCCATCCAGAAAGAAAGACATCAACAGAAACATCTCTGGCATAAATTTGTTAATTTCTACAAAGACATCCAGGATAAGCTATCAATTCTATGGTCTTCCAAAATATTGCTTAAATAAATCTTACCTGAATATGATTTCCTTAACAAAGCCATGCTTCTTTATAAGTTGGTCCTACCCAGACAATTGCTGTCTACATTTGGAGCAGACACAGAGAAGGAGATCAGAGAAAGTTTAAGGCATATCTAAAGTATTCTCCAAGGTACCGGCCAGAAACATCAAGCCCATATTCGTGGTATAGAGAGATCATTAATGGGCATTAGTGACAGACCATTATGACTCTCACAGATCATTAATGATTCATCATGTAGCAGTTTTGTTCTGGCAGTAATCAGACCATTGCTTGGATGCAGATATAAGCTTTGCCCATACTATTTGCTTAAACTTATTATTTCCAAGCATAAAATTTTATTTTGCCTTCTAGAATTACGAAAAATGGTCTGTAACAGGATCCCTCAGCACATTAGAGTTGCTTTTGCAGCTAGCTGCCTCGTTTGGTAGATGCTTCTCCCACAGTCAGGAATCCTGTAGCCTGAAAGGCTCCCCAATAGCTTTTGGATATAGAAATGTCTTTTATTTTGAAATTGAATTATTGATGACTAGAAAATGCTACAAGAAAAACAGACATTTGCAAGAATTACAGTTGCTCAGTCCTCTGAAAATTACTTGTAAAATGTTGAAATTCTACCTGAACTTTCAGTTCTTTGCCTAGAAAATACATTTTCAGATCAAGTTCATTGTTAAAAATTCAGAGAATCTATTAGCAGTCCATGAAAAGGCTTTCAGGTAATTGTAACAAAAGGCAAGAAATATAATTCCAGCATTACACCATACATGTTACTGAAGCCCTCCATAGTGTTTACATAGGAATCAAAAATTTAAGGAAAAGCAAAACCCCAGAACAAATTGCCATTCTTTTCATTTTTGCTTTATGGAAGATCCACTATTTTGGTTTAAAATGCAAATGGAAATGGAAATTTAAGTTATTCTGGGAGCAAATGAGTCTTTCCTATTGAACAGATTGGATTCTCCTTCTGTGTAGCTCTGGGAAAACTTCCCTTGAGTCAGAGAGAAAGGAAATCTGTCTCAAATTCTGAATATTGTCACTATCAATGAATATTGAAGAATTACTGACACCCACAGGGAGCTATATTTATGGAGCCCCATCACCCATATTCAGTGCTATATGGAAAGGAAGATTATGTATATTCAAAAGCATTCCATGAACTTACATATTTTTCCTTAAGCTTCTCTGCATAATCAAAATTGCCTTGTCCTCTCTCCCTCCACTTTTCCATCCAACACTAAGAGTGTAACAGACAACAGCTGCAAATGTTAGCCCCTCCCAGAGGGATCCAGCCTCCAGCAGAATTGGTTTAGCTATAAGGATGGGATTTCAGCAGGAGGCAGAGGTTGAAGAAAATTTGCTCTTCCCTGACATCAAACACACTCCCCTATTTTCCAATAGCCATCTGTAGCCTGGGGATCTGAACATCGGGTTCCTTTAGAACCTAGAAAGGCAGAGGAGCTGTTCCTTGATAAGACTGACTTCCTGGATGCTTGACCTCAGTGGCTGCACAGGGTAGTGTTCTGAGAAGGACGCTGTGCTTGGTTTCATGCTTTTCTGTCACCACTTTGAAATTCCTTAATTTTTGAACAAAAGGTCCTGAATTTTCATTTTGCACTAGACCCTGTAAATTA
This sequence comes from Castor canadensis, assembly GCF_047511655.1. Taxonomy (NCBI): domain Eukaryota; kingdom Metazoa; phylum Chordata; class Mammalia; order Rodentia; family Castoridae; genus Castor; species Castor canadensis. Next base: position 15,571,279 of record NC_133405.1, on the reverse strand, counting down.
TACAGCCAGTTCTATTCCTTAAGAAGACCATTTGTTAAATAGCCAATCATGCTTAAAGGGGCAGGTACTCAGCTTTAAAGTGTGACCACGGATTCTTCCCCATTGTCCTTTGATTGGGAAGCTGAGATAGTTCTCAGGCCACCAGGCACACAGTTGAATATACACAGATCCCTGTTTGCAAACCCAAAACGGCTAATGGAAGAATTTAGGCTTCAGTGAACTCCTTACACAGGAGAGATGCCAACTTCCTTCAAACAAAAATAGAAAACCCTAATATGGAGTCAGCCTCTTGGCCAATTTAAGAGCTCTTTAAAAAAGGCATTTCCCAAAGGACAAAATTAAGTCATCTCCATATGAGTGATCTGATGGTCTAATCAAGAGACCCAGTCTTTCAGCTGTGCCATAGCTTCTTCTAATGGCCCTAAGGGGGCTACACTGGTCAAAGCAGTGGGTGAGGGGGCCCTTAGAGAAGGGAGCAACTCAATCTTTTGATGTCTAGACAACACCAAAATAAACAAAATGAGGACTGACACAGAGGCAAATTGCAAGGCAGGTGAAATTTACTTCTGTTCTTTCTCTCGTTTTCCCTGAACTAATTCCCAGCCTCTTGGGGCCTTCATGCTGCTCTCTAGCTGCAAGAGTAACCCCCACCCCTTCAGTACCGCACCCTCCTACCTTACCCTGAATTCCTTATTCCTTATTCACTGTTGTCCTCGTGCTCAATATGGCTTGTCATGGTGGGTATTATGGAAGAAAGCAATCTGATTAAAAAAATTCACACATTTGTCAATTTTCACAATGGTATTTTCATTTTAGAAGCAGGTTCCCTGATCTCCAATGAGCATGATCTTGGCTAGCATGACAAATGGAAGGACCCTAAGGGACAGAAATATATGCATTACAATGATTTCATCATTTCTTTATGACTTTAGTTTCTAAACCTCAAGACTAAGGTTCTTTCATCCTTTAGAAAGTACCAATGTGCTCAGGCTTGAACTGAACCAGCCACTTGGCTCAGGGTACCATCCTCAACTCCACACTGACAGACTGAGTTCTCTGAATATACCAAGGTTCTTCCACACCTCCTCCTTCATTTTGTACCTACAAATCTTTCTACCTTCTCTAGGAAGAATATTCTGCCAGTCTCTTCACACCTCTTGAAGAGTGGTCTTTTTGGACCCTATTTTACCCAATATATGTTAAACTTAGTTGCATTCAAGTGTATACATCCCTCATTTAGTGGACTGTGACTAGCTGGAGGGTGAGGACCGGGTGAGATCTGACAAGCACCTGTGAATAAATCAATCAATAGGGAATAGTGCATCCTCAATGGTGAACACACTAGAAGTCTGAGACTGTGTGACTGCCACTCATGGCACATACATACTCACAGGTACAATTTTGAATTGGCTGAATAGACAATGACTGCATACAATGGCTTTAATTCGAAGAGGCACTACTAAGGTCAGGCGTCAGTGCTGGGTCACTCATCCTCTTCTAATGGATGTCATTAATGTCTCTCTCTCTCTTTCTTTCTCTTTCTCTGCCAATCGAGCAATAGTACCCCCTCTGAAGTCGCAATCCATCACCTGTCCCTATAGGCAATCTCCAACTAAACAGCTGCTGACAAATCTAGTTAACCCTGACGAGTGGCCTTTAATCCCAGTCCAAGAGGTTGCAGATCTTCAAGCTCTCATTGTTTGTGGTCAAGCAGCCCCAGTAAGTTTCCTGCCTTCCTGGAGGCCTTAATCAATACGCTGCCCTCTTCTTTCAGCCCAGACACATCAAACGCAATAATGCCTGAGATTTAATCACTTCCCATTAAAACGCAAAGCTCTGTCTCCAGGTCCCCTTGATGGTTTAATTGTTTTAAAATGTCTTCAGAAGCCGATGTAAACAGATTTGTAGTACATTGTTTACTTGCTGTGCCACCACAGACAGATTCTTGTCTAATTAATAAGAGCATTTTGCTGCAAATTGGACATCTTGGCTGCACTGATTCCCCACCTTAGGAAGAAGTAATGGGAAGGAGGAATTTATGGAGGTAAGGACAGATATGTTTTTTATTAAAAAATACTGGGTACCAATGAGCTGAAATCTAACATCGATACCCCCCCATGGATGCTTATGGCAGTCTTAAAATTGCTAAAACCTGGAAGCAACCAAGGTGCCTTTCAGTAGGTAAAAGAATAAACAACTGTGGCACATCCAGACAGTAGAATGTTATTCAGTGTTAAAAAGAAATAAGCTAGCAAACCATGACAAGATGTGGAGAAAACTTAAATGTGTATTACTAAGTGAAAGAAACCGATTTGACAAGGCTGCATACTATGCGACTCCAACTCTATGACATCCTGGAAAAGGCAACAAATACCTATAAAGACAACAAAAAATCAGTGGTTTCCAGGGGATGGGAGGTGGAAGAGATGAATAGGTAGAGCACACAGAATATTTAGGGCAGTGAATCTATTCTCTATTATACTATAATGGTGGATATATGTCATTTTATACATGCATTAAAACCCACAGAATATACACTGAGAGTGAACTCTTATGTAAACTAAGGACTGTGGGTGATAATTATGTATCTATGTAGGTTCATTATTGTAATGAATGTACCACTCTGGTTAGGGATATTGATAGGGGAGGCCGTGTATGTGGAAGGAGAGGGTATAGGGAACTTTATAAACTTTACACTCAGTTTTGCAATGAACCTAAAACTGCTTTAGAAAACAGTCTATTTAAAAGACAAAAAAGTTTGAAACAGTATAAAGTCTATTTAGAAACAGCAAAAAGAGAAAACCGAGCATGTTATAGAACATTTTCCCTCTGATTCTCACGATATGGTGTACGGTTTTCTTTCTTTCTTTGTTCCTGTTTTTATTTTTTGAAGATGAGGAAACTTTATGTAGGAGAGGTAAGGTTCTTTGCCCTGGGTCACACAGCTGGCAACTGGCTGGAATGTTGTCAGGGGTTTCAAAACCTTGTTTGGGAGTTCAGCTAGACACCTCTATTAGTTTCTCCCAGCCAGAGTTCTCATGACTGTCTCTCCTCCTCCATAAAGTGTTCTTCAGTGAATCCAATTGCTAAAAGTCCGTCAGCACTGTACAAGTTACTCATTCCCCATTGTATTAAGGAGATCCAGGAAAACTACCACACAGGAAGCCCCCCACCACAGTCAGAAGATCAGAAGACTTCATTGCCCTCAACTACCATGAGCTGCATCTTTATCTTATTTTCTCCAAAAGTAGCAGATCCCTATCCACCACATGGCTACTGTGGCCCCAGCCCAAATCCCAGTAAGCAATACTGAGGCCCTGAGGTAAGAAAGGCAAGGTAGAGCCTTATATGTACCCAAGAACACCATCTATTAGACTATATTTTTATGTAACATAACTGTGTAATAAAACAGGTGATGGGTGCCAGAATTGTATTTTCTTCATTAGACTATTATAGAATTAAATCAGGTATTCATGTAAAGTTCTTAATGTGGAGTCTGGTACCTTCTGAGTGGTCAATGAAAGTTAGTCCTCTTCTTTTACCCTTAGTCAGTTCTTGCTCATTCACTTGTCTCCTCTGTAATCTCATCAGTGTCCTTTCTGACATTTTTGGCAGCATTTTTGTGAAAACAGATCAATAAGAAAGCAATCCACAAACATTAACTGAGTCCTTATAATGCAGTAGGACCTTTTCCATGTTCAACACTTACAAATAAGGAAAATACACGCACACACAGAGCCCACAGGCTAAATAACAAGTCTAAAGACATGAATACAGTTCAAAAATATCACTCAGAATCCAAGAAAATAGAGGATATATCCTGAATGCAGAAACTGGAGATAAGGTATTAAAGACAAAATTTGATTTGTCTAAGTCACCAGTTTCACAAACTACAACTTCCCCAAACATCAACTGTGCTGTGTGTAATCACCATTGTGGTCATTTCAAGAAAAAATTCTGAGCTAGTGTACACAGCTGGTACCATTGCATCTATGTATTCTTAGAGACAAGAGCTGATTGATATCCCATCTCTCTTGTCCCAGGACAAGTCTTCTAAATAGTCTATTCTATGTCAGAGTTAAAAACAATACAACACACGTTTTTATTCCATTCAATTCTGCTTCTGGTATAGTAGTATATAACATCTAAATTTTTCAATGACTGAACTCCAGACACACCATATGATAATACAACTTTGAACTTAATACCTGGATCTTTTAAAGGCACTAGGTTAGTGAGTGAGTGAATGAGTGAGTGTGTGTGTCTGTCTGTCTTATTAGAAGTAAGGCTTGCTATAGGCATATATAAATTTTTAATTATGATGGAGAGTTATTCATCTCTTTGTACGCAATGCAAGGAAAATAGAAAAGTTACTTGGTTTCTGCAATTCCTCTCTCTGAGGAAGAACAAATCCATGGAGAACAGCTTCTTTTGTGTTTATAGCACCCCCTGGTGGAGCAGCAGCATATTTCAGTTGCATGCTAAATCCTTGACATCAATGCACCAATCTTTTCCCCAACAATTTTCTTTTTCCTTTCAAGAGTTTTACAGAGGAAGAAACTGGATATTTAGATTTTTCTAGATTTGTAGTTCATGATCATAGGGACATAAAAAGTCATATTATAATCCTCTTTGTTCATTTATTTTAAAGATCACCCTGGTCAATCTTAAAATTAATGTTAAATGTGTGCCCTAATTTAGGGAAAATTTCTTTTCACTCTTTGATTAAGATTTCCTGGGTGCCCGTTATATCGTAGGCCTGTTGTGGGTGCTTTGGACACAAGAATAAATAGGCTCAGATCCCTACTAGGGAGAAGCTCCGTCTAGAGCTTAGAGGCACCTATGGAAGGGAATCAGAGCCATCTTCAATAATGTCAGGATCATGGCTGAACCTGTAGAACTCAAAGAAGGTGAATGGAAACCAGAAAGACTTTATAGGGCATATGATAGCTGAACTGTTAAAAGTTGGAGAGTTGCTTGCTAGATAGATAGATAGAATTGGTTGGTGAGGAAAAAAGGGATTCCAAGCAGAAATAGAAGGTGTAAATATTTAGAGATATGAAACATGAAATGAGACAAGACACACCTTAACCTAGCTGTCACTTGGCATTGCCATAGGCTAGGTGATGATGACGCTGAGCAATGAGATCAGATCTCATTCCTGAATCAGTACTTTCACAATAATCAAAGTATATTTTCTTTCATTATTATAAGTTTGGTGATCAGTTAGAGGGCCTCAGGGCAGCTACTCCCTCTGACTTGTTCATTGTGTAATATGTCAGGAAATGCACCTGGGCAAACCAATAAGTGACAAGGCAGCAGGAGGAAAATTAATGTTTAATTGTGGTATTTGCAGAAAAATCATATCCTGTCTAGGCCGTTAAGATCAGATGTGCAATATTTGGCCACAGCCTCTACTTGTAAGAGGGCGCCCACCAGTCCTCCATCAACCATTTTCTATATGAACTACCTCAAATTAGCTTCCCAGAAAAATAGCCTTTCTACAGTGGTGGTCCTCCATCTTCTTATCAGCTAGCTCATGATAATAAAAGTTCTTTTTCTACCACTGCCTTGCCTCTCAGCCAGTTGGCTTCTATCATGCTGCAGGCAGACTGAGCCTGTGCATAGTAACATTGTGGCACAGAGGAGAGAATTTGGATGGTGCATACTGAAGAAGTAGGCAGGGGAAACTTAAGAAGGAATCTGAACTTCATGCCAAGAGCAATTGAATTTTATACCAGAAAGGATCAAACTGCTTTCTCCACCTGGCTTCAGTGTTGACAATGTAATGAGGTTGCCGCATCACATTGTGAGAAACAGGAAGGAGACAGGAAGCTCAGTTAAAAGATTTTGGTAAGAAGGATGGGGATCTAAATTAGTACCTCACTGGGAAGGTGGATATTGGAATTATAGGTCTCTTCTAAAGACCCTACCAAACTTCAACCCCAGGATACTCTACCCAGCAAAGCTATCATTCAAAATAGATGGAGCAATAAAAGTCTTCCATGATAAGCAGAAACTAAAACAATATGTGACCACAAAGCCACCATTACAAAAGATTCTGCAAGGGATCCTGCACACAGAAAGTGACACCCAACTTAACCATGAAAAGGCAGGCAGCACCAAACCACAGGATAAGAAAAAGCAAGACAGTAGAGAGTAACATCAAGTTAGGTACACACAATCAAACCTTCAAACAACTAAGATAACTAAATGGCAGGAATCACCACATACCTATCAGTACTAACACTTAATGTTAATGGACTTAATTCACCCATCAAAAGACACCGTTTGACAAAATGGATTAAAAAAGAAGATCCAACAATTTGTTGCTTACAGGAGACTCATCTCACCGACAGAAATAAGCATATGCTTAGGATGAAAGGCTGGAAGAAGATTTACCAAGCCAATGGCCCCCGAAAACAAGCAGGAGTAGCAATACTTATCTCTGACAAAGTAGACTTCAAACCTACATTGATCAAACGAGATAAAGAAGGACATTCCATACTAATAAAAGGAGAAATAGACCAAAAGGAAATAATAATCATCAATCTGTACGCACCCAATGTCAACGCACCCAATTTCATCAAACATACCCTGAAAGACCTAAAAGCATATATAAACGCCAACACAGTGGTTGTGGGAGACTTTAACACTCCATTATCATCAATAGATAGGTCATCCAAACAAAAACTCAATAAAGAAATCCAAGATCTAAAATATGCAATAGATCAAGTGGACCTAGTAGATGTCTACAGAACATTTCATCCAACCTCTACACAATATACATTCTTCTCAGCAGCCCATGGAACCTTCTCCAAAATAGATCATATCCTAGGGCACAAAGCAAGCCTCAGCAAATATAAGAAAATAGAAATAATACCATGCATACTATCTGACCACAATGCAGTAAAAGTAGAACTCAACAACAAAAGTAAAGACAAAAAACATGCAAACAGCTGGAAACTAAATAACTCATTACTTAATGAAGAATGGATCATCGATGCAATAAAAGAGGAAATTAAAAAGTTCCTAGAAGTCAATGAAAATGAAAACACAACCTACCAGAACCTATGGGACACAGCTAAGGCAGTCTTGAGAGGAAAGTTTATAGCCATGAGTGCATATATTAAAAAGATTGAAAGATCCCAAATCAATGACCTAATGATACATCTCAAACTCCTAGAAAAACAAGAACAAGCAAATCCCAAAACAAATAGAAGGAGAGAAATAATAAAAATAAGAGCTGAAATCAACGAAATAGAAACCAAAAAAACCATACAAAGAATTAATGAAACAAAAAGTTGGTTCTTTGAAAAAATAAACAAGATCGATAGAGCCCTGGCAAACCTGACTAAAATGAGGAGAGAAAAAACCCAAATTAGTAGAATCAGGAATGCAAAAGGGGAGATAACAACAAACACCATGGAAGTCCAGGAAATCATCAGAGACTACTTTGAGAACCTATATTCAAATAAATTTGAAAATCTAAAAGAAATGGACAGATTTATAGATACATATGATCATCCAAAACTGAACCAAGAGGAAATTAATCACCTGAATAGACCTATAACACAAAATGAAATTGAAGCAGCAATCAAGAGTCTCCCCAAAAAGAAAAGTCCAGGACCTGATGGATTCTCTGCTGAATTCTATCAGACCTTTAAAGAAGAACTGATACCAACCCTCCTTAAACTGTTCCATGAAATAGAAAGGGAAGGAAAACTGCCAAACACATTTTATGAAGCCACTATTACACTTATCCCAAAACCAGGCAAAGACACCTCCAAAAAGGAGAACTATAGGCCAATCTCCTTAATGAACATTGATGCAAAAATCCTCAACAAAATAATGGCAAATCGAATTCAGCAACACATCAAAAAGATTATTCACCACGACCAGGTAGGCTTCATCCCAGGGATGCAGGGGTGGTTCAACATACGAAAATCAATAAACGTAATAAACCACATTAACAGAAGCAAAGACAAAAACCACTTGATCATCTCAATAGATGCAGAAAAAGCCTTTGATAAGATCCAACATCATTTCATGATAAAAGCTCTAAGAAAACTAGGAATAGAAGGAAAGTTCCTCAACATTATAAAAGCTATATATGACAAACCTACAGCCAGCATTATACTTAATGGAGAAAAATTAAAACCATTCCCTCTAAAATCAGGAACCAGACAAGGATGCCCACTATCTCCACTCCTATTCAACATAGTACTGGAATTCCTAGCCAGAGCAATTAGGCAAGAAGAAGGAATAAAAGGAATACAAATAGGTAAAGAAACTGTCAAAATATCCCTATTTGCAGACGACATGATCCTATACCTTAAAGACCCAAAAAACTCTACTCAGAAGCTTCTAGACATCATCAATAGCTATAGCAAGGTAGCAGGATATAAAATCAACATAGAAAAATCATTAGCATTTCTATACACTAACAATGAGCAAACGGAAAAAGAATGTATGAAAACAATTCCATTTACAATAGCCTCAAAAAAAATCAAATACCTAGGTGTAAACCTAACAAAAGACGTGAAAGACCTCTACAAGGAAAACTATACACTTCTGAAGAAAGAGATTGAGGAAGACTATAGAAAGTGGAGAGATCTCCCATGCTCATGGATTGGTAGAATCAACATAGTAAAAATGTCGATACTCCCAAAAGTAATCTACATGTTTAATGCAATTCCCATCAAAATTCCAATGACATTCATCAAAGAGATTGAAAAATCTACTGTTAAATTTATATGGAAACACAAGAGGCCACGAATAGCCAAGGCAATACTCAGTGAAAAGAACAATGCAGGAGGTATCACAATACCTGACTTCAAACTATATTACAAAGTAATAATAATAAAAACAGCATGGTACTGGCACAAAAACAGACATGAAGACCAGTGGAACAGAATAGAGGATCCAGATATGAAACCACACAACTATAAGCAACTTATCTTTGACAAAGGAGCTAAAAATATACAATGGAGAAATAGCAGCCTCTTCAACAAAAACTGCTGGGAAAACTGGTTAGCAGTCTGCAAAAAACTGAAACTAGATCCATGTATATCACCCTATACCAAGATTAACTCAAAATGGATCAAGGATCTTAATATCAGACCCCAAACTCTTAAGTTGATACAAGAAAGAGTAGGAAATACTCTGGAGTTAGTAGGTATAGGTAAGAACTTTCTCAATGAAACCCCAGCAGCACAGCAACTAAGAGATAGCATAGATAAATGGGACCTCATAAAACTAAAAAGCTTCTGTTCATCAAAAAAAATGGTCTCTAAACTGAAGAGAACACCCACAGAGTGGGAGAAAATATTTGCCAATTATACATCAGACAAAGGACTGATAACCAGAAAATACAGGGAACTTAAAAAACTAAATTCTCCCAAAACTAATGAACCAATAAAGAAATGGGCATGTGAACTAAACAGAACTTTCTCAAAAGAAGAAATTCAAATGGCCAGAAAACACATGAAAAAATGCTCACCATCTCTAGCAATAAAGGAAATGCAAATTAAAACCACACTAAGATTCCACCTCACCCCTGTTAGAATAGCCATCATCAGCAACACCACCAACAACAGGTGTTGGTGAGGATGCAGGGAAAAAGGAACCCTCTTACACTGTTGGTGGGAATGTAGACTAGTACAACCACTCTGGAAAAAAATTTGGAGGCTACTTAAAAAGCTGGACATCGATCTACCATTTGATCCAGCAATACCACTCTTGGGGATATACCCAAAAGACTGTTACTCCAGAGGCACCTGCACATCCATGTTTATTGCGGCACTATTCACAATAGCCAAGTTATAGAAACAGCCAAGATGCCCCAGCACTGATGAATGGATTAAGAAAATGTGGTATCTATACACAATGGAATTTTATGCAGCCATGAAGAAGAACGAAATGTTATCATTCGCTGGTAAATGGATGGAATTGGAGAACATCATTCTGAGTGAGGTTAGCCTGGCCCAAAAGACCAAAAATCGTATGTTCTCCCTCATATGTGGACATTAGATCAAGGGCAAACACAACAAGGGGATTGGACTATGAGCACATGATAAAAGCGAGAGCACACAAGGGAGGGGTGAGGATAGGTAAGACACCTAAAAAACTAGCTAGCATTTGTTGCCCTTAATGCAGAGAAACTAAAGCAGATACCTTAAAGCAACTGAGGCCAATAGGAAAAGGGGACCAGGAACTAGAGAAAAGGTTAGATTAAAAAGAATTAACCTAGAAGGTAACACCCACGCACAGGAAATCAATGTGAGTCAATGCCCTGTATAGCTATCCTTATCTCAACCAGCAAAACCCCTTGTTCCTTCCTATTATTGCTTATACTCTCTCTACAACAAAATTAGAGATAAGGGCAAAATAGTTTCTGCTGGGTATTGAGGGGGGGAGCGGGAGGGGGTGGAGTGGGTGGTAAGGGAGGGGGTGAGGGCAGGGGGGAGAAATAAACCAAGCCTTGTATGCACATATGAATAATAAAAGAAAAATGAAAAAAAAAAAAGACCCTACCAAAGCCTGAATCACTGTCTATGAAGATCCTAGCTTTATTGCTTGCAAAACAATCACCTAAAAACAATTGGCTCTTGGGTTGATTATTTTAAATTTATCTGTAGTATTCTTTGTGGCCAACACAATGAAGGTAGGCTCCGCCCTTTCTGAAGCTCCACAAGGACATAGTAAAGTAATGGAAAGCATGGGCTTGACAACCACCCAGACACAGACTTGAACCCAGGCTCTGCTCCTCATTGTAAGCTGTGCTTCCTGGGGCCCAGTTTCCCCAGTTTTTTGTGCTTCAGTTTCTTCCCTTGGAAAATGAATATTAACTATATGTATCTTGCAGGGAGTTTGTAAGGATTTAGATAATTGTGCAAAGTACCTACTAAGGTCCCTACACATAGTAAATAGTTGAGAATGGCTAGTTTCTTTCATTTTCCTCTTCTTGGTCAGAGTGCCAGCAAAATTAGTATTTTGTAAGATGACTGGTACCTAATTCCCTTATTACCTCCTCAGTGTAATCTAGCCTGTGTTGAAGAGATAACTTCTATTTGAAAGGCATTTGGCTATTTCATCAGTTTGTTTCCGTCCTGAGTAGAGGAGAGTCTAAGCTCCTCAGAGAAAGTTGGAAACAAGCCAGGTTCTCATAGTCCCAAAGGCCTGGTCTGCATATATGCTAAGTCTCACCAGAAAGCACGAATAAGGCTGGTAGCAGAATCTTATGAGATTTCTAAGTCAGTCAATAAAAGGACAGCTGAACAAGATAAAGTGGCCCAGCCAAGACTCGTGGCCCTGACCAATTGCACGTGGGGAACTTTATGAACTAGACCTGGAGGAATTCTTTGAGTCACATTTCACCTCACAGCAGTGGCATTTTACAGGATTCTTCTAGATTCATAATTCCCGAGAGTCTGGGAAATACTAATCTTACCAAGATTCTTTGACTGAAAAGTTCCTGTGATCAGTAATTTTGGTAAAGGCTGCATACCACATACCTCTCTTGGTAATTCATATTATACATTTGAATTGCTCAAGGTACAAATAGAGCCTACAGAAAAGGAACTTATTTAATGTGAGAAACTCTGGCTTAAACATACTTATTTGCCCCAAGAATACTTTGTTTCCAACAATAACTACTAATATCCCTTAGTACTGGTATTCAATGGACAACATTTTAAGGGCATGCCAGGCTAATGTCTCCTGGGCACAGAATTCTTTAGCCAAGAATGACAAACAGAATCTCTCAGACAGGCCTCCCAAAGGTCTTAATCCCAGATGAGCACTGTATTCTCAAGCATGTATCAAATGACCACAGCCGGATGGGGTCAACTCCAGTCTACCTGATAGCTCTTAGAGAGATTTTGGATGCCTGCTGGTACCTAGAAAGTGGTGTAACTTCATCTGTCTAGCAAGCGTGGAGAACCTGAGTTTAAAGTCCAGTTCCACCAAAAAAAAAAAGTAAGAAAGAGAGAAAATGGTGTAATTAGAATCCTTGAAGAAAGTAGTTCACCTTCCTTACAGAGAATGGAGCTTCTTGGCCTGCACAGTGATTCTAGGCTTTGGCAAACCCACTAGTTCTTGCACTGTTCCAGCACAAGCCCTCTTTTTGACATGCAGCAAGTTTGCTTATTGGTTATAATCAATTCTGCTGCTTTGTTCTAAGGTAATTTAAATACAGTGTTTCATTTAAGTCCTCAAAAATTTGATAACCATGGGATGTTTACCTGTTATGGACAGAATTATAATCCTCAAATGCGTAGGTTGAGTCCCTCTCCTCCAATGTAACTGTATTTGGAGACAGAGCTTTTAGTGAGGTAGCTAAGGACAAACGAGGTCACAAGGGTTAGGGATAGGATTGGTGTACTTATAAGAAGAGGAAAAGGCACTAGAAATCACTCTCCATGCATGCACAGAGGCAAGGCCATGGGAGGAAACAGCAAGAAGGCAGCCATTTACTAGGCAAGAAGGGAGACCTCACAAAAAATCGACACTTATAGCACCTTGATTTTAAACTTCTAGCTTCCAGAACTGTGAAACATAAATTTCTGTTCTTTAAGCCACCCAATATGTTTCATTTTGTTATGGTAGCCCTAGCAGTACTTTTTGTTATTTTCTGAGTTTTTTACATTTTTACTAGCATATATTAGTTGTATGGGGTGTCATTGTGACATTTACATATGTGCTTACAATGTATCCTAATTAGATTCACCTTCTCCATCATGCTCCCTCATCTCCCTTCCACACCTTCTTAGAACAATTCATAAGGTTTCACTCTCCTATTTTCACACATGTATATAAAGTACACATGTACACTTTCACCCTCTGTCTACCTTCCCACCAGAGCCCACTCTTAGACGGGTACCGTAACACTTTCCCTCCTTTTTTTTTTTTTTGATGGTGCTGGGGGTTCAAACTCAGGACCTCATGCTTACTAGGCAGATGCTCTACCACTTGAGTCATTCTGCCAGTCCTTTTTATGTTGGGTATTTTTGAGATAGGGCCTTGCTTTCATTTTGCCCAGGCTGACTATAAATCATGATCCTCCTGATCTCTAACTCCTGAGTAGCATGAGCTACTGGTGCCCAGTTTTATCCTTCATTTTAATTCAAGAGGGTTTGTCCTTGGTATTTCACACATGTATATATCATGCTTTAATCAGGGTAACCCCCTCTATTACTGACTCCTATCACTCTGATCTGCTATTACTCAACAGCTTTCAGTGCATTTTATACTATTTTCATACACAGATGCAATGTATTTTAATATATTATTCATTATAGCTTTCTTTTTCTCTCCCACCTCCCTCTGGTCCCCTCTGACAGACCCACTATTACAATCATGTTTTAAAACATATGCAAGTTTGCCATTACATTTTAAAACAACCCCACCTAGAGGACAAGATGGCATTTCAAAGTTATGAAATTGTATAATGCTTGGAAAAGTTGAAGCAACCAGGAGCGCTTACAAATGGAAATGCACTGCATATCACTGTGCTTATAATTAAAAATACTGTACTGCACCTTTAAATTTAAAAATTCTCAAGAGGTCAGATCTCATGGTGTGTGTTCTTACTACAATAAAAGTAAATTTAAAAAATGGGAATGAAATTTTAATGAAAGCAAAATCAGAGGCAAACTTGCAATCTCAAATGAAAGTAAATCTGCAGGTTTGGTGAGTGCCTAATCTGTGCTTGGATATAAGAGGCTGGGTTGGGAAACAATTCTGAATACAATGTTTGGTGCAGGAGACAAACAAGAAACAGGCACTTGGAGTGCAAAGGAGAAGTTCTATATTACAGAGGAAGGGCATCTAACTCATTGGCCTGAGGTTTGGAGGCTGGAGCCAGGGAAGGCATCACAGAGAAGAGTATAGGAAGCTGAGACCCAAACCAAGAGCAGGAGGCAACCTGTTGGAAAAAGTAACTGCTCTAGAAATTGGAACAATCCAGAGAAATCATATAGAGTCTTGCTCTAATGGGCTCTTCGTTCCCAGGGGAGGGAGACCAACACAGACCCACACCTTGCTAAGTGTAATGACAGCGATGTGGTGCAAGACATGAAATTGCAGAAAAGTGCCTACTAAACATAGCCTCTGGGTGGTCAGGGAAGCCTTTCTCAGAGTAGGCGTTTGTCACTGAGTTTTGAAGGCCACTGGCCATTAGTCAAGGCAGCTGAGAGCAGGGCAAAATGTAGGGGACTGAGGGGATTCCAGGCATAAAGAACAATAAATACAATGACATGTAGGGTTGAGCCAGTGTGGCATAGTTTACAATGGTTAGAGTGCAGATTTCCAGGGGTGGGACAAGGGACCAAGCTGTGGAAGTTGCTAGGGGCCAGATTACGTAGGGACTCCTGGACCACAGAAAGGGCTTTGACACACTCCCATATACCAGGGGGAGCCATGCTAGGGTTTGCAGCAAGGGGACTGATGATCTGATTGGCATTTTAGAAAGATCTCAGTGACTGCAGCATTAAGACTAGTGTAGTAGTTTCAGGTACAAGACTAGAGGCAGAGAGACCCGTGAAGAGGATGTCATTTGTCTAGAGAGCAGTGGTGATAGGCTACATGAAGGTGGTGACACTGCGAAAAGGGAAAATGCAACAAACTACACAGCAAGTATGGATGTACAATCTAAAGAAGTTGGTTAAAGTCTGGAGATGGGAAACAAGAAAGAGGGTGAATCAAGAAGTACTCTAAGGCTTCTGAATGGCAATTGGATAGTTGAGGTGTTATCATTCATTGAGATAGGGCACTTTGGAACTCATTTCCCCAATTTTCTGTTTTTATAGCGAGGAAACTAAGTCTGCCCAACAACACTGAAAAAAGTGAATGGCCCCTATACTACTCACCAAGGTTTTCTGATTTTTTTGTCAACTAATTGTTTTGCTTCATACGCGGGCATGTGCATGCACACAAGTACACACACAAATTCAGTGCTGCATATGTTTGTAGGGCATAACTGTGAACATGAAATAGAAGTATAATATCTCAAATATGGAAGAGGAACCTGGACTGGCACTACAGATTCTGTAGTGATGAACAAAGAGATAGAAGCTGCAATGTTGGGAGATGGGAGGATGGGTAGGATGCTCTAGTAAGAATGTGCACAGCAAGTTGAAAAGAAGGCTGATGATGAGACTATGAGAAATACCAACGTTTATCACAGGTGAAGGGGAGGCACAGGTTGAAGACAATCTAGGAAGTAGTGATGGCACCAAAACCAAGGGAGGAGAGAATTTCAGAAAGAAAAGATATTCCTGAGAGTTCCAGAGGGATCTCTTGAGAGATCAAGTTCATTCTGGATTGGATATATCCACTGGCTTTTGTAATCACAGGACCTGGACCAACTTTGGCGAAAGAGGTGGGTCACTGGGTAAAAGAAAGAAAGGAAAATGAAAAAAATTATTCCTTTTCTCTCTCCCTTTCTATTTACCCTCCATTGTTCTACTGGCAACCCACAAACACTGTTCTCCAAACTAGCAAAATATAGGCTTTAGGGGTCCAAAGAAAAATGTAGGTCCCCAGAGAATTTTCCCTGGCTCCATTCTTGCCTTGGGTTAAAGTGATCCATGGTCAAAAGCATAGGTATATTCTGAAGGGGTAGGGAGGTGGGTGTTAGGGTCACTCTATGTCCCATAGTTGATGAGATGGGAAATTAGTACATAAGAAGACGTCACTGTTTAACTCCTCTAAGTGTGTCTTGGTGTTGCTTTTATTTCTGCTAGCATTGTTTTTGCAGTTTCAGTGATGTATATTGTTGAAAGGCACCACTTTGGGAGATGTGCTTAAAGAAAGTAGGCACTCCTCCTTTTTTGTTTCTTGTCATGTCCGTTACCAGAAAATTATGTTCACAAGGTAGAACAGAATGTTTACTAGTAACTATCCTATTTAGGAATCCTGTGTATGGAATGCACCATATCAACTGGCATATATGGGGTGGACTTATGGTGAAATTGATCATATGATGAAGGTGAGGCCTAAATCATTTCATTTAAAAATTGGAGCATTAGTCCTGTTTTCCATTATCATCATCACCAACATCATAATCATAGCAACTATTATTAACATTTACTAGGTTATTTTTTTAACACTCTCCAACAAAATAATTATTTTTTATCCCATTTTTTTTCAGATGACAAAGCAAAGGCCCAGAATATGGATGGTAGAAGCTATTCAGGTTAACCCAGTAAGTAGCATAACTTGGACTGGTACCCCTTTAATAATTCAATGCATATTATTTGGGTATCTGAAATGGACCATATTCTAGAGAAGAGTTCTTCAAAATGGAATATATGAACCATAGAAATAGATAAGATGATAGAATGTAAGAAAAGCATATTGGAACTTCAGTCATATTTAACTTTGTCATACTTTAAAATTTGTACATTTGTGCATATTGAAAATATAATCATGATATAAGATATATTGGCAGATGCAAACATCTGAAATTTATACATGAATGAATATGCATGAGCAGGTAGGTGTGTGATCAAAAAGTTCATAGATGACAGGGATTAGCTCTTGAAAATGACAAAAAATTTAAGATGTGCTAACTTACAAATTGAGTGACTGCTTCTATTTCTTAGTGCGTAGGACCATGCCAGAACCCTAGCATACTTTCAATAAATATCCAATGATTGAATGGCTGGATTGAACACATAACAACACAATAGTGCTTAAGAAGTGTATGAAAAATGAAGCTAACTTGTAATATGATCAGTTATCTGGGTACATATTTCACAGTTTTGAAAATTCTCTTGTTTCAACTATAAAAATTCATCAGTAAAAATGAGCTATGACAGGTCTAAAGACTGAGGTAAGGATGACCTCACAGCCATTCTCCCTGGAGTTCACACATAGTACCGTCCACCTCCTGAACCTATGCTTCTCAGCCTTTCCACTTTACACTGCCTTGAAGTGCACAGTGCATAGTTTCAACCAAAGTATAGATGATGGGTTTAATCTAACATACATTTTTGTTAACAATTTATTTTACAGACATTTATCCTCTGAGGCTATTTTTCATTGTCTGAAAAAATCAGAGGTATCTATGTTTGAATCAGCACCTTTCATAACTCATTTTTATTGATGATTTTTTATAGTTGAAACAAGAAGAGAATTTTCAAAACTGTGAAATATGTACCCAGATAACTGATCATATTACAAGTTAGCTTCATTTTTTTATACACTCCCTAAGCACTATTGTGTTGTTATGTGTTCAATCCAGCCATTCAATCATTGGATATTTATTGAGAGTATGCTAGGGCTCAGGCATGGTCCTACGCACTAAGAAATAGAAGCGGTCATTCAATTAGTAAGTTAGCACATCTTAAATTTTTTGTCATTTTCAAGAGCTAAATGTTGAGAAGAGTTTTACTTATCTAGAGGGTTTTCTTTTTTCTTTGCTGTTTTTGTCATAATGATGGTGAATCTTGATTGTCAACTTGACTGGATTCAGAGACACCTGGAAGATTAATAAGGCACACCTTTGGTTGAATCTGTGAGGGTGTTTTCAGAGATGATTAGATCATGAGGGCTCTGACTTAGTCAATACATTAATCCCTTGATGGATTCATAGCATGATGGTATTACTAGGAGGTGCTACAAAGTAGGTAGTGGAGCCTGGCTGGAGGAAGTAGGTCACTGGGAGAGTACCCTGGAAGAGTACACCTTGTCATCAGCCCCTTCCTGTGAATCTCTTTCTGCTTCTTGGTTTCCATGAAGTGAGAAGCTCTACTTTACCATGTCCTTTCTGCCATAGTGCCAAAACTAATGGCAAAAATTAATGGCAAAATCTCTGAATCCATGAGCCAAAATAATCCCTTCCTCCTTTAGATTGTTTCAGCTATTTATAACAGCAATGAACACTGACTAACACAGCCAACTATAGCAAAGAGGGAGGCACTGTCAGTTACTTAGGTTCATTTGTCAGATAAGAATAGAGCAAATTTTAAGAATTTATTATAGTAATAGAAATGAAGACACAGTTTTAGAAGTGTTTTCCCATTTTGATGGCTTTGAGCTACACTTAAGATTTTTAGAGTGCAGTCATTGAATGTATCTGATTTGTCAAGTGTCTACTCTCTTTGTGTGCTAGAGTTCCAAGAAAGCCTAATTCAGATAAAAATAAACAATACCAAACTATAAGATTCCCAGAAACCTTCGAGATTTGGTATGTGAATTCTATAGCTATCTAAACCTTTGTATTTCTGCGAACAAATCTGGCAGTGTTTGAATCTAAGACTTACTCTATGACAGTAAATTATTTTTATGAAATGTCCCAAGTTCAGCTAAGAGCCACTCTCAATTGTACGATATGGAAATAGGCTTTGAGATGTGACCTGGCTAACAACACTAGGCAGTTAACTAGGATAGTTCAGTCTATTAAATAACAATATTCTTGTGGACTTAATCAGAATCGATCAGATACTACCAGTTTCTAACAGTGCTCTTTTGTTTGAAAAAAGCTGATTAATCTGTTTTCTGGACTGGTTGTGTCTCACTGCTGTCTAAAGAGGTAATAGGTTATTCCTCACTCTTGTTATCAAGAAAATCAGGCTATCAACACATAAATACATTTCTAATCTTGGGACCTATACCTGATTAAACACCAAGGCCTCTGATTAAGGCATCATCAAATGTCTTCCTCTTAAGTCTACTTTATCAGTATTTAAAATGTTAGTAATAGGTAACTAACATGCAGGCCTATTTGCAATTGTGGATAGAAGATATCTTCCTGTGTTTCTTCTAATCATGGAGTATGATAAATATATGTCAATGTTGATATTTTGCCTAAAACTAGAGAGAAAACTTCTAAGAAAATTGATATAATATATAATTCAGCATATGCCTATAACATGTGTTAAAATGTAAGATATGTAAGGACACAAACATTTGTTTAGGTCCCTGTTGAGTCCTCAGTGCCTCATATAAAACCCAACATATGGTGGGCCCTCAATATGCATTTCTTTGAAGGAAGGAAGGAGGGAGGAATGGAGGAAGGAATCAGTGGATATAAGTTTTATCAATACTGTCTGCCTACTTGATTAATTTGACTCTTTCACCTTCTTCTCTCAGGCACACCAAATTTCTTTCTGTTTGCAACTAAGCCATGCTTCCAATTTCATCAGGCTTTTGCATCTTTTGTTGTTGCTATCCAAAATGCTCATTTCCAGAAAAGTAATCCCCCTCAATATTACTTCAGCAAGCTAAATGATCTGAGACTGCTGTCCTTAGAAAGGTCTGTTTGCACAGCTGACCTATGGCTCATGTCTGAGAAACTGCTGATAACATTTCCCTGCATTGATATGAATCTTTTGCTAAATGATAAAGTGGTTCACTAGGGTCAGGTATGGTGGCGTATGCCTGTGGTCCAGATACCTGGGAGGTTGAAAGTAGGAGGATCACAGTTCCAGGCTAGCCCAGGCATCTACTTGAAGAGCCAACTAAAAACCTAGTGGACTGGGGGCATGGCTCGAGTGGAAGAGAGCTTGCCTATCTTAAGGCCCTGAGTTCAAACCTTAGTACTGCCAAAAAAAGTAGCTCATTATATCCCAAAAGTTTTGCACTAGCAATATGGTTTATGCTAAACATCTACCTGTTTTACTTCTGGGCATCTAGAATTTTGATGCATACCAGCGAGAAGGTGTCTATGTGGTTAGCCCTTGATAGAATCCTTAGACCTTAGACCTCAGATGAGTTTTCCTGGTAGACAACATTTCACATGTGTTTTCCTAATTGTTGCTGGGGAAAATAGGCATATCCTGTGTGACAGCATATGGTTTCCTCCAGGACTTTTCCTCTTATGCCTTTTCCCTTTGCTGATTTTGCTTTTATCCACTGGTGTGAATATATCACTATTCATAGTTATAGTTATATGCTATAACTATGAGCAACCATTCACTGTGTCCTGTAAGTCCTTCTAGTGAATCACAGCACCTGGCTTTGGAAGCCTTCAACCTACGTTCTACTACATATGCATCACATTCAATGAAATAAAAGAAATAGCCTCACATCCGTTCTAGACTGTAAGCTCCATGACAGTAATAACTGTGCTGGTTTCATTCAGAATTACCAGCACCTAGCTCCGTGCTTGGATATTTTAAATATTTCCAGAATGCAGAAATCAATGAAAGGACAAACAAATAAACCAAAGAACTCTGTACAGGCAGAAAAATCTTTCAGACTCTATACTTACAAACCCATTTTTAAAAGTACAAGGATGGTTAAGCTGAATATTAGATCTGATTTTTACACTGTAGGGCCCAACAATTTATGTTAGAATACAAATACACGTCTAATATTATAATAAGAGCTAATTAGAAAATATGGTCTAAAGTGCTTAGCTTTTTTCTCTCACATTTAGCATAACACATGGGATATATATATATATATATGGCACTAAAATGTCTATTTAATAAACAAATGAAAATACACAGCAAGTTCAAGCTATATAATAGAACTGCTACACTAATTTACTTTCAGACTAAGAGATCATCCTGAACTGTGAAAACTCATTTACTAGCAACTGATCACAAATTTGCATTTCTTTTCTAAAATACTTACTTACTTTCACTTATTTTAAGACAATATCTAAGCATCTAGTTGTAATTTATTCATGGTAATGATAGGGAAACACAGGTCCAGAGAGGGAAAGAATTAAAATAATCTGTTAACTGTATGTAGTGTTATGGATTGACTTGTATCACCCACCTTATCATATGTTGACATCCCAAGCCTCAATACCTCAGAAAGTTACTTAAACTTGAAGATAGGGCCTTTATAGAGGTGACTGGGTTAAAATGAGGCCATAAGGGTAAGACTTAATCCAATCTGACTAGTGTCCTTCTAAGAAAAGAAGATCAGGATGAACAAAGAGACACTGGGCAAGAAGAGAGACCTCAGGAGAAACCAAACCTGCTGACACCTTGATCTTGGATGCTTAGCCTGCAGAATTGTGAGTGCATAAATTTCAATTGCTTAAGTCATCCAGTATTTTGTTAACGTAGCCCCAGAAAACTAATACAAGGTATTTCATATGCAACCTTGGCTATGTATCTTTGCTTCATATAGCCATTTTTCTGTTTTAGTATAATTTTTTTCTTTTTCTCTTATATTATTGCTGTACTGGAAGTACATTGCAACATTTACAAAAGTTCTTACAATATACCATAGTTGAATTCACCCCTTCCATCATTCTTCTTTATCTCCCTCTCCCCATTCCTGGAATAGTTTCAACATGTCTCATTTTTCCATTTTTATACATGAGTACATAATATTTCCACTACATTCACCCTCCTACACCTTTTCTTTTATTCCTCCCCCTCCCACTGGTAGCAATCCCCAGACAGGACCTGTTTTACCTTCCTGTTCTACATTTTTGAACAAAGGCATTTTTTGTTTAAGATAGATCTACAGGGAGTTTCCTTGTGATATTTCCATGTGTATATGCATTATAACTCGAAATGGTTCATGCCCTCTATTTTTCTCCTTTCTACCTTAGTCCCCTTCTTATGTTCATTTCAATGGATTTAAAATTTCTATATTCACTCTTGTATAGAAAGGACATCACCCATATTCACCTTCTTAAATTCCTTCTTTCACCCTCCCTCTCCTGTTAGTGACCTACCCTTAGCATAACCTGTTTTTCATAATATTGCTTATAGTTGTATTGTGTCTATCTCCCACATATGAGAGAAAACATACAACCTTTGTTTTTCTGAGCCTGGCTTACTTCACTTAACAAGATGTCCTCTAATTGCATCCATTTACCTTCAAACCATATGGTTTCATTCTTCCTTAAGGTTGAATAAAACTCCATTGTATATATATACCACATTTTCTTAAGCCTTTTCACATATAACTTTGCTATATATTTTTATATATTGCATAGATAACCTTTATATATAACCTTTGCTACACATCCCTGTTGTA
This sequence comes from Castor canadensis, assembly GCF_047511655.1. Taxonomy (NCBI): domain Eukaryota; kingdom Metazoa; phylum Chordata; class Mammalia; order Rodentia; family Castoridae; genus Castor; species Castor canadensis. The sequence continues at coordinate 15,549,325 of NC_133405.1, read as the reverse complement.
CCAGAGAAAGGAGAAGGCTGCTGGCAGTCATGGATGTAGAAACCCTGGGAAGTTTCTCTCTCCTTCAGGTGCCCAGTCAAATTTCAACTTGGAGAAGCAAAGCCAAAGCAGAAACTGGAGAAGCAAAGTCAGACCAGTAAGAGCTGTTGTGGGTGCAGGGAGGAGCCTGTCTGTACAGTTAGTTTGAGGCAAGCCTGTTGTGCACTGGTCATTAGCACTCAAGTTCCTGGAGATGGCAGCATTAGCTAATGATTACTCTTTCAGGCAGTGTAGCTGCTTTTTGCCTTCTCCCTAGCAATTTGTGGCAAGCGGAGGATAAGCAATGGGCCCAAATAAAGCAGGGACCCTTGCCAGGGCCATATGTTTCTAAGTGGGATGGGGAAACCCAGCAAAGATTTGAGAAAGAATCTCTTTTTCTTTGCTAATTGCAATTCCCCCACTCCACCCCTTTTGGCAGAACACAGCCTCCACAAAGGCCAGGCTGCCTGAGGAGCAATTGTACCACCACATTGCTCAGTCTGGGTCACAAACACCCCCTCCCCAATTCAGCCAATCTATTAAACTTAGTCTTACTCTTCCCTGCACCTGTCCAGTCCCAACGTGTCATTTATATTTTTGGCTTGAGGCATGTGTTCCCACTGTATACTGTATAAACTCCATCTGGAATGCCTTCTTTTCTTTTTATTTCTTCCAGTTCTTTACCTACATCTAGGTGAACTATGCTCCTGTCATTAATGAAACCTTACTGGAAAACCACAACCTATGTAAGTTCTCTCTCCCTGCGTCACTATGATGCAATGTGGCGAGAGTCCTATAATACAGCTGTATACCAGGCACTATGGAGGCACAGATGGGAGCGGGTGTGAATGGGATGAAGGGATGGAAGAAAGGGGAAAAACACCTATCTGCACACCCAGTGTGGCACTTCTTGGCTTGGCACCTAATCCCATGGTGCCTGAGGAACATGTATGGCACCACGGTTTGACTCTTAGGTCACATTACATTTTATGTTATGTTGGTCACTATTTCCTTAGAGTCCCCTTTGCCAACTTTACTGTTCACCTTGCCTACCCCATCACTGTCACTGAGTAGTCTCCCAAGCCAACTGTATTACCCCAAGCTTAGTAGGTACTAAATACATATTTACAGGTGAATTTTGGTGAATTTCTGAGAAAGTCTACAAGTCAGTATTTTGTTATTGTTTGCAATTATCACTAAAATGTTAGTCAATGTCTTAAAAGAAGTTACAATTTATGGACTGTAATCTATGAATTGTGTTTACTTGCCTAGAAATGTGTGTGAGGCAAGAGAGTTGACAATACACCCACCAGACATGACAAAGAGGCACAAGCAAGAGGAAATTGTCTAACTCAGCACCCCTGACCCTGAAGTCGTTAGATTAATAAGGAAGACAATGTACTGAAGACTACAAAGAGATAGGGGAGGACAAAAGGGACTGGGGAGTGAGGCTCACTTACTGAGAACCTACTATGTCCCAGGTTGTGTGTCAGCTCTTTCCATGGACAACCTAACTCAATTCCTTCAGCAACCTTGGGATATTGGAACTGTTATTACACCATTTCTGACCTGACAAAAGCAAGGTCAACTGACCTGCTCAAATGCAAATTAAAAAAGTAATAAGATCAGGTGGACCCTAGAGGTCAGACTGTGCTGAAGTGGGAGGCACAGTACGGAGCACTGACCTCACAAAGCAGCAGCTCTGATTGTGTGGTGACCCCACTTTTTCTCGGTAGAAATAGCAACCTGAGTCTCCATCTCCAAGTCAAGTTGGAAGCGGAGGAACAAATGCAGGGGAAGCCATAGTCTCTAGATGCCAGCACCACTGCACATATTCTTCGTTCCTCAGAGCTCTGGAGGCCCTAGTCCTCCTCCCTCAGCGTGAAAATTGGAGGAACGCACCTCAGGAGGAGGAAGAGGGCCTGCCCTGTAGTCACACATTAGTAGCATGTCTTCTGGCTCAGTGCAAACTTTCCTTGCATCCAGATTTTACTCCCCAGATGTTATGCCTTCTCCAAGTGAAGGCCCTGCCTTTTTCTATGGTTGTTTTCAGACACAGCACAGCTACAAAAACCAGAGCTCAGCAACTGTACCACTAAGCTGACCAGACACCCAGAAATCTCCTGAATTTTAGTATATTCAAGCTCTCAGCTCTTCTCTGTGCAGGCTCTTAGACCTTTTCTTCTCAGTGACCACTAAGTAATGGGTGAGATGAACTCAGTGTTCCTCCTCTCATGCACGAAGTACATTTGAGGAATTCCTTCTCTTTTTTGCATTAGTAGGATTTGAACTCAGGGTCTTGTATCTGCTAGGCAGGTACTCTACCACTTGAGCCACATCTCCAGCCCCATGAAGTACATTTGAGACACCATGCACTTCCTCCTCCATCTGCTCATCTCCCTCGGCCCATCCTGAAGCATTCTGGTCCCACAGCTCTTTTTGCTTGACCACAAAAAGAGTTTTGATTACAAAAAGTCTCAGAAGTGAAATCATTTATCCTTGCTAAGGGACACAGCCAGAATCAATATATGGCACCCTATCCTATGTCATAGTTAATTCATTTATGCTAATTAAATAATATATCCACAATCAATTATTTACCTATTGACTAATGGAAAGCACTGAAAGGGGCTCATGTAAATAAATTCACAGCCCCTCCCCTTTTAATCATTTTAGGAGAGTCTGCACACACTTTAATACAAATGCGCTCCCCTTCCAGGTGGGCTCCGGCAGCAGGCAGGTCCCTTTCTTGCACATTAACTCTTTAGGACTGGCAGGATAGCAAAAGGCAAGTCTTAGTCCTTTTGAAATGAGTGGACAATGAAAGGGTAGAAATGGTTTTTGCGCATAGCCCACGCTCAGTTTCCTTTGCAGGTTGCTCTGAGTCACTGAGGGCCTTTGATCATATATAAAGCAGCAAGTTTCTGGTTAACTGTAGATTTCCTAGCCAAGGATTTAGGATGACATCATGGATCTGATGCAACCACTTTGTTTTCAAGATCTCAACACACCTAACCTTCTTCAATAGATTGGGAACGCTGCATACACCGAATGGATATCAGTGTCCTCACATCTCCTTAAGGCTTATTTCAAACTGGTCACCTTCTCTGTAAAATGCCATTTATGGCAACTGGCTGACAGGGAGCTATTTATAGTAAGCAAAGGAGGGCACTTGCTCTTGCAGATAACCTCAAGTGTGCTTTTTTCATCACCTATTTCTCTGGACAAGCAAACAAGGGAAGAATGACGTTCAAATATAGGCTGAGGAGAGAGAAAATTTGGGAGGTTGCTACAAGGAATCAGCTCACTGTTACCAGACTCTTGGTCACAAGGGAAATGGGACGATCTTTAACTCTGTCTGGGGCAGTCTTATGTGCCTTACCTGAGACCTAATCCTAGGCACTGCATTGCCCCACTGTCCTACTTTTCTAGTGTAGGATGGAAAAGTGAAAAGGGTACAGGCTCTGGCATCAGAGACCTACATTAACTCTGCCACCTAAAATCCTGGTGACTCTGAACAATTATGTTGCCTCTCTGAACTTTAGTCCATCATCTATAACGTGGGGCTATGCAGGGTGAGTGTGAGGCTAAGAGAAGTACAGTAGACCTTCAGTAAACGGCAGTTGTTCCTGCTAGTCCTGAAAGCCAGAATCCTGGATTCCACTTCTTCTCTATTCCTAGCAATGATTTCATGAAAGTAGACTTTGATAAGTCTTTGCTATATGACAAAGATATTATTAGATGTTATGGACATTGCTAGATATTATGAATGCCTTGGTTTGGCAAATGAGGGTGGTGTGTGGATAAGTAAGGAGATGATTGTTACAACTAAATGAATTATTTGGTTCCTGAGTGTTTTATTTGAAACAGGACCTTAGTATATAGCCTGGGCTGACCTTGAACTTGTTATGTAGCTGGGGCTGGCCTTGAACTCGTGATCTGCCTGCTTCAGCTTCCCAAGTGCTGGGATTATAAGCATTCATCCCCTTGCCTGGCTTCAGTTCCTGAACTTCTATAACCCTCAGCAACCATTATTAATGTTGGCGATATTCATGTCAAAGTCCCTAAACTCTGCACAGTTAATCCAGATTCAAAATTATTTACACCATAATTCCCTGAACACAGTAACCCTCTCGTTCATCAATTCCTTGCATTCTTCCTCAATGGAATAGGCAGAAAGGTGCTACTATGTGGTTCGAATGTCTATACATATGTGGGTGTGTGCGTGGGTGTGCACTAGTGCTGAAGAGAAAGGAAAGAAATAAAAACCCCTTGCAAGTGTTTGAAAAGTGGTTTGTTTACAACAAGCCTCTCTTCCTTCTGTTGCATTCCAGTGTTGATTCCTGGGAGAAGGACCAGGCAGCTGATGCAATGCCTTGATGTTGGCCTCACTTTGCAAGAGGGAGCCACTCTGGAACTGAGATTTTTCAGCTAGGCATGGAGGCAAATGCCTGTAATCCCAGCATTACAGGAGGCAGGAGGATCTGAATTTGAGGTCAACCTTGACTACATAGTGAGATCCTGTTTCAAAGACAAATAAATAGACAACTGAGATTCTGCCACCTCCCAACATGGGTGGGGAAAGGTGTTCAGGATTTGACCAAAAGAAAGGAAGAAACTTACAGACAATGCACTGAAGGTTAGAAAACTGAGGGCTAGGAGGCTTGCCTTTGTCTGTATTACCTCTCCTCTGTGAAACTCTGTGAAACAACACAAAGGTCAGCTACTGGGTCCAAGGTCACACAGTTGACAGGAGGCATATCAAGGCTTCTACTTCAATGTGGTCTCAATGTCAGGGCCTCCATCTCTCCTGTATCATAATGTACCCATAGGATGTTTATCCTCAGATCAATGAGTCAACAGCAGAGCTGGATTGCAGCACACATCTAAATGTGTTAGCTAGGCCCTCAAACATGTGACTAGAACAAGTGCTTAGGAAACCATAAGGAAAAAGTAAAAAATGGAACAACCATGTAAGAACAATACAAAATGGAAGTGAAACTTTCTCCCAGCTTCTGGAAACATGTGTCTAGTCACACATTGCATTATTATAGGTACTGGATCCAAATTCTGAGTGTGCAGATTTGTTCTTCTCTGGCCTAATCTCAGCAGAATCACTTGGTTAAGTGTGCCTAAAAGAATCTCAGAGGGTAAATTTCAGTCGACTAACAGGGCCTTTGCCAATACTTCTTATGGACCCTGAGATTCAATATCCTCTATGGTGCTACCTGGTCTCTCTCAAACCTTACTGATGATTACTTATGAATTTGACAAAGGTCACAAAGATGACTTTTTATTTTTGTTACCAAACTCAGCCATCATTACTGAACTGAATAGTACTGTTCTTCTAGCTCTCTGAACACCTTGCCATTCTAAGGACTGCTCTGGGATGTTTGAGACCAAAGGCCTTGAAAGGGCCACTGAGGCAGCTGGCAGGTAAGGAGGCTGCCACCCACCAGGTTAAAGCCAGTGGCAAGTCAGAAGCAAATTGATAGGTATCTGTGTGTTGCCTGCACATTGAGAGCAGCAGCTGGGGCTTGGGACTGCCACTGTCCAGCACAGTACCAGTCATAAAGCAGCCAAAGTAATACCATGTCCACCTATTTTTCAAATCCAGAGGATATGTTAACCCTTAACTTCAAAAGACCTCTTGGCAGAATTTGACATTGACATCCATACGTTGTTTTTTTCCATACTTCACCTTTGGTTTTCCTGACCCTGCATTATCCTGGTTATTATTCTACCTCTTCCATCTTCTCCTTTGTCTTCTTTACTGCAGCATCTTTCATTTCCTGGATCCTAAAAGTATGTGGTACGCAAGGTCTGTCAACACCTCTTTTTTTGTCCTTCTCTTTCCTTTCTCTCTAGATCAGTTCTGCCCAAAATAGCTTTCTGTGATGATAGAAATGTTTGGTACCTTTGATATCCAATATGGTAGCCACTTGCTATATGCAGCCGTTGAGTAATGAAGTGTGGCTAGTGTGATCAAAGAATTGTATTTTAATTATATTTAATTGTACTTAATTTAAATTTAACCAGCTACATTTGCTTAGTGCCTATCTTACTGGATGACACAGCCTTTAGACACTTGAATGTGACAGTCTCATCTCATTCCAGGGCTTCAGGTCACACCTCCATGTATATAACTCTCAAAGTGCTTTGATACCATGTTCCCAATGACTCCTTTGACCTGATAATCAATTGCACAAGGAAGGTTTCATAGCTACGACATCCAATAAAGTCTCTACTTACAGGTCTAGCGCATATAATAAATACTTGTTAAATGAAAGGATGAACAAAGGACAGTTAATTTTAACCTCATCCATTTTTGTGAGAACTAGATTTCTAGACCAAGAACAAGACTGTTCAAACAAAAAATCAATTAATTAGATGACTATTCAGAGAAGAAACTATGTTCTTCTCCACATTGGTTCTCTTTCACCAAGTGTAGAATGTGAAGAGCTTAGATTCTATCCTCTGGGAAGGTTGCAGAGTGTGGAGGTTCAATCTTGTTATCTGTGCTCAGACTGGGTATGAATCTTGACACTACCACTTACAAGCTGTGCAACAATGCGTAAGTTGTATGACCTCCCTATGCTTCAGTTTCCTCATCTGTAAAATGGAGATGATACCAGTGCCAACATGAAAGGCTTATTTTAAGGATTAAATGAGAACACACACAAAAATTCAGTGAGTGAAATACTTGGTATATAATAATACTAGCAATAACAGCTAATATTGACCTAAATCACAGTCTTCACAAGTTCACTAAACCTGGCTTTGATACATCATCATCCATCAGATTTCAAGGACTCTGGATGTGAAATGAAGGACTATTAAGGAGGTCCCAGCCCCAGAAACTCTAAGAAGCAGGACTGCTGAGTAGGCATAGTCCTATAGATTCATTTTTGGAATACTCTCAACCCTTGGGATTTCAAGCCTTGTAGCCTGCTCACAATTCAATTTAATTGTTCTAATAGCCAACTACAAAGTTCTGGAACATGCTCTGTACTTATAAAGTATAGTTCCCAAAATGACTGAGGTTTTTGCCATACCTTACTATATAACAAGAGACAATGGAGCATCCTGCTTAGCTCACAGCAGATTTGGGAAAAATATTCATGTATGTGTGTATCCATATGTATTATATGATACATAAAAAAGAAATATGTATTTTATATTATATCTTATGTATACATATTCATACTTTCTCAAGCTTGCTGAGAGAAAAGTAGGAGGCTCCACTATCTCTAGTTATAATGTATAGTATAAACATATATTATGCACATCATTAACTATATACACATACATGTCATATATTTGGAAGAACTTAATCTATTTGAGGTGGATCTTTGTTATGGTTTAGATCTGAAAAGTTTCCCACAAGCTGATGTGTTGAAGGCTTGGTCTCCAAGACGACTCTGACCTCACAGTGGATTAATACATTTGTGCATTCATAATTTAATAGGCTATTGGGAGGTGGTAGAAACTTTAGGAAGTGAGGCTATGTACTTGAAGAGTGTATTTTGTCCCTTGCTTCTTCCTGTTTGCTATGAGGTGAACAAGTTTGTTCTACCACACATCCCCAAGTGACCATCGACTGAAGCCTCTGAAACCATAAGCCAAAATCAACCTTTCATCCTTTGTTTTTCTCAGGTATTTTGCCACAGACAGAGAGCTAACACCATCCTTACTTCCTACACCTCTAGCAGAGAAGTCATGTGTGTACCTGCTAGTTTGGGGACAAGTGTTTGCAGTTTTTATGTGTCACATTTGACATGTGCACAAAAGTGTGGTTGGAAAGATAACTGTGTATCTTGTATAGCAATCAAGATAACTGGATGCTAAGACCCTCAAGTAAACATCTGGGGTTGAATTGGGTGTGCTGGTAATAGTTAATTAGTGTCATCCTGCACAGTATTATTGTCTATCCTCAGTCATGAACCTTACCATGAGGGGCTGCTCTACTGAATACTAAAGACTTGACATTCTTTCCTTTGTGTATCACCTGCTCCCTGCCTTAAATTCCTCAGCTATAGAACAAGCCCTTTGTTTTTTTTCCATGTGGTGAGCTGCAGTTATATGCTACATTCAGTGCTAAGAATACATCTTCAGTAAAGAGAAGGTGATGTCAGTTATTCATTTATATATTGGATCACAAGAAAACAGTTGGGAAAAGGCTGTACCAGAGCACCATGAAAACAATAAGTACTCGCACTGCCAACTAGTTGCTCTTTAGAAGGAAGCAAAGGGCTGGGCACCGGTGGCTCACACCTGTAATCCTAGCTACCCAGGGGGCAGAGATTAGGAGGATTGCGGTTTGAAGCCAGCCCCAGCAAATAGTTCCTATCTCAAAAACCCTTCACAAAAATAGGTCTGGTAGAGTGGCTTAAGGTGAAGGCCCTGAGTTCAAACCCCAGTACCACAAAAAAAAAAAAAAGAGAAAGAAGCAAAGGGATCCCAACCAGGTAACTTGCTGTCCATTCTGTGCCTGAGGCGGAGAAGGTAGACTGTCAGTTTTATAGCATTTGCACCAAACATGCCTCTCTTTTGTCCCGCAAGAGGAGTCCTTCCTTGAAGGTTACACTCTGTGCTAAGAAGCCCCTTTCATTCCAGGGAGTCTTTAGATCAGGGCCCCACAAGAACTGTGCAGCAGCTCAGGAACAAACTACAATCATGTCAGCTCTGAACCTGGACCAGTTGACTCTAGGCAGCTTTTCCAGATGAAAGCATGTGTAATTAACCCTTTGATACTCTGGCTGAATAAAATCAAATTTGGATATAAAGCAAATCTCTAACCCCTATTGGTATAAACATTCAACTTTTTATAAACAGTATGAGTTATTAGGCACGAGTGTGTGGGCATGTTGATTAACTTCTTCATGATCAGGTTAGTAAACTTTGGCCCAAAGTTAAAATCTGGCCTATTGCCATCTGTTCCTTCTCAGCAGCAAGAATGGCTTCTACAATGCCGGGATGTGGCTCATGTGGTAGAGTACTTGCCTAGAAAGAGTGAGGTCCTGTGTTCAAGTCCCAGCACTGCCTTGAAAGAATGGCTGTTTTATTTATAGATGGTTGAAAAAAATCCCAAAAATAATATTTATGATTTGTTGAAATTCATATTTCAGAGTCCACAAGTAGTTTTACTGGAGTACAGCCGTTTGGTTCTGTATTGCTTGTGATTGATGTCTAACTACAGTGACAAATTTCAATAGTTGGAACCGGTACTGCAAAGCTTAAGTTTACCAGCCCCCTTTTTTTTAACCACTCCAATGTCTCTTTTTTGAAATGGGGTTGTTAATTTTGCCTTAAGATTTCTATAGGAGGATGGACACAGAGGCTCAAGCCTGTAATCCTAGCTACTCAGGAGGTGGAGATTGGGAGGATACCCATTTGAAGTTAGTCACAGCAAAAAAGTTGGGGAGACCCCATCTCAACCAATGGCTGATGCCATGTGTGTATCTGTCAACCCAACTATGTGGGGAAGCATAAAGAGGAGGCTCTTAGTCCAGGCATAAATTGAGACCCTTTCTCAAAAATAACCAAAGCCAAAAGGGCTGTCAGAGTGGCTCAAGTGGCAGAGAGCCTGCCTAGCAAGCATGAGCTCCATCAGTTCAACCTCCCAGTGCCAACAAAACACTAAAAGACTGCTAAGGGGATCAAATTGGATGATGTATATAGTTGTACCTTTTGAGGGACTCAAAGGGCAACAAAGAGGCAAGAAAGGAATCTGGGATCATCCAACAGATGGATTTTACCTACTGTTCTCAATCAGTCCTTCCACAATAATGACAAGGGTGGGCCCAACACAATTGAACATGCACCAACCCCTGAATGACAAAAAAATAATAAAATAAAACTTGGTTAGCAACTCAGGATTTGAAGAAATCTTGCCTTGGGTATTAGCTCTACAATTTGCTTAATAGGTATCTTGGAAAAGTTTTGTGGTCTCAGTGCACCTCTTTCTTCATCTTGAAAATGTATAATAATATACCACTCCATTTAATGCTCACAGTGGTCCAGTAGAGAAGTAATTAGCTATGTCAGATACTTTTTTAATGCAAAATGCCTTGCACACTGCTATGATTGTTTTTACATGTCCTATCTTTCCCTCATTCACTTTCTTATTCACCTCCTCCCCTCCAAAAAAATGCCAGATCTGTCAGGTCTGAGTTCCACTTATAGAACTAACTACACATGTTGCCTTTCTCCAGGTAGGATTCTGTGGTCACATTATAAATTCCACCAGCATATTTGACATAGAAAACTAGACTCACTTATCTCACTGATGCCATATAAGGTACCCTGTCTCAATTCCCCTTTGCCACAGTACAAAGCACCCAAGACATAATTCAAAACAAATCAAGATATATATTGATATATATTGAATTAGGGATAGCCTAAAATTTAAGAGGTGAGGACCAGAAAAAGCAAGCCGCCATAAAAATGAATAAGTGCTGTATTGTTGTGGCTAAGGAAACTGGCTCAGCAGACGGATGGGCTTGGGTTTGAATCTCCATTCCATTTCTTAAAACTGTGAGGGTTGGAATGAACCACATTGGTTCCCTTCGGGCCTACTAAAATCCCTTGGAAGTCTTTCAATCGCTCTAGAGATCACGCTATTATACCTCATGGGACCAATAAAGATCCTGCACGATCTCACCTGTGGGCAACTTCTTTAGTTCTGTTCTTAAGCTCTGCTGGGCCTGTTTGGGGCATGAAGTAACCAATGCTCTTACCACCAAAGGGACTCCATATGTGTTATTCTTCTTCTGGGAATAAAACTCCAACTCCCACTCTCCTCTTTTCCCCACTGCACCTAGTTAACACCCACTCGTCTTTTACTCCTTACCTCAGCTTGAGTGTCATTTCTCTGCCTTCACCCCTATGTCAACACAACTGGTTTAATTCTTCCTCCCAGGCCCCACTGCACCTCGTGCCTCTGCGCATTTGGATGGGGGCCCCAATATTTACATCTTTAAAAGTGCAAGTTGGGTACTATTTGTTAAATGTCTGTCTCACCCATGAGATCTAGGACTGGGTCTTCTTTACCATTTTCACTCTAGCACCTACATTTGTGCCTTCTGCATCATAGCTGGTCAATAAATGCTTGTTGAATAAGTGGGTAAGTTTGTGATGTGCTTTTGTTAATGTGAAATTTTAGAGGAAACTAGCTTTACTGACCCACAGAGCTAACAGGCGCAGTGGTCAGTTCGCTGCTGACAAAATGCCTTGAGGAGCAGAAAGAACCTTTTCCAGTAGCAGTTCCAAACTCCCTGCTGACATGGTTCCAGTGCAAAGCCACTGCTCTTTGCTGTTGCTAGTCAAAATGCTGTTAGAAGCCATATAATGCAGCCCATATTTAGGGAGTTTAAACATCTTTTTGACATTGCACATGATTTATATCGTCTACAAAGGCATAGCTGAGGTGGCTGATGTTTCCTTACATTGTAGCAAATTAAGGTGTCTGTTTTCCCCAGCAGGTGTGTGACTACTGTAAATCCAATTAATGCTAATGCAGCACGTGTCTAAAAAGAGAACAAAGTGAATGAGGGAGGTTGTTCCAATTATAATCTTCTCACAGCCTCCTATTGCCTCAGTAAGGCAGCAGTGGTGGCTTCTTTGTCTTCCTCTTGAAATGAAGAAAACAATAATCTCACCCTTTTTTCCATGTCTTTTTACTCAAGCTATAAGCTCCAAATAAGCCCATTTTAGTACAGTATACTGAATGCTATCACAGGCATAAATGATGCTTCTCGAAGTTTATACAAATCCCATTGGGAACCTGTTAAAATGCAGATTCTCAGGCAGTCTGGGATAAGCCTGAGAGCCTTCATTTCATGAGCCATACTGTGAGAAGCAAGGCCCTATGGGATATGTTAGTTTTCTCTGCTATCATCAGTAGTAACTGATGATTAATGGTCATTCTGAAGTCCTGCAAATTCCTTCTGAGCCATCTGCAAAGAGCAGACATTCAGGACACTGATCCAAAGGGCTGGAGGTGTAGCTCAGTGGTAGATGCCTTCCTAGCATCACAAGGCTCTGGCTTTTGTCCCCAAAGCTGCAAGAAAATAAAACATTGATCTGAAATTCTAAGGTCCATAGCAATGAGTTCTCCAATAAAGCAACACTCTGGGAAGCTAGCTGCAGGGTGGTTCAAGCTTTTTTATATAATGACTACAGCAAAGGCTGTGGTCAAACAGATGTGGTTTTGCATCCTGGCCCAGGCATTTACTATTTGACCTAGGCCAGGGCATTTAGCTGCTATGAGCATCAGTTTTCCCATCTGTAAAAAGGGAGGAAAAAGTCCAGTGGGGAGTTTTGGAAATTAGAAACTAGAGCTATAGTGCAGAGTCTGGCAGTGACTATATAAGCACAGCTATACAGTATCTGCTCAGGCCAGTGAATCCTGGCTGAAATGAAGAACCACACTGCCCAGCCAACTAAGCATCCTCAGTGGCCAGTTCTTCTTCCAGGAATACTGGATCAAATAGCCCTCTGGGGGGATTGCAAAGCTTTGGAGTTAGGATTTGACCCATAGCCATCTGAGAGACTGCTGTCATGAGCCCCTCCAGGGATGGCATCCCAGAAGCCTGGCATCATTCCAGGCTTCCCTGACCACAGCCACTCTTTTAGGCTTGCCTATTTAGGTACCAGTCATTTTCTCTTCAAACACTATGAGGAAGTTGTTTGGGAACCAGAGATATTCTTTTCTCCATGGAATTTGGAAAGATTTGTGATTGCAGACATGCATTATCTAACGCATAAACTCAGAGGTCCACATCTCATGCCTGCCATTTAGTTAGCTGGGTCCTTGTTTCACCTCTTCTTGCTCCTATGTTGTTCAAATTCAGGAGCAAGGTTAGCCTTGGGGGTTAAATGTTCAGAGTGGCTTTTCTTGGGATACTGATAATGTTCTGTGTTTTCATCCGGGTACTCACTATTTTGGTGTGCTTAGCTTATAAATATTAACCAAATATAATATATGTACTCTCACATATACTATACTTTACTATAAAATTTAAAATATGCCATTCTTGTTAACCCATCTACAAACACTATGGAGGGATCTGAGTAAGTGCTTTTGTATGCAAACAGCAAGCATAAGTAGTATGGTACAAAAAAATTATCATAAGCAGTCAGTCTCTGTGCCAACAGCCTACAAGGTAGCATCTCAGTAATCCCCACAACAAGCCTACTTCTTTTTATTTTGGTCTGTGTGTGAGAAGGTGCAGGAACCCAATTCATGGAATCCTACATGCCTCAAGGAAAAAGTAGGGCAGACTGAGAATTTTGGGGCTAGGCTTGACATACCCTGACTGCTTTGCTCCCAGGTGGTATCTGTGTTCTGTAGTAAGTGGTTAACATCCTGCTTGAGGCAGAAGTTATGAGTCAGAGGTGAACTTGACTCAGCTGACTGTTCTTATCTATCATATACAAAGCAATGACAAATAATCAACCCTCGACTACTTCGTAAGTACATATAAATGGATCCTATTTCAGGTTGTCACGGTATTAGGGTTATTTTCTCAAAGAGTCAGAGAAGAGTTGCCTTAAACTGGATTTAGTTATCTAGTACAAAGGATTTGTAGCAGAGCTAACAACAGTGTGGTGGAGTGGGTAAGCATTTAGGATTTAGTATCAGTTAGATCTACCTTCAAGTCCTTGCTCTGTGGGTTACCAGCTGTGTGACTTTTCACAAGTAACTTGGCAACTCTGTGTTATAAATGGATTATGTAATTAGAAAGATTAAATAAGATAGTGTTTGTAAAGAGTAGTTAGCCCATTGTCTGTCAGAAAGTAAACTCTCAGAATGTAGTTATGATTATAGCATTATACCTGTGACTATCATAGAAAATTAATGAATTAAATGTAGACAGTATCTGGTAGAGGGTCATTCCTTGCTAAATAAACAGTTATTACCATGAGAACACTGTTTCAGATATTAGCATTGGTGTGGGACCATTTAGCCAATGGGGAAACTGGTTGCTTGCCTGATCACTTGTGGTATTACTGTCTCTGGAGAGGGCTTACAAGTCTCCTGGAAGTCAGAGAAGACTCCCTTGCATCTGGCCTTCCATGCTGCCCACCAGCAACCATCACCCAGTTCTTGAAGGACTATAATGGAAAAGTTGAGCATCATTTTACCTAAGTAGAATCCCTGAAATCTTCTCATAGATCTGCTCACTTTATTTTCACCTACATGGCAATCCATTTTCCTGTTTCCTTTGGAGTATGATTTCCCCAAGTGTGTACCAATAATAATGCCCTGAAATGTATTATTTAGTGAAAAAATAGTGATGTGGCCAAATAAAGTGAGAATTCCACATATTATATCCCTTCGTTGGTCAGTTAAAGGCTCTGACAAGCCCTATCTTTCATTCAATCAGTTGTTTATTCATTCACTTACTAAAATATGTATTCAGTGTCTACTGTTTGCCAGTCACAATTGTGATTCCCCACCCCCTACTAAGGGGCATCTTGAAGCTTCTAAAGCATGGCTTTCAGTCGCACACCTCTGTGAATCTGCTCATGCCACTATACCCTCTGCCTAGAATGGCTTTGCTTTTCTCAACCCATCTTGTCTTGCTAACCCCATTCTTCCAGTTAGAGTCTGCTCAAGCTCCAAACTTTTGTGAATCCCTCTTAGCTCCACAGCACCAGTCTCAGAGAAGCCCACCCCTGCCCCACCACGGTCCCATTGGGTCTTGTGCAGACACCTGTCATGGTACATTTAGTATCTTTTTACTTATCTGACCCATGCCAGACTTGATTTCCTTTAAGGAAGGGAATGTGTTCCATCCATCCCTGTATTCCCAGAAATTAACATGGTGCTTGGCTCCATAGCAACTTTGCAAATGAGTGTTAATGCTTGTGTGACCCGGAGCCAATCATCTAGTGCCTTTATGCAAATTATAAGAAGGCACCTGCTCTGAGCAGGTGCAGTATGGGAGTGCATGATTGACAAGAGCAAGGCATGTATGCATGTATGTGTATGCATGTCTGTGGTGGAGGGAAGAGGAAGGTGCCCTTTCTGCTGTGTGAAAGGTTTGGGAAGCACAATGTGGGTTGGTCTTTGACTTCAACTGACTCCTTTGACCTGGCACCTTTTTACCAGCAATCCAGGTTAAGAATGATGTCCCAGAAGAGAAAAAGATTTCATTACACAGATTGATCTCTGCAGCCCTTTGTAACTCTTGAACAAGTAAGACTTAAATGAATAACCTAAAAAAATTTCCATGAAAGTCTACATATAATTAGCATGTTTCTTTTCTCTTCGAAAATTGTTGTACAAGTTTCTTGCACTCAGCTGGTGCCCCTTCAACAAATCAGACATCTGCTGCTCATTTGTCTCTGAGGAAGTGGCGATCATTCGGCAGGATTCCCACTCTGATGACAGAAGTTAAACTTGGTCTTACTGCTGCTTCTCATTTATGTGATCTGGAGAGTGTTTCTAAATTGCATTTAGGGTTGCCATATAAAATAGAGGGCTCCCGGTTAAATTTGAATTTCAGACAAACAATGAATTTTTAAAATATGTCTGCCCCATGCAATATTTGGGACAGACTTAACACCAAAAGATTATTTTGTGTTTATCTGAAATTCCAATTTAACTAAGCATCCTCTATTTTTGTTTGCCAAATCTAGAAAACCTGCATGTGATGTCTTTGTGCATGAACAACTAAAATAGGAAATATTTTTCCTGGCACTGCCCCTGCAAGAAAAGGTACATTTGGGTCAGTAATGAGTGGAGAGATTGGAGAATACTCTCTGTGCCTTCCATGATTGAAGGACAGCATATACAAGCAGAAAGGATACAGTGGTGATTCTGCAAGAGAAAGCAGCTTTTCTCTCAGAAAGGGAGGAAGAAAACTCAGTTTGGAAGGATTTAGAATATCAACTCTGGGTTGTTGAATTCTGTGGAGGATGTGATAACAGACACATTTAATGTGACAAGTAAGGAGTGCTTTCATTCTTGCTGATGATTTGTTAGTTTTTCCTGCTTTCAGATAGCATATAAACTTATGTTTTCTTTAAAAACCTTGAGGAGAATAAAAATACTTATATCTGAAGGTTTTATAAAAGCAAGAATTAAATGTGGTCACACCTGTTAAGTACTTAAATTAAGGAAATGTTACAGAAACTGGAATTGCTAATATTATCATCATGTTGTTATTTGCTTCTATATCTGGAGCAATCTATCAAATGTGAGATACCTTTTTTCACATACAAAATAAGAGGGAGTGCCTGTTAGAAAAGAGAATCCCATACTTGGACTTTACTTTCAAGCCTATATTTGAGCTCTCAAATTTTGGCATCCACAGCAGCAGCATTTTGATTCACTCTGTATTTATTTTGTGTGTCAGGTCTTCTAACTTTAAGCTGTTTTTTTTAAAACAATTATTAAATTGACACTGGGCAAACTTCGGTAAGTTTTGGTATTGAGTCACAAAGATAGGCAGAGTCTGTGTCTTACTTTCTATTCAAAAGCACATTCTTATAACCAGATTGTGAATAAGAAGCTTGAACTCTGCAAATTGGTCCACTATGGTTTTGGCCAAGCCACATTTTTTTTTAACCTTTGTGACCTATTTAATAGGTCATTAGCTTTGAAACACTTTTAAAACACTCCAA
Organism: Castor canadensis; assembly: GCF_047511655.1. Taxonomy (NCBI): domain Eukaryota; kingdom Metazoa; phylum Chordata; class Mammalia; order Rodentia; family Castoridae; genus Castor; species Castor canadensis. Next base: position 15,532,672 of record NC_133405.1, on the reverse strand, counting down.
CTCAACAGATCTTGCATTAGGCTTGTTTGATCTCTCATATTATTAGTTCCCAATAGAAATCTGGACAAAGCATCATTTGCTGAGGCCTGCTGGCAGAACTAGCTATGAAAGTATCTATGGTGGGTTCAGATCATAGCAGCATAGAAGAATATTTCTATATCGTTGGCTGAGCTAGCTGCTCATTTTTTAATTTCAAGTTGGGGACTCATTTATAATTTGTTAAACAATGGCCTGATTGAAAAAATGATAGAAGTGATCAGTTCAGAGACAGCATAAGCAAATGAGAATTGCCACATAAAAATAAAAGAAAGACCGTGACACTAGGAGGAATGTTAATTTGAATACAGCCATGAAATCAATCTGCCTGAATGGCCTATGTTCCTTAGCATGTAATGTGCTTGGAATCTGTCCTGATGCACAATGCTGCCCCTTTTACCGGGGTCACATACTGGTCTTCTGGGGGAAATCCTGATCTTGTGAGGTTCTTAAAGGTCAGAGGAGCAAAAATGGACTTGACCATGGGTAAAGTTGATAAGCTGGATCTCAAGACTTAAATAGTAAACATTATCCACATATCCTATAGCTGTGGTATTTGTTAGGTGGTTCAGGTATTAAAAACCAAGTGGAGTTTTTGACCATGGGTAAAGTTGATAAGCTGGATCTCAAGACTTAAATAGTAAACATTATCCACATATCCTATAGCTGTGGTATTTGTTAGGTGGTTCAGGTATTAAAAACCAAGTGGAGTTTTAACTGTTTTTATTCTATAGCAGTTAACTTTTATAGTCACTTCTTAGTTCTAAATACTTTTTGCTATACAACAAAAATTAATTCCTGATTAAGTAACTTACTAGAAAATATATGTCATGGAGGGGTGATTTTACAACTTGAGGATAAAGGAGCATTCAGCACTGGCCAAGGACCCACACAGCAGGATTGTCTCTGTTTTCTGAAGCTTCTTTCCAGTTAGCTTAGCTGATTTTCTTACAGCTAACCCCAAATAGGCTTCACCTTCATAATTGTATATAGGGATAGATTTGAAGAAATCAAATCCTGCTTTATTCTTCCACACAGTTGACAGAAGCTTCATACACTGAATACTCCAGTGACACGAGTCTTACTGTCGTCTGTCATGTCATTTTCTACTTCCTTTGCTCAAGTTCCTGACTCAGACCCTGACATTATAGAGGTGATAATCTAATAGAAATAAGTAGATAAGTTTGCTTCCCAGCTCCCAGAAATAAGAAGATAAACAATAAATAAGTTCTAGGTTTCAAAAAAAGAATGAATTATGGAATTTAACTCAGCCTACCAAACACAACTCAAATGCTTCCTCTGCAGAGATAGAGAGATGATAGTGGTTGTGATGATGATCATGAGGGTTCCAGTAATGAAGACAATTAAAACTAAATCATGTGTGGTGGTACATGCCTGCAATCTCAGTACTCAGGAGGCTAAGGCAGGAAGATCATGAGTTTGAGGCCAGCTTGGGTGACAGAGTGAAACCAAACAAACCAGCCAAAAAAGAGCTAAAACTTATGTACCATTTACTGTGTGTTAGGAACTATTCAAAGTGTTCTGTATGCATTAATTCATTTAATCTTTATATGAACTAAGCACTATACATGATCCCAACTTACAGATGAGAAAACTAAGGTATAGAAAAGAATCTTGTCCAGCATCTGGTAAGTAGCATTCTTTTTTTTTCCAGTATCAGGAATAGAACCCCAGGAGCCTCACATAGTAGGTCAATACTGTACTATATGAACTATATCACCAGCCTTTTCATTTTCATTTTTTGTTTTTGAGATAGGGTCTCACTAGATTTCTTCAGGATGTGCTCAAACTCGTGATCCTACTGCCTCTGCCTCCCAAGTGCTGGGATTATAAACGTACCACCATGCCCAGTTGCAATATTAGCACTGAAACAACATAGTCTGGTACCAGAGTGCTCTTACCCACCATGCCAAACTCTTCATGCTTTCCTAGAGCTCTCACAGTACCTCATAGAATTTCGCTCACACCAGCCACTTAACAGAAATGACTAGAATAAGAGACATGCTATTTACCAAAGTATCTGCATCTGAACTAAACAGTGAGATCCCTGAAGGCAGGGGCCCTGTTGTATTGACTCTGTATCTACTAGGACTTAGCCCGGTATCCAGACCTATGATTTTGTTTTTCTTTTGCAGTGCTTGGGATGGAATCCAGGTCTATGTATGCTAGATAAATCCTCTACTATTGAACTACACCCTTACCCTTTGTTTTTGTCGGTGTTATGTGATTTTTAATCTTGAAGCATTCTATGTTTTATTTATTTTTAATTAGAATATATTCATTGTACAGGGGAGATTCATTGTGACAATTCCAACTAGGCTTATATTGTACATTGGTTAGATCACCCCACCGTTTCTCCCCCTTGACCCTCTCCTCACCCCACTTAAAGCAATTGCAAGAGGTTTTTTGTTCTCTTTATATGTGTATGAAGTCCATCTACCATATATCCTCACCTTAATCTCCTTCCTTCACTCTCCTTCTCCTACTAGTACACCCTCCCTGCACACAATGTACCTATTTTACAGTCCTGTCTTTGTTATTAATATCTAAGTTGATGTTCCAAGGGGTTTCTCAATGTGTCTCCACGGTGAGTCTACTTTACTGTTTGTTCACACAGGATTTCAATATGTAGCTTAGGCTGTTCTTAAATTCACTATGTATCCTAGGCTGGTCTTGAACTTGTGATCCTCCTGCCTCTACCTCCCTAGTCATGACATTACAGGAGCCACATGTGGCTCCAGAATGAGTTTTTAAGTGCAGTAATTTGAAATATCAAGCCAGTACATATGAAAATGACATTGCTATAGTTTAAAATTGTCAGAAACAAACTCTGAAGCTCCCCATATTCTTCATGCCCTTTAAATGATCTATTAATTTGCAGAAATTGTAGCACATTGGTAATTATAGTATGAAAAATACCATCTGGTACTCACTACTACTGACAAGGCCAAAACAAGAAACAGCTGGAAGTCTTTGACTTCTTCATGCAAATATTTTATTCTTTATTTTCCTGTAGGGCTGGCAAATAACAATACCTGGGAATGTGTGCAATACCATTTTCAAAGGTCTCCAAATCAACAATAGTGCATCATCTAACTATGATACTATGTTATCAAGGTGATATTGAATTAAGCAATCCTCCAACCCCTCCTATTCCTAAATTCATTTGTTCAACAACTGCTTATCAAGCATTTCTTCCAGGTTGGGTCTTGGTGATACAAAGAAAACATACTTAGTTCCCATCCATGGCATTTTGAGTGCCTTAGGTGGTAATGACAAATCGCTCCACTAGATGGCGCTCCAAATTCTTTGTATTTCTTTGATATCGTGCTAAAAGATACTATGATTTTTCTACCTGTTGTAGGATAAATGAAAACATTATCTCTGTCTCACAATTCATATAGCACACTGATCATATTAATGTATGACAGAGATATGAAACAATTTAGTTTTCTAGGGGCTTTCAAAAGGTACTTTGGGTGATGGTATATATGATAGCATATAGGCAGTTGGAACCTTATCCTACTGCTGGTCCCTATCCTTGTAAAGCACTCAGGCTCAAGGGAAAGAAGGGCATGAAGCTTCACATAACACTGAAGGCAAGTTGAGCTCCAGCAGATTGTACAACTGGGCTGGTGGACCTCAGGAGGTATTGGGCACCACCTCAAGCTTCCCAGGGAAGTAGATGCTCCAGTTGGTCACCCTCACTATTCTTAGCAGCACTGACCCTGTGTGCCTGTGCCCACCTTCTACAAGATCCCCTCTACCAAAACATGGGATTGAACTGAATTTGGTAATTTTGACCAATGACTTTCCTTCAAGGTAATATCCTGTGGATGAATAGCTATGAAAATGGTAGTAATATTTATTGGATGCTGAATACCAGGCAGTTTGCTGAACACTTTTCAGAGTTTATTTCATTTCATACAAAAACCTTATGCAGTATTTTTATGTACATGACACATACTTATTAACACGCTATTCTTGGCACTTGTCAAATATTAACTCATGATGATTAATCATCACAGCATTCCTATACATTATTATCATCTCCATCTCATGGGAAACTGAGGCATAGGAAGATTTAAGTGATTTGCCAAAGGTCTTTCAGCTGGTAGGAGATGAAACAATGGTTCATAGTTAAGAATATGCTGCCACTCTATTTCAGAGAAAAATACCTAGGCTCATCAGTTAAGAATGTCCTCAGTGAAAGTGCCTGTTTAGCAAGCCTGAGGCCTTCAGTTCAAACCCCAGTGCTACTAAAAAAAGAAAAAAGTCCTCAAACTCCTGCTACCATGCCTGTAAATTTCCCTGAATCTCCTTCTTTTCCTTCCAGCCTGAAACTTACATTCTCATCTCTGTTCTGAGATCTTTTCTTTTAGCCCTTTTTGGAACATCTACTGACTGTCTTCTCTCTCTTTGCTTCATTCTTTTGGCATTTAAAACATAATCCAAATTCTGGTGCAGATAGGAAGGTACAGATGCATCTCTCCTTGCTCCTCTGCATAAAGAGCAACTATAAATCCTGGGAATGATTCAAGAGGCAACCCAAGGAGAACTGTAAAAGATGGTAAGACGAAGGCTTACTGGTTTAGGATCCCATGACTAGAGAAATAGCACAGTGGTAGGGTCTCTTATGCCTTCTTGCAACTAACCAAAGGTGACTCAGACCCACCATTTCCTGATCCCCAGAAGCACAACAAAAAGCAGCTCAGGTAGGCTTCTTTCTCCCTAGATCAGATAGTAGTGCTTTTGACAACCTCAGGAGAACCTGACACCACCAGCAAGGGGAACTGACTAAGGAAGCTGATAACATTAAGCAGCCAGGGAAAGCACTCTCAGTTCCTACTGCCAGGTCTCTCCCCCTTACTGAGAAAGGCTTAGCAGTCAGGCAGCCTTGGCAAGGGCCATCTGTAACAACAAGCAGGCATGGTCCACAAGGTTCCTTTGTCTCTTGCTCTTCGAGAGACATGGGATATCCAGGCAATACTGGTCAAGGAATCTTACCACAATCACCTGGCAGATGATAAAAGGGAAGTGAGACTCCATTCCCCTGCCAGGAATGCAGGAGCAGGTAGATGAAAATGATAGGAGGGATTCAGCCTTGACAAATGGCTTGCACAAAAAGGTCTTCCTCTAGGACTAGGGAAATCCCTCCTACTCCTTTAGGCAGAACCAGCAGGGACCACTGGGAGCCTCTGGGGAATCAGATGAGCCAAGCTGACCCAAAATGTAATACAAAGGCTCAAGAAACTAAACTGTCATTGGAACTCAACCCACAAAGTAGGTTCATAGCAAATCTTCACACAGTACTACCTGCTTAAAACAATGATTTGATTAGGACCCATAGCACCTAAGATATTATCCAAAATGTACAGGAGACAATGAGAAAATCACCTGTCATACCAAGAACCAGGAAATCACAACATGAATGGAAAAAAAAAGATAATTAAATAATGACAACACTGAGATAATCTAGATATTCATATTATTTGACAAGGATTTTAAAGCTTATAGCAATTGTAAATTCTCTGAAAAATTAAAAATATAGGAAACTTCAGAAATGATACAGAAGTTATAAGAAAGAACCTAATGGAAACCATAGAAATGAAAAATACAATATTATAAAATCTTCATGGATAAGCTCAATAGTAGAGAGTAGATGACAGTGGATAGAATCAGCTTGAGAAAGGATCAATAAAATTCACAAATATAAACAGAGAGAAAATAAGCTAACAAAGAAAACAGCTTAGAGAGCTGTGAAACAACAGTAAAAGGTCCAACTTTCATATTACACAAATCCTAGGAGAGAAAAACAAGTGAGACTACAGGAATATGGAAAGAATAAGGTCTGAAAACTTTCCAAATTTGGCAGTCATACCTGCAGATTCAAGAAGTCATGCAAACTCTAAAGAGGATAAACCCAAAGAAATGAAGACTAAGACACATCATAATTAAAATTCTCAAAAATAAAGACAAAGAAGGAGAGATACCACATTACTCATATAGGAATACCAACTTGAATGACAACAGATTACTCTTCTGAAACCATGGAGACAAGCAGGAAGCAGCAAGAGATTTTTCAAATAATGAAAAAAGGATGTTTTTTTTTTTCTCTAAGAAAGACTATATGAAGAAAATGAAAAGACAAGTTACACACTGGGAGAAAATATTTGCAAACTGCATATGTGACAAAATCTATGTAGATTATCTAGAATCTATAGAGAACTATTAAAACTCAACAGTAAAAATCAAAGAATCCAATTTTAAAATGGACAAAAGATACGAACAGGCATTTCAGCAAAGAGAATACACAGATGGCAAATAAATATGAGAAGATATCATTAAGTATCAGAGGAATGCAAATAAAAGCACAATAAGATACCACTATATACCTATCAGGATGACCAAGATAAAAAAAATACCAATATAAAATTCTGGAGAGGGTACCAAGAAAGTGGATCATTCATACATTGCTGATAGGAGTATGAAATGGTACTGCCACTGTGGAAAACAGCTTAGCAGTTTCTTAAAAATTAAATATGCAACTACCAATTGACCCAGTACCCCTGGGCATTTATCCTAGAGAAATGAGGACCTATTATTTCACGAAAACTATACACGAAGGTTTACAGCAGATTTCTTCATACAGCTAAAAACTAGTAATGACTCACATTTCCTCTAATGGATGAATGGTTCAACAAAAGGTGGTCTATCCATATTATGGAACTCAGCAACAAAAGGACTGAACTATGGATGCACAGAACACCTAGGTGAATCTCCAGGGATTATGGAAAAAGCCCATCCCAAAAGGCTACTTATCATATAATTGCAACAAGTAACATCAGTGAAAAGGCAAATTATAGATATTATTGGTTGCAAGGGATTAGGGACTGAGGTAGTGGTGAGGAGATGCAGGAGGGTGGTAGGCATGGTTATAAAATGGCATCAGGAGAGGTTCCTGTGGTAACAGAACTGGGCAGTGTCTTACCAATGGCAGGGCATGCAAAGTGATGAAACTATACAGAAATCAATAGACACACTCAAGAAGGTACAAGTAGTACTGGAGGACTCTAGGTAGGATTGGTGCTTTATATCAGTGTCACTATCTGAGTTGGGAGATTATGCTGTGTAATTACAAGATGTTATAGGTGAGGGAATATGGGTAGGTTGTACAAGGGATCTCTATTATTTCTTGCAATTTGGGGTGAATTATAATGATCTCAATAACAATTTCAATATAAAAACCTAACTAAGTGCTGTGAAGTTTTAAAAACAACCCTTTGTTTAAGGCTCCATATTCCTATCTAGCTACCACCTACTTTTTTAGTTCTCCTTCATAGCCAACCCTCTTGAAAAGATCCTCTGACTTCTCTGTCTGTTTCCATATTGCCCAATCAATGTTCAATTCTCCATAAACTATTGTATCATCTCATTGAAACGGCACTTGTCAAGGTCAACAGTGATCTTCTTGTCATTATTGCCCATATTCAACATTTTCTATTTTACTTGATGTCTTGACTGGCTGACTGTTCCTTCCCTCTGAGAGCCTTCTTCCCCTTCTATCCCACTAGTCAAACCTTAATCTCACTTTCAGAACCTTATTTCTCTAATTTTTTCCTTCCTACCATAGTAATTTTATTATAGCAATTCTCTAATTCCATTGAAACCTGAAAGGTACTGACCATACCATCTTCCCACATCTTGCTTACCTGTATCTCTTTATTTCCTTCATATCTTCATTTCTCTGTATTCTGACCTTAGATTTGATAATCCATTATATTTACTGTATTCCAAACATGCTTAACTCTCCAATTTCTCTCTCCCTGTACCACATTTGCCTTGCAACATCCTCCAGTTTACTCTCAGGCTACTTCATCACTGTATTTTAGAGGAATGTTTCCTGAGAAAAATACACAACCATGTCCACAGGTTTTTAGTCATGGTCATAGATTTCAAAGGCACTCTCTATGTTGTGTGAACTTCCTACCATGCTGCCTTTAATGTTCATCTTCCCAACTCCTCAAAACAACTATTTTTCTCTCTTCTTAAACCTACAAAGACATCCAACATCTAACCATTCCCTCACCTCACTTAGTGGACCAAGAAGGCACACTCCAATAGGTGTCCCTGCTCCTCTCCTCCACTTGTGCTCGGTATCTCATTCCATGGAACCTTTTGAAAGGCATTCCTCCATTCTTGCATCTTACGCCATTTCCCTCTCTATAGGATCATCCTCACTAGCAACCAGCATGCTCTATTTATCACCTAACTTGCCCCAATTCTGCAGTCCAGTCACAATCCTACCTTTCTGTTCCCTTTCACAGCAAATCTCTTTTGTAATCTATAGTCACCATTTCCAACTTTCACTTTCTTTTCTCTACTGGCTCTAGCTATTTTTATCTTACTGTCTTTTCCTTTTTGATCAGTTTTACAGTTTCCTTTTTGCTGGAAGTGACCTCATTCAGTCCAAAAGCTTTAAACACTACGTGTTGATGATGAGAAAATTCACACTTCCATTCATATGTCCCACAGACTACTTGCCATCTCCACTTGGATGTCTAATAAGCACTTCAAATCTAACATGGCCAGGTCAGACTCATGATTCTTTCCATTAAATCTCTCCTTGCCATTTCCCAGCTGCTCAAGTAAAAGAGCAAGGATTGATTTGAATCATTTCTCACCTTATGTCTGAATCATTCACAAGTGTAGAGTCTAGGTAGAGTCTGACTCTACTTCCAAAAATGCATTTCAATTCTATCTACTTCTGTCAATTGCTATTACCATGTGAATCTGATCCACCACACCCATTTGGCCCAAACCAATGGTTTCTGGTGTTTTTCCTTAGCTTCTATTGTCCACTCAGAACCATATTCATCTTTTTAATGAAATAAATCAAGTCATTTGCTCCTTGAGACTCCAACAAACTTATAATAAAGTCCAAATTTGTTTTCTACCTATTTTTACAACGAGTCCTATTGGAAAAGTCACAGAGGAATTTCAGTATACACCTCTCAGCAAAAAAAAAAACATGGAGGAGGGAAATGGAAAGAAAATATAAACACCCATTCTGTATCTGCACCTGAGGAAGAAGAACTTGGTTTTTTGCAGGGAATCAAAAAGCCACAGCAGCTCTTTCCCAAGCATGAGTTACTACTCCAGGATCTTACCTCAGAGAGTACTTTCCAGATTTCTCTTATCCATAGCCTCTGCTGCAAGCAGGCTTATTTCTTCAAGGTGTCACAGTGAGTCAGAGAACTTCCTACTGCCAAGACATTGTTAGAATTCCCCCACTTATCCCTGTACTGCACTTCTTAGTGTCTTTTCCCACCTACTCAAAGCCAACCACCCTTCACAGCCAAGGCCACAATATGGCACTGACAAAATGAAAGGCAACAAAAAGTTTTAGGCTCTTGGTCCTGTTAGATCTGTCACTAAAGAGAGTGGAACTTGGGTAAGCCACATAACCTCTCTGCACCATAATATGATTGAAACAATCCCTTTAACACTAAAAGTCATAATTAACTTTTAGTTTTCAAGTCACAAAACATCACCATTGCTACTAGTGCCAAGTCAAAGTGAGGAAATGCAATAGTTAAGTCTTCTGTCTTGGAAAGCCTATGTAGTTAACCAATGCTTTGATCTTTCTTTTGTGCAACAGAGAAATCTTAAGCTTCTGAACCAAACTGCCTGTATCTGCCCACTTAATAGCTTACAGTTGCAACACTTTTTAGACTAATTTCTTTACCATGGTGGGTCTTGCTTGACTTTTCAAAAGAGAAGATTTTTCCTCATTATCTACACTGTGAAAGTGTTTGAAAAGAAATTAAGTGAGGAACAATTAATTGATATTTGAATTAGTCCTTAATCAGCCAGATGGGGCTGTGGAAACGTCAGGGAAGCATTGGCTCTGGTGGCCCAGATTCTGCTGTGCAGAGAAAGAACACTGCTCCCCCACACAGATGCTCAGTGTCTTAGTGAGTTAGTGCTGCTGCAAGGACTTACCACAGGCTGGGTGGCTTAAACAACGGACATGGATTTCTCACAGTTCTGGAGGCTGGAAACTCAAGATCAGGGTGCCATCATGGTCAGGTTCTGGTAAGGGCCCTCTTCCAGGATGCAGCCAACTTTTCATATGTATCCTCACATAGCAGAAAGAGAACTAGCTAAGTCTCTGGCATCTTCTTATTAGGGCCCTAGTCACATCATGAGACTTCCACCCTCAGGACCTAATTACTTCCCCAAAGCCCCACTTCCTAATACCATCACATTGAAATTAGGGTTTTAAGGTATTAAAACTTTCCATCCATGGCACTGGGTCAAAACTGAACTGCATAGTCAGTACCCAGTCCTGAAGCTTTACTGCCTTTCTGCCTTTGTGCTCTCTTTCCTTCCTATGTCTTACACATCACGTGGTACTGGTAAATCTACCTCAGAAAAATTGCCCAGATAGGTCCACACCTAAAGAGCCAACCCCTTCTCTTCATTTCTACTCATCTCATGCTTCCTGATGTTTTCTTACCTCTACACCATTGTTAGCTCTCACTCATTCTCTAAAATGCAGGCAAAGTGCTCCCTTGTTCTGGGAGGCCTCCCCTGACTCTGCCAGGTACACCTTTTATCAGGTGTGGTATTTGCATATAACCTGCACACATCCATCTGTATAGTTTAAATCATCTCTAGATTACTTGCAATACTTAATGCTACGCACATAATTGTTATACTGTATTCCTCAGGAATTAATGATGAAAGGTTTGTATATGTTCAGTACAAATGCAACTTGTAAAAAACAGTATTTTTGATCCTTAGCTGGTTGAATCTACAGATGAAAAACCCATAGTTAAGGAGGGCTAATTGTACTGAGCTACAGTCTATTGAATAAATGAGCACATGCCAGGCACTGGTGGCTCATGTCTGTAATCCTAGCTACTCAGGAGGCAGAGACTAGGAGGATTGAAGTTAGAGGTCAGCCCGGGCAAACAGTTCACAAGACCCAATCTCAAAAACACCCAATATGAAAAAGGCTGGTGGAGTGGCTCAAGTGGTTGAGTGCCTACCTAGCAAGCATGAAGACCTGAGTTCAAACCCCAGTACTACTAAAAATAAATAAATAAGTACAAGTATGGATACTCAAAACCTGTTTTGTTCATTCAGGAAATTAAAAAAAAAACTGGTACTTCCTATACTTACTGCCTAGAATGATATTTAGGCCCCTTTTTAAAATGTCAAACTATTAATTGGCTGGTTTATATAGAAAGTATTTTCCTTCTAACATTGGTTATGATATCACATTTGAACCGACCATGGAAAACTTGGCTGCTGTGTTGTATTTAACTGAAATCAAAGGAAGAAGTAATAAGGCTAATGTGGACTCCTAGATTGTTGTTCTGGACTGCTCTCTTGGTGGCCTGAATTATAATATCTTGATGTCTGCAGCAACACTTTAATTTCTGTAGAAAGCAAGATATTTATGAACATTCAAGCTGGTTTTATCACTCTAATGACCCTAATTGGAATTTGCCAGTGAAAGAAGAAGAAAACTCCATGAAAATTCGGCTAGCAAAGTGAAATGCAATTAAAAAGGATTCATTTGTTAGTCGTCTACATTTCTCAACTTATCCCCAGGACATATTTAAAATCTTGGAATTTTGACAGAAAAGGCATTAGCTTTGATCTGTGGTCTTGATATCAAAATGTTCGCCATAGTTAAAATGTTGGCTCGTTAAAACTTAATTCACCCCCAGCTTCTTCATTCCTAAGTTCCTCAAATTTATGCAATTTCACCCAAGAATTAAGATGACTTAACTGTATCCCATGGAAATAATTTGAGTCATGTTGTGAGTGGCCATAAGATGAATGGTGCACTGCAATTTCTCCCAATAATCCTCTTTCAGCTTTTAATTCCAACTTTCTTCACAGGATAACTGAGGTACAACTCTGCCTTGTGCCATAGTGTATGACAACATGTCCTGCATAGATAGACAATCTATAAACTGTAGCTAACAGTCTGAATAATAAATTTAATAAGCATACACTGACGTTAAGTATTTTTTCTAACTTATTATTAAATCCTAACATCTCTGCAAGTTAATGGTTGTTATTCCTATTCTTCAGACCAAATAGGGGTTTAGAATGCTTCAGTGTCTTGCCCTAAATTACATGGCTAGTTTGTGACAGCCACGAATCAAACCCATGCTGCAAACCCATGACTACAAAGCCTACATATTTGTCTTCCAAGAGGCTCTAATGTGGATTTCTTCATTTCTTTCCTCTTTGGAAGACGATTACGCTGACTCCACAGTCACATCACCAAAAATTGCTAGGTTCTGTCAGATTCCTGATTCATATTCTCTCTCTTACACTACCCTGCTTCTGTGAACAAATGGACCTAGGATGGCCTGAGGCTGATCCCATCAGGTGTTAAGAGAACCTGGGGACTGAGGGGAAGATTGGAGGAGGGTTGACATTGAAAAAGGCAGGAAGGGGCAGTCATAGTCCTATCTTCCTATCCCCAGTGACCTGATTTGGCCCTGAAGAGCTTTGTTTCCCGTCATTCAGAGCAAAAATGGAGGATGTTGTGCTCCCTACAGTGGATCAAATGGTTGTTTTCACAAGTATATGTCACTAGCTTAATCCTCAGAACCTGTGTATGCTACCATATTTGGAAAAAGATCCTTTCCAGGTATAATTAAAGACTTTGAAATGAGATTGTCTGAAGGGGACCTAAATCTAAAGGCAAGAGACTTTAAAAAAAAGAAAGACAGTGTGAAAAAAGACAGTGTGAAGAAAGACAATAGAAAAGACACTGAACAAGAGGAAGTGATATAAAGATAGACACAGAGAATGGAGTGCTGCATCCAACAGCCAAAGAACACCTAGGAATGCCTAGAGCCACTAAAAGCTAGAAGAAGAAAGAAATAGATTCTCCCCTAGAGCATCTGGAGGGAGTGTGGCCTTGCTGATAATTTGATTTTGGACTTCTGGTCTCCAAAAATGCAAGAGAATAAAATTCAGTTGTTTGGAGTCACCAAATATATTAGAAATATTTACAGCAGCCATAAGAAACAAGTACATGCTCTGAGCATGGATTGAGGTATCTCCATATCTAGACACATAAGAGCAATAGTTAAGTCTCCTTTTAGGACTAAGTAATTTGATTCTGAAAAATCCTCAGCCCAGGGAATTCAGGTTGTTTAGCATACTTAATGTACTGCAAAGACATGGAGAGTGACATTTAGGGCCTACTGAAGCCCTTATGACTGTATGGCAGGAATTCTTGATGGGTATGAAAGTAAGGATTCTAACAAAGGAGGAATCAATACCACACAAAATGTAAACATGAGGGCTTCAGCTACACTTTAATTAAGACAAGTTTCCCTGCCTGAAACTCCACCTGAAGCTTTGTGATGTATAAAAAGAAGCGCAGGCTTTGGTCTAAAAACCTGGGTGTGAATTCTGGCCCTGCCTAACAGCATAGTTACTGAGCTGACCTGACAAGAGGTGAAGTGAAGACAGTAACCATTTACTTGAGATGTTGCAAAGATTAAGTATTATACAGCTGTGTGTAAAATCAGTGACACAAAACAAGTGCTCACTGAACTGTAGTTGTTGTTCTAGTCCTCAGACATCAGACTGAAGCTCTATCATTGCCTGCCTCTCCTTGAGGTGGCTCACGGGTTCTCTGCTCATCCCATTCTATAACTTAAATGAAAGCTGGCTCAGACAACAGCCCTCCTTGCTTCCTGGATCCAGTTCTCAAAGTGGAGAAGTGTATTTCAGAACTTCGAAGAAAGGTAAAGGCTTCTCACTTTATCTGCTCACTGTCCCTCAGGTCTTATAGCAAAATTGCTTGGGAAAAGTTTTAGTGATTGTTCCCAACCACTATTTTTTTGCAAATTAAGATAAAACTTAGTCACATTTGTAAAACTAATGGTTCATACAGATTGGTGTCCTGCACCTGTAGTTCCATCTATTTGGGAGGCTGAGATGGGAGTATTGGTTGAGCTAGCCTGGGCAAACATAGCAATACCACATCACAGAAACCCTGTCACACACACACACACATACACACACACACGCACAAACAAAAAAGAAGCCAGCAAAAGTATAGTAGCTGCCAACAGAGTTAATGAGCTAGACACTGCCATCCTGTTCATTGATGACAGGCACTTGAGTGGCCGAGGTGATTGGATGTTTCTAGGGACATGGCATTTGGGATGACTACTTTCTATGAAGTCACACTTCATTTGCATTGTGACATCAAATAACTCAATTCATTTTTGTCTGTTACATGTGGTTTATAGGCCTTATCTACTGTTGAATCTGTCAGATCCTGTTAGAGGTGTTACAAGGAAGATCTGTCAGCATGACAGGTCATCTTTTTCTTTTTATTCCTACTGTTCAGTGCTCTTGTGCTTTGGGATTCTGAAAACTGAGAAAACTCCTGTAACTTCTTATTTAATCATGGGGAAGCTCAGAGGTGAGAAAACTGACCTCTTGTCCCAAAGGCAATAATTTTGTTTTAAAATATTCTCTAGAGAAAGAAGAGGTCAGGATGGAGTAAGCAAAATTCTGTGTGCTTTTAACACTCCCTGTACTCTCACCAAGTCACAGGTTAACTCCCTCTTCAGAATGTCAGTCATTTAGGAGAGGGAGGGAGGTAGACAGAGAGAGAGAGCAAGAGAGAAAACCAGAATCATAAATAAATAGCTCCAGCCAAGAATAGTATAATGCATGTGTTTGTCCTTAACTAGAGATATTTTGACATTTTGTGAGGTGCCTGCCATCTTAAGAGTTTCTCCACAGAAGTACACAAGAAGTCAAACACAGACAATCCAAGTGAGGTTTTGTTCATTCTGTTGGGAGTTCTCTTTACAATGATGAACATAAGGTATATGAAGGGTCAAGTTATTTTCTCAAGAAACTAAACTGTAGGTGGAATGGAGCCAAATTAATTAACTCCTACATACGTTTAAGTTATTTATAAACTTGAGAAATAAGCACAGCCTGGATTTTCAAAATGCTTCTAGCTAACATGCTTAACTCTTTCATGACTAGCTAAAAACACCACAAGCTTTACTTCTACACTGGAGAAATGTTGGTTTAGCCAAGCCAGATCTGCCAGCCACCTTTATTCTTCATACTATATGGTTTAGCAACAATGGCAATAAGATGTACAAGGAAATTGGATCAGGATGAGTATCTAGACTAGTAGGGGATACTGTTTCATGTTTATTGGGGTCCATTTTGTGTCATTCATCTCTACTCAGATTAGTCACTCACACATACTTATTTTCTTAGGTGAGGGTCTCGGCAGGTCAGACAGAACCTTCAGGATTTCCACATCATAGCCTACTGAGACCTAAATGAGTACCACCCACAGAACACATTTTAGAGGCCAACCTTATGCATGGCACAAGAATCCCATACTGTTAAGATAATGTCTCAGTTATCTGAGGATGTCACTGTAGGAAATCTCCTGCTTACCACACCCATCTATTTGCATGTTCTTCCTGACTGGATGATGACATCTGGGCCTATAGTCCTGCTAAAGTCTCTTCCACACAGTTCTAGAAAATGACAACAGCATAGCTGTTCTATTTCAGAAAAATATAAAAACAGTACAGCTTTCAACACAACAGGACTTTGCCACTACAGTTGCTTCCCATGTAAAGGATTTGGTCTTTTAATTCACTGCCAGATGTGATGACAGCACCAAGTTACATGCTCTAGCCCAATTGGGTAGAGTCTTCACCATCATTTCCACCTAAGTTCAGAAAGGGTTCAGTTCTCCACATGACTCCTCCAACGAGAACCACACATTACCACATTTAGACTTAACATGCTCTGGCAAAATTTAACTGTTCCTTTTCATTCACTTAAAACATTATTAGCTCCCTATCAAGGAAAAGGTGTTGATACTAAATGGCAAGACCTCTGCTTTTAATTCATCCTCTAAAGTCCCTTTCCTGAGCATATTAGTACCGTAATGTTGCTCTTGTGGACAGCTAAATTCTTCCAATATGGCACTGTATTTCCTCACAAAATGCTCTCTATTTCCTTGTCACAACTACTCCTGCTGCCATTGTTGCTTGCCATATGTCATCTACACCCGACTTCTGTAATTCACCATATACAAATTTCCTAGGGCATACAGACACAATCATTATTTGAAGTCAGTAATTCTTTGATCAATATCACTTTGTACCATAATTCATCAGCAATAATTATTCCAATATTTTATATACAAATATGTGTGTATATGTGTGTGCAATACATACACATGTACGTACTCAGTCATATACTTACTGAGATCTTCCTGGTTCATAAAAGGAGAAGCATTAACACACCACTCTATCCATGTGTTTCATGTGCTATTTTCCTTGTCAATTGACTTAGATTCTTTTTGTAGAAATATGCATGTTATTTTTAAAAGACTTTATTGCAATTCAAATCTATGTTTATTTATTAGTGCTGTGCTGGGTAGGAGTATATTGTGGAATTTACAGAAGTTCTTACAATATTTTGAAATATATCATACTTGAATTCATCCCTCCACCATTCTCCTTTATCCTTCCCTCCCCGCATTTCTGGAATAGTTTCAACAGGTATCATTTTTGCATTTACATACATGTGTACACATTATCTGCACCATATTCACCTTACCATGCCCTTTCCCTACCTCCTCCCTCTTCCCATTTGTGCTAACCCCCCAGATAGGACCTGTTCCACCTTCCAGTTCTCTGATTGTGTAAAAGAAAAAAACCCTTTTTGTTTGTTTAAGATAGCTACACAATTCAAATCTATGTTCTATAAGTCTATCAAAGATAGACTTGTACTTCGTATTCAGTCTTGCATTGTGCTGTATTGGGTAAGTCTTGAATCATGAATATTTAAATTTTTGAGCCTATCTTTTTCATTGAACGATATTTGAAAATTTTATCCATGGAAATAAATTTTTTATAGTCTTACAACTTCATATATAAGGTTTAAAAGATCCCACATTATTTTGAATAAATATTGAAATATCAGTCTAAGAGTAGAGCAAAATGATTCATTTGATACACAAACATGCCACAACAATTACTTGTTGATGCCAATCAAATTAAAAAGGCAGGCATTTCAATCAGGTACAAAATTAAAGACATATATTAAATTGACATGACTTTATGTTATATAAATGTATATTTGTATAGGCATAAGCTCCTCTACATTCAAACTTATATAAATACTCTCAAATATGGATTTAAAATCTCTATAAATAGCAACTTTGTGGAAAATAAATGCACAAAGTATTATCAGAATCCAAGTCATTTTCAGACACTGAAGTCTGAGGAAAACTCATAGTTTTCTGTCCTTAAACCCTTTCAAAATATTTTGCTATGTTCAGATAGTTAAGACATTATAAAGTGAATTGAGATAATGGCAGAAAGTTATGATAAACATAAGCATACACATACATTGAGGAAGAAATCTAAATATAAAAATTTTTGATGCTCTCATTAAATTGGATGGACTGCATTTTGTAAATCTATCAGATTAAACCTGTGCTCCAGCAATCGAAAGTGAGGATTGGAATGGGGAAATCTGTTAAGCTTAACAATCTTATCAATCGTCTACTAAATGCCTGCAATGAACAAAAAATGCTGATTTGAAAATGAGTTAGGCAAGATGAATTCTGTAAATGTTAGGACTGAAGCACTTACAGACTTTTAAAAAAAAATCAGTGTGGTAACAATACAGTATGAGATTTGTCCTCTTAAGCTTTTACTTGTATACCACATTATTGCTGACTACAGGTACAATGTTATACAGCAGGCCTACAGAACTTATTCATCTTGCTTATTTGCAACTTTATGCGCATTAGTTAATAATTCCTCATTTCCCTTTTCCACTTTTAATCCTAGAGGGAAAGGGAAAATGTTGGTGCCCTACTAAAAATCTGAGGTGGCTGACTACTCAATTAAAAATGTATACAAGCTATGTATCTAGATCATTTCCATGGCCCTAGGATAGAGACTAAGATACTTGATACAGAGTTGGTGCTCAATAAATAGCTGTTAATGAAAAGTATATAAAGGAAAAGAAGATCCTTAATAACATTGTTTTCTAAAATTTTCTTTAATTATTTAGTTCAGTGACAAATGTATATGTACCTTTCCATGCCCATCTTTCTCTAGCTATTTTTGTTTTTAACTTTGAAGGCTTATTCTTATCCTTAAATTCATATTTTCCCACTATATAACTTACAAAATCATAGAATTAAATATCCTCTTACATTTCACAAACAGCCAAAATCAATTCTAACTTAATGAAAGCCTAATAATATAGGAACTTCAAATCTATTAGTCTCTACTTTTTATAATAGCAAATTTCAAACTTTGTGTAGTTAGTTGCAAGCATAAGTGGAACATGAAATTCAAAACAATTAAGTGCAGAGTTGGTATGGATGAGAAAGTGGCATTAAGTCCCATGCTAAATACCTCTGTCCCCTAATCTCATCACTGTCTCCCAGACTCCCACATCCTGCCAGCTCTTCAACCCAGAATCCCCAGGTCTTCCAAAACCAAAGTTTGAAAACTGTTGCTCTGGAAAAAACCTTTAGCAGGGATAGAGAAAGAAGCCACGTTCAATCTCATGGTAGGGCTGTGAGGACATAAATTTAGAGCTGGACAACATAGACTAACTTGAAAGAATGAATCACAAGGTAATATGAGGAAGAGCTACAACCAGATTACAGTGGCTTCCTAGAAAAGCACAGCTTGTGCTCTTGTAACAACCACATCAGCAGAAACACAAAAGCGGCTGTTGACATCCAGAGTGCAGTGGCAACAGCCGGTGTCAACACTTCCAAGTGTAGCATGTGATATTTGCATATCTGTATTTCCTCTCCAAGCTTCTCTACCTGAGAATCTGAGTTGACATGACTCTGAGGCACCCCCTTGCATGTTGGTCCAGACAAAGGGTGTAATCCCAGGACACAGTGATTACCTCTGGTGCAACAGGACGGGTCAAACAGGGCACAAAAATTTGATATCCCTTGAAAGTCACTCTCCTCCCCATATCCCTTAATCATGAGCAAACAAACTGGAACATTTCTTTCTCAAAGCAAAGTGAAGAACAGCACTCAGGGCACACTGAGGAGATGTCAAAGTCAACAATTCAGGCAATATTGAAGCACATTCCCACAAAGAACTAAGACCACACTGTATTTTATCAGCGCTTTAATTGCCCACATCCTTCTCCTCTTCTTGGCATGACCTTAAAGCCTAGAACAAATGCTATCTCACACAAGAAGACATCTTTCATTGCAGTCTTCAATGATCTCTCTTTTCTGGGCCTTTTATTTGCACTTATATTTCTACTATACCACTTTTTTACTACAGAATTTTGTTTCCTGAATTGTTCTATAGTAGTTTTCTGCTTCTCAAACCAGGTGAGTCACCTTTAAGATGGATACTATATTATATATAGTAATAAACTACATAGCTGCAGGTCAAATGTCTGGAAATACCACGTAGGCTAAAACTGTGAACAGCCACTAGGTCCGATATTGACTTGTCTCTCAATTTCCACATTCATACAGCTAACCACCACCTTCCTACTGAATAGCTCCAGTTTAATGTTTAGCAGACATTTCAAAAATCTACATGATAACAAAATGACTCTGGATTTCTTATCCTGCTTTTTCCCAAAATTCCTTACCTCAATAAATGGCATCACTATATATATCCAGTTTTTCAACCCCCAAACCTATTCTTCATTTTTTGTCTTTCCTTCATTCTCAATCCAAACCAGTTCAATCTATCATTACATCTCATTAATTATACCTATATAATATACCCCAAATGCAACCACTTTTCATGATCTCCAGTGTCTAGGCCCAAATCACCATCACTTCTGCCAGTGACTGCACCAACAGCCTGCTGAGCTCTGAGTCTTTGCTGTTGCTCCATTATAGTCCTTTCTTTCACTCTCCCTCTCCTGTCCCCTCTGTTGCTCCCAAAACACTGGTCAAATGAAAGCACTAAGAAATGCAAATTAAACCAATAGCTGCCTCTTTGTCTCACTTCCCATTGCTTTTTTATTCTGCTTTTAGAGCAATGATGAGGTTCAATATCTCCAGCTCTTTCAACTATCCCTCATAGCCGATGGTTTCTTTTTGGAAAAAAACTATTGGGGTACATTAATTGTACAAAAGATTTTCATCCTGCTTTTCCATACACACATATAATTTATATTGATCACATTACACTGTCTCTTCATCTGCACCTTTTACCTTCTTACTGGTTACTTCACCAAACAGTCTCCTATTCCCTTCATGACACTTTTTTTTTATGTCTAGACTCCGCAAATGAGAGAAAACACACTTTCTTGACTTTTTAACTTCTCTGGTTGCTCTCTCAAAGATTCTCTCCATTGTTTCAATGTTTCCCTTAGTCTGTAATTCCCACAAATGAAGACAGTGCTACCAATCTAGTGGCCTTGATTTAATCCTTTCACAATGCATACATATGAAAACATCATGCTGCATCCCCATAACTATATACAATTTTATTTGTCAATTATAATCTTAATAAATCTGGGGGAAATTGAAAATAAATACTTTTAAAAGGAAAGTGTGGGTACTGACACAGCAATAGAGACCAGTGAAGAAGAACAGAAAATTCAGAAATAGATCCAAAGTAGACATTGATTTTTAACATATAAGAAAGGTCGTATCAGATAACGAGAAAAGATGGACTTTTTGATGGTGCTAGGATAAAGGTTATCCACTTGAAAAGAGATAAAATAGATATGCATCTCACACCATACATAAAAATACATTGTGAATGGATTAAAGATTTAAGTGCTCAATGAAACGCTATGAACACTGGAAAAAATATCAGTTAATTCTTCTTTAAACTGGATGTAGAA